>NC_140950.1:60229862-60489862 GCF_014529385.1 Adiantum capillus-veneris
GGAGGCAGAATTTCAATAGAGGGGGGAGATAGAATCAGATCTCTCCGCCAAGAGCAATACCACCACCACCTAGGCAGCCAGGGGCCAATTCCACCGGTCCAAATCCTTCGACCACCTGTAAAACAGCAACCACCACCCCAACCTCTCATTCCGCCACTACCCCCAATACTTGTTGTGAACCAAGCGGTGAGTGTTATTAGCGTGGAGGCTAAAGGGAAGGCGAAGGTAGAAGAATCAGCTCAAGAGAAGCACAAAGGAAAAGCGAAGGTAGAAGAAGTGGATGCTATGGGAGTGAAACGTGCGAGGCACGAGGAGGCATCTCAAAGAGAAGAGAAGATGAAAGGGAAGGCCGAGTCTAGCAAGCAAGTAGCTAAACCACGACGGAAGATAGACATCGTGGACTTCTCACTAGGTGAGTATACACAACCCTATGACTTAGTTCAGGATGTGTTAATGTAGGGCCCGAAGATAACTTGGCCCCAATTACTCCACCTTGCACCCAGAATGAGGAGGCAATGGACGAAAATGGTAAGTTCCAGGAAATCAAGACCCAGGATAGTTGGGGCAATCTCTGGGAGTGATCTCGACGACATCCTGCCAACCATGGACGCTCACATCAAGGGGCAGCGGATTTCAAATGTCTACATAGATGGTGGCGCGCAAATATGCGTCATGAGTGAAAAGATGATGCACCATCTAGGTCTAGAGGTAAGTATGCCGGCACCCTGCCGAGCCAAGATGGCAAACAATGTAAGAGTGAAATGCGTAGGCATTGTAAATGCGATCAAAGTAAAAGCATTCAATACCGAAGTGGAGGTAGACATCTTCGTCATGCCACACAAAGGGGAGGGCTACCCCATCATTCTTGGGAGGCCTTGCTTATGGCTATGGAAGCTAAACAAGACTGGAGCACCGGGATGATCTAGATGAAGGATGCTAAAGGGAAGTCCGTATTCTACGACATGAGGACTGGAAAGCAGTGTAACATGATCTTGGAGGCTTCGGAAGACGAATCCACCAGCGACTACTCGTCTACCTCAGGAGAAGAGACGACCACCACCGGCGGAAGTGACAGTAGCATCGAAGTAATGGGAGTCATTCTTAAAGACCCAAACAGATTAACACAATCTGAAACAACCTCGGCAAACCAAGAGGGATCATCAGGTATGCAGTCCTTGGAGGATGCAGGTAAGCTACAAAAAATTTTCTCAAATGAGTTAACCAATGAAGAAAGGAAGGAGTACGTCTCCATGTTAGGTAGCTTCACTACTTTGTTCATTGATGGCTATGATAAGATCACAGAAATTACAGTAGTACAACACCACATAAAGCTCAAGGAAGGCAGTAAACCCGTAGTACAAAAGCTCAAAAGACTTGGAGTAATCCAACAAGAGGCATTGCTTAAAGAAGTGAGAAGTTTGCTACAAGCAGGTTTCATCTATCCTGTCGAAGACTCAGAATGGGTCTCCCCGGTAGTAGTCACACCAAAAAAAAATGGTACGTGGAGAGTTTGTGTGGATTATAAACCTCTCAATGCAGCCACAAAGAGGGACCATTTTCCCCTCCCATTCCAGGATGAAATACTCAACGAAGTGGAAGGTCACGAGCGATACACACTATGCGATGGCTACTCAGGATACTTCCAGATTAGCATTGCGGAGGAGGATCAGAAGAAGACAAACTTCATCACACCATGGGGATGTTTTGCCTACAGAGTGATGCCGTTTGGCCTCATGCCGATGGCTACTCAGGATACTTCCAGATTAGCATTGCGGAGGAGGATCAGAAGAAGACAACCTTCATCACACCATGGGGATGTTTTGCCTACAGAGTGATGTCGTTTGGCCTCACTAACGCCCCGAACACGTTTCAACGCTATGTGACTTTTGTTTTCCAACCCTACTTTGGAACATCAATACGGGTTTTCATAGATGATTTTTGCATTTATAGCTCACGAGCCCTTCATTTAAGCAAAGTCTATGATGGCTTAACCAGGCTGCAAACATTGGGTGGCCAACTCAACATGGACAAGTGTCACATTGGTGAGAGCAAAGTCACTCTCCTTCGTCATGTAATTTCAGCAAAAGGAATCGAGGCTGACCCTAGCAAGATTCAAGCTGTGGTATCTTTATCATCATCCACCACCGCCAAGCAGCTGGTTTCTTTCCTTCAGAAGGTAAGATACTTAAGCAGGTTCATTCGCCTTCTATCTCAAGTGGTCCTTCCCCTACAACAACTCACCCAGAGGGATGTCTTCTCATGGGAGTGAGGAGAACGAGCAGCAGTTTACTGAAGTGAAGCAAATCCTAGCTAAGCTTCCCACTATTTCACCTCCTAAGTGGGACAAGCCATTCTATGTGAACCCTAGTGTGGAAAATGATACACTAGGAGCAGTGCTAGGCTAGAGAGAGCTCACTCTCTTTTCTTTGACGGAGCATACAAGAGAACAATGGATCAATCTGCAGCATGCATGGTCATTTTCAATGAACAGCAAGAAAGAGTATTCTCCATGGGGCAATTATTACACTCCCACTCCAACAATGAAGCAGAATATGCAGCCCTAATCCTTGGGTTGGAACAATGTATTTCACAAAGAATTCAGCGCCTAAATGTGTTCGGCAACGCTTTGCTTTTGATAAAGCAGATAAATGGCACCTGGGATTGCAAAAATCAGGTTTTACTTGATCAACTTCGCCAAGTTAAGGACCCTCTAAAAAGGTTTGAAGCAGTGAAACTATTCCATGTCCCCAAAGCAAAAAATCAAGAGGTAGATGCGCTAGCTAAAAAAAGAATACAAGACGTTCCCGTAGGGGTGATTAAATTAAAACTACCCCTCTTCGAAGGTAGTGATGCTATGCCTGATATCATCAGTTTTCTAGATACAGGAGAATGTCCAGCAGGACACACCAAAGGCCAAAAACAATGGCTGGTAAGGAAGGCTACTAGGTACCGCCTTATAGACAACCACTTGTATTGTAAGGGCAAAGATCAAATTCTCAGGCGGGTGCCAACCTCCAGTGAAATCACAGAGGTAATTTCAAGTTGCCATGACGGCGTCTGCGGCGGTCATTTTGCTCTAGATATCACCAGTAGGAAGATTCTACAGGCAGGATACTTTTGGCCTAGTTTGAACAGGGATGTACACCATTGGTATAAAACATATAAGGCTTGTCAAGTGGCCAGTGATCTCACGTTAACCTACCAGCCACAAACCCCTATCATTTCATATGGTCCTTTTGAGAAATGGGGAATATATGCAATCGGTCCTTTACCAAGGGCCCAATCAGGTAAATTGTACATCATAGTGGGTGTAGACTACGTGACTCGATGGGCAGAAGCAACGGCCACCACCCGCATTATAGCCCAAGAGGTGGCAAAGTTCATTTTTGAGCATATCGTTTGCCGTTTTGGCACTCCTCTTGAGATAATATCAAATAGAGGACCAGGATTCAGAGGTGATTTGGTGGGAGAACTGATGAAGAAGTTAGGCATCACACATAGGCATTCCACACCATACTATCCACAATGCAATGGTTTGGTAGAGAAGGTAAATGGAATGATTTGCAAAATCATCACAAAACAGGTGAACAACCACACAGGGGACTGGGATAAACATCTCATGGTAGCATTTTGGACCTACAAAACAACGTTCTGAACATCACTAGGTTTCACTCCTATCCATCTAGTTTATGAGAAGGAGGCAATTCTACCCATTGAGGTACAAATAGCCAGCTTACGAGTCTTGGCTAGCCAAACACATCATCCAATTGTAAACCTCCGAAACCACATCTTGGATCTGGAAAGACTCCAACTGGATAGGGAAGAACCAATCAATCACTATGCAGCACAGGTAGAACGACGTCGGCTCACTTTCAACCAAGGGCTTAAAGAAAAGGGACTGGAAAAAGGCATGTTAGTACTGTGATACGGCAACAGATTTGACACTAGGAAGGATAAGAAATTTCAACCCAGATGGCAAGGGCCATTCATCATCAAGAAACGCTATGACAACGGCAACTATAAGGTGATGGAAGTAGACGAGAGAATTCACAAGACTAGGGTCAATGGATGGAGACTAAAAAGGTATTTTCTTAGGTTTGACCCAGAATTTGTGCTAGACATTCCAGAGAAGGGAGAACCCTCTAACTCTACAGCTGAAGAAGCAGAAGAAAGGATAGAAGCATGAATGCCTCTAGCCAAAGGGAGAGGGCTATTGATAGCCGACTTTCGAAAATCAAAGAAAAAAAAAAAAGGAAACCCCCCCCCCCCCCCCCCCCCCCCCTAAGCTTACTTCCCCCCCGCCCGACAGGCGTTGTATAAAATAACACCCTCTCTCTCTCTCTCTCTCTCATCTCTCTCTCTCTCTCTCTCTCTCTCTCTCTCTCTCTCTCTCTCTCTCTCCCCCCCCCCCTCTCTCTCACCCACAATTTGTTAGTTCTTTAGGCTTACCCAGAATTTGTGCTTAGACATTCCAAAGGAGGGAGAACCCTCTAACTCTACAGCTGAAGAAGCAGAAGAAAGGATAGAAGCATGAATGCCTCTAGCCAAAGGGAGAGGGCTAATGATAGCCGACTTTCGAAAATCAAAGAAACCACCCCCCCCCCCCCCGCCACTCTCAGTACCCCCCCCCCCCCACAGCTTATTTCCCCCCCGCCCGACAGGCATTGTATAAAATAACACCCTCTCTCTCTCTCTCTCTCTCTCTCCTCTCTCTCTCTCTCTCCTCTCTCTCTCTCTCTCTCTCTCTCTCTCTCTCTCTCCTCTCTCTCTCTCTCTCTCCCTCCCTCATTTCCCTACATACCCCTCCCTAATATCCTCTCTCTCCCAATTTACCCCCACCTCTCATTACCCCCCCCCCCCCCCCCCCCCCCCCCCCCCCGGGCACACACACCCCCCCCCCTCCTCCCCTCCCCCCCCCCCCCCCCCCCCCCCCCCCACTCTCATTACCCCCCTCCCTTGGCCCGCTAATATTATTTCCCCGATCCCTCTTCCCAACCCGCTCGCCTCACCCTTCCCTCGGCTCATTCCCTCCCCCTTGGCCCACTGATATATTCTCTTACTCCCACACATTGACTTGCTTCCCTCCTCTCGTCCTCAGAAGACAATAGAGCCTCCCTCTCTCTCTCTCACCCACACATCTCCCCTACCCCACTCCATTGCCAAAACCTCCCCCCCCCCCCCCCCCCCCCCTTTCCTTCACTCTCTTGTCCGGCGGCCCACGAGGCACGGCCCTCCTCCCTCTATTCCCTCACACTCTCTCTCTTTCTCTCTCTTATCCACACACCTCATCCCTCCCTCTCCCTCACAATCTCTCTCTCTCAGCCCAGCACGGACCACCCTCTCTCTCTCCCACTCGGGCGCTCAAGCCACGCAGAAATTCTCTCTCTCTCTCTCTCCTTCTCACGGACAGCGGCAGTAGAGCCTCCCTCTCTCTCTCACCATACACACACACACACACCTACCCCATCACCCCCCCCCCCCCCTCTTCCCTTTGGCGTTGTGCAGGAGCCCGCAATCACTCTCTCTCTCTCTCCCACTCGGGCGCTCAGGCCGCAGTAGACCATATACACACACACACACCATACCCACACACACGCGCACACACACTCACGCTCTCTCTACCCCATCTTCCCCCCCCCCCCCCCCCCCCCCCCCCCCCCATTCGCCTCGCGCAATAGAAGGCAGGCAGTCGGCGGTCCGCCATCCATGAAGAAAAAAAAACTATATCTATATATATATATATATATATAGAGCCCCTTCCCACGCACGTTTTCGTGCACACACATACATATACGTATACATACACACATACATATACATATACACACACATATACATATACATACACACACACACACCCTCATGCACGAATACATACACACACACACACATATACGCACCGCACCACAAAAACAAAGGAAAAAAACAACTACAACATCGACGAATAAAGAAGAAGGATCCAAAGCACGCGCCACCAACAACAAAAAGAGAAAATGCACCAAAGGCATGCCCCGGCCGACTCCGAAAAGAATTACGCTCGACATTGACGCACCGGCAACACACCATTCGCCGGCAACACACAACCACGACGCCATCCTAGTAATTTATAGGTTATATTTTCATTATCTTCAGTTTTCATCCGAGCCATTGTAAATTTCCATTTTTTTGTAAATATCCTCTCTCTAGGTGATGGTCACAAAGTCCCACCTAGAGATTCCCATCTTTTAATAACCTCCCAAAACAAAGCAAGGGTCAACCACACCGGGCCCACCACGTGCTTTGTCTCCCCGATTAAGCTTACCCTAACCACACTGGGATTACCATAATCCAAGCAGCCAACACCTATAAATTGGCACTGAGAGGTCACTATTAGGGGGGGGCAATTCATGAGGAGCCAAGAATTTGGTAGAGTGTAGTGGGAAGGATTGACACTATCACCATCATGAGGAGGGGGCTTGTGTGTTGGGTTTGCCTTGGGAATTGCACCATGCGAAGGGAACCACATCCATCTCTCGACTCCAATGGTCGATGCACACATGTATGCACGCTCTTGGTAGTAAGTATTCACAATCATTGAGTCGTCTTAGAGAACGCACCAAGTAGGTTGCACCACCTCCTCTCCTCTACCACCACGGCATGCCATTTTTGTAAATATTGCAGAAATAATTCACCCTCATACCCCCGAGGGTTTTCATCATTTGCAAATCTCTCTCTCTCTCTCTCTCTCTCTCTCTCTCTCTCTCTCTCTCTCTCTCTCTTGGTGTGTAAGTTTGCGGTGTTCATATCATCGTGGTTTGCGTCCTAGCCACTCAAAGCTAGGTGGTGCCCCGTGTTCACTTTACTGTGGCAGGCTCGAGGCGCGCCATTCGACCTCCGGCGTTTTAGAGGCCATCGGAGTTCGGGGTCTGCTTTGCGTCCGTCACTTCTTTTGGCCAAATGGGCTCTTTGGTATCTAGATTTGTCGAACTTTTTTGCTCTGACTTGTTGTTTTTTGCTTTTGGCCTTCCATGGTTGTTACGAAAGCTGCTAGTGATAGTGATGACTTGAGTTCTTAGTAGGGGATGTCATAAGAATCATCAATTTTGCAACTATCCTCAACAGGTTAAATTTTGGCACATTCCCTTGGTGGTTGGTTGGTTATGGAAAGTTACTATCTGTTTGCTCTTGGATTGTAGTTTCTGAAAGGACTTTTCTAGCCAATTGATTAGTGCATTGTTAGCTCGTTTCCATGGCCGTATTCTTCTTGGTTGAGTCTTTTCTTCTTGTATAGGAGTCACGTATGATCATGCTTGTTGCGGTTGCATCACCATCAAGTATTTTGGAATCCATTTTTTATGCACTTTATTCTTGTAGTGGTGACATTGGTTCCTGGGTCTTGGATCTAGACAATCATAAAACCGTGCATTAGTTAAAGTGTCGTTTATGTCACCTGTTTGGTTGTCCTGATTTTTGTTGTCAGTAGCTTCTTGAAGCTCCAAGTGTTCTACAGAGTCATAAAACTCGTCTTCTTCTTTGTCTTTTGATTCACGATATTCCTTTGTTTGCTTCTCATTTCAAGAAATTGTTGATGCCTGGGTCTCTTCATTTTCCTGGATCACACTCACTGCAAAATAAGGAACGAAATCAAAGCCATGTTTATCACAAAACTTCATTGTTGGACTGTCTTGAATAGAACACATATCCAGAGTATCCAAGACTTGTTTCCATTCTACTGGCTCTAATGCTTCTTCAAAAAATGGTTATGGGATATAATCCTTATCTTTGATCGCCCTTTCTAGGATACATTCCTCTCGCTTTAAGATTCTGCATTGCAAAGCTCCACACATTCATAGTTCTTTAGGCTTACCCAACCATGCTGGAATTTTTTATCCGTCTATCATAGTGGAATCGAACTCCTCAACCGGTGTTCTCATCACATCCCTGTAGCTATGGTCTTTCAAGTTTATTCTTGTCGTGGTTTCCATATGTCTCGGGTAGATATGTTCATAATCCCAAGCTTGGACCATTTTCAATTGTTGCATGAATGGTCTTCCCAATACTATGTGGTAATTATTCTTCTTGCCAAAATCAACAATAGCAAAGGTATGCTCATACTCAATGTTGCAAGAAGTGACAACTACTTTTTCTAGCAATCTTATGGGCTTTTCCATGTGTCCATCTGCAAGTTGCAGTTTTAATCTAGTAGCCCTCACTAGTGGTTTTCCTCATTGTTTCCATATCTCTTTTGTTGTGATGGCAACACCAGCTCCACTGTCAAGGATTTCCATGGTTTGAACACCTTGGAATTCCATAGGAAGAGTGGTGTTCCCATCTTCTCCCTCACAGAACTTGCCTACCGTGTTTAATGGCATTGGCCTAGTGTTTTGCTGAGGCATTTCAAGCTCTTTGATCCCTTCCTCTATTTGAGTCATTCGTTTTTTTACGCCAAATTTCTCTAGGCATTTTCCCACAGTAGTCCACATGTTTGGTCTTATTCTGAGCAACTCAACTAACGTTATTGTACAGGTCACAGGTGTCAACAAAATTTCTATGAGCCTTTTAGAATCAATGACTTTCTGTGACAGGACTGCAATAACATCTGAATTGGCCTCATGCTCTCTTGAATATGATGGTAGTGTTCTTAGAGAATGGGGTTGATTGTCCATAGATTGTACAAATCTTTTGTCTCCCCAACATGATTTCTCTTCTAGATTCATTGAGATCATGTCTCAAATTCCTCTATTGGTGGAAGAATCACGCCTCTTCCATCACCAGACTGGTTTACTCGTCTGCTTAGCTCACTGACTTCATTGGCCTCTCTGACTTGTTTCCACAATATTTAAAGAACATTTATTTTTCTACAACTATCTGGTATAGCTAGGTGAAATTCATTGGAAGAGTCCATGGTATTCAACATTATCCTTGGTTCCTTGAGCTTTGGTCCATGCTCGTGACTGCAATTTGGCTCTATTTGCTCCCTTTTTGGAATTCTCGTAGGAATTATTGTGTTTAGTGGAGGTATTTGTGGTCCTTCATTGACCAAATATCCACCTATTTCTAATGCAGTCTATGGATTTGTGCTTTTTATAGCTCTGTATTCTCATCCATACTTGTCAACAACTATAGATTTCCATTGACAGTCGACTCCGTATGTAGAGACATATAAGAGCTTGTAATTTGTCAGCTTTTCTGGGTATGGCTCTGAGCACCTATAAAAGTTGAGCTCACTGCCGTCAATGTATCTATACAATCCTTCACTCTCATGATCTGTCATCAAAATTCTCTCAACAAAATTGGTATTTATCAGCTGCAAGTTTGGAAGATCCATTATGGGCGGATGCTCCTCTATTAATGGGATCTTGAAGCTTGAATAAGATGAATTTGAATCTAAAATAGACAAGCTTTACGCGCTTAATACCTCTAGCTTGATGTAAGAAGACTTACTCCAATGTATTCAAGTGCTTTGGTTAGGAAATATGTCCAAAAGACACCCCTAACTTTCGGATGCGTTTTGAGGCCTTAAACAATGTTATTTTGACCGCTGACCAACAGTGAATGACCCAAAGGGTTTTCATTGTTGTTTAGGAGGTTGCACTAAATGTTGTAGAGCTACTTTGGAGCTTTGTTTTGGTTTTAAAAAAATCCTGAATCCGATACTCAAGTTATGTCCAAAATAGTCTTTTATCCCATTCAATCTTCATGTAGGTCAACTCCGGTGATTTCAAAGTGTCAACACTAGATACATGGTGCTTTGGTCCACTTACAAGTGTCCAAATTTTATTTTGGAATGATATTTGGGATTATAGGGTCAAAAGGAAGTCCTTTAACTTGTCAAAGTTCCTGTTTGACCTCAACTTGTGCCGCAATTTTGAAAAGCAGGTTGGTGAAGGCAATATAAGGCATCATAAATGCATTGATCACTCTAACCCAACTTGAGAAGGGAAGCAACACATACTCCCACCTTCTCATTTTCCTTTGGATCTTCTCTAGGACCCACTAGAACCTTTGCTTATGAGTAACGTCCACCCCCAAGGGGGCTTCCTTTAGACAAAATCTCCCTAGACCAGACAAATGGGTTGAATGAGTCAGTTTTTGTCAAGGAGATGAGTCTGGACTTTTCAATGCTACACTTTGACACCGAAGCCACCACAAATGTCTGTAAAATCTCTAGCACCTTCTTGAGTACTTGAGAGCAAGCTTTCGAAAAGAGGAGGGAGTCGTCTGTGAACATCTTGGCTAGGAGTTGATCATTTCCGGGCAAAGTTAAACCTTGAATTTCACCTCGTGCAATAGCATCTTTGAGCATCGCATAAGAGGATGCAACCCAATGGCAAAGAGTAGAGGGGCTAGGGGGCATCCCTACTTGATAGATCTTCTGTTTTCAATGGAGCTCACAATTTTATCATTGACAAGACCTCAGATTTGCTGCCTACTCCAAGAGTGTGTATAAGTCTAGAAAGGTCAGGCCCAAATCCCACTGAAATCATGACATCTCCAATGAAGGACCACAAAATCCTATCATACGCCTTGTCCAGGTCTAGCTGAAGTGAAATACACTCTTTATTTGTGAAGGTTGTGTACTCAATTCCAACCATTGCCGCTAAGATATTGTCATACATAGACCTTCCTTTGATAAACCCATGCTGATGAGGGGAGATGACTGAGATGACTTTGTCCAGTAGGGGGAGGGGAAATTCTAAGAGTGACTACCTTGGAAATTTTTTTATATGCTAGATAGTTATGGGGTGCTCAGTGTTTAAGATGCGTGCAACAAACCTGTTTAGGGATAGTCTTGATGAGCCCTCTTTTCACACCCGGATCCAACGACCCCTTGACAAAAGCTTGCTTATCCATATATGTGATTGGGACCTTGAGGTCATCCCAAAACTCTCTAAATAATTCTGTGGTAGACCATCCCAATCGGGGGACTTCTCCTTGCCAAGAGATTGTAACGCAAGTGAGCACTCATCTTTAGAAAATACCATCTCAAGACGATTGGCCTATGGTGGCTGGGGAATTTTCTTATGAACACTCTCGAGAAAGGTCATCCTAGCTTCATCCATTTCTTGAGAACGTGTCTCTGGTTGGCAGATGATTTGACTTAGATAATCAAGCATCATTTTAGCCATTTTGTCTTGGTCTTGTGTAGCAATCCCACTCTCATCAGTGAGCGATTGCACAGAGCCTCGTCTTTTCTTGATTTTCAAGGACCTAAAAAAGTGTGATTGATTAGCTAGTTGAAGGAAGGTTTCCGTGGATATCAACCTCACCCTCCTAGTCTCCTTAAGATGTAGCTTGCCCATGTTGGCTTTATCTTCCAGCCATCTTTTGTGTTCTTCATCAGAGGCCAGTCTAGTAACTTTTTTAGAAGTAAGGCAAGCAACCTCCTCTTTGAGATGATTCTAGTGCTCTTCTTGATCCCTTTTAACCCAAGAGCCCGAGCTTTTGATCTCTTTCTACATAGTCCGAGCAAAGAGGTCCCAAGATTTGGGTTTTTCTAGATTAACATCTTTAATAGTTAACTCAAAGATTTCTTGGTAAGACCTCTAAATAGAGGGTCCTTGAACAGGTTTGCACTAGCAAAAAGAAACTTCTTAGTCCCTCTGGGGACTTGTCCCTCCCCCTTGGATTTATTGATTTTCATGTGTAAAGGCAGATGGTCTGAAGGGCTCTTTGTTGTTAGCACCTTTATCTTGAGAAGCAACGGGATCCAATCCGCTTGGTGAGAGCAGTAGCATCTGTCCAATCAAGAAGTTGTGCCAACGTATTGTAGGCTTGTGTATGTGAATCTTGTCATGCTATTCTAGGGCCCCTTCTCCCACAGGTCCATCATAGCCCATTTCTCACAGAGACCTAGCCAATCTGCTTGGTGAGAGCAGTAGCATCTGTCCAATTTGGAAGTTGTGGTGACGTACTGTAGGCTTGTCTATGTGAAGCCTGGAATGTTGTTCTAGGGCCCCACCTCCCACAGGTCCATCATAGCCCATTTATCACAGAGACCTAGCCATTTGGTTTTTTTAGAACCAGACAGCATATTGGTTGCATGTGTTATGTCATTTCTCTTCTCCACAATATTAAAGTCCCCTATCAGTAACCACTCTCCTTCAATAAGGGAATCTCTTTGGTGCATCCACAATTTGTCTATATCCTTGGAATTACAAGGACCATAAATGTTCACTATGGTGATAGGATGATTTGCCCAAATGATTCTCACTCCTAGGACTCTCCCAGAGGGGTGGTTTAGTACCAGTTTGGGCTCTAGTTCTTGGTCCACAATAGAGAGGAGCCCACTAACCCATCCACTCCCTCTCCAAAGAACACCAACTTCTTCCCCAATGCTTGTTTTCTTTTACTACGAGCATCAAGATGATGTTCTTGGATGGCCCAACAACTAACTTCCTTATCCTTTCTAACCTCCTCCCAAAAGAGGGCGTGCTTCTTTTGGGTCTTCAATCCTTTCAAGTTCCATGATTGGATGTTTAGAGCTTCCATCATTGGGAGAGAGAGACAAATTCCTTGTCATTCAAACCCTAGCATGTCTCTGTGTCACCCGACTCAAGAGAATCCGGAGGATCTGCAAGGGTAGAGGATTTTTTTTCTTGTAGCACATCGAAGGGATTGTGAAGGGGGGTGCCAATAGTCCCCCCTTTTAACTGGGTGGTGGGGGGAGATCTACCTTTTTCTTTCAAGGCTCTAGAACCCTCCAATGATATGGCTTCTCTGGCCATTGCCTTCACCCTTTTGACCCTTTTCAATCTAGGAACTTGTACCACCGACTTAGTTGTTATTGTCAGAAGCTTAGGTGCAGGAGCCAAAAAAACAAAATCATTCTTATTGTAAGGATCTTTAGGGAGTTGTAGAGCGAAGCTCTACTTCTTCACCATCTTCCCTTGTTGTACGGTGTCTTCTTTGTCACTAATCATAGCCTCTTTTGATTCACCTCCTCCTGACCCTTTGTCATCCTTTACTTGTTTCTTGCTCACCTCCATAGTTGTTTCCTTAATAGAGACATGATTGTCGCCTCCTAAATTGGAGTCTTACATTGTCGGGTTGGTGTTTACTTTAGTCTTCAAGTGGAAATCCTTGGCAAAGTGCCAAAATTTGTTTCACTCAAAGCAGGCCCCAAAGCAGGTCCCGAAATGGAGTGGAATCGTAATTAGACCTGCTCCTACATTGATAACCATGCTCTTTGGTGGTGTCTTAGACAAATTCTAGCCTATGCACACCCAATTGGAGTAAAATAAGAAATGAGAGTCAATTCTTTTTAGCCTATTCACTTCGGAAATGCTGTTACAAAAACACCTTTCATAACTCTAAAAATTCATATCTTTACATCAATGCCTAGAGGGCTTTGTGCTCTTTGATTGAGGCTATAGATCACCCAAATTGGAGTTCGGATGAAGAAGTAATGATTAAAAGAGTGAACTACTGTCTACTAGGCCCAAAAATGGCTGTGTTTTTTGTTGGAGAGAGAGAGAGAGAGAGAGAGAGAGAGAGAGAGAGAGAGAGAGAGAGGAGAGAGAGAGAGAGAGATCTTACTTAGGGAGAGTGGAGAGAACTAGGAGAGATGTGGCGGGAGGGGACCAAAGAGACAGAGGACAATGAGCAAGGGATTGAGGAATATGATGTGGGAGTGTGCCAGAGAGAGAGAGAGACAGAGTTCTTAGGTGTGTGCAATTGGAAAAAGGGAGAGTGTGTGCGTATCTTCATGTGCATGCGCGCGCGCGCACACACACACACACACACACACACGAAATTAACAAGGGATCTTGTGTGTAAGCTCGAGAATTAATGGTTATGACATCTGGTTCAACGGCTCGTGTGATCAATAACATCTAGCCTCTTTGCATCAGAGAGATAGAGAGTAAGAGCGGCATTGGCTCTCAACTCGATTATGGCATTGGCGAGCCCACCCTCTTGTCATCTGGCATATCATCAAATTTTTGGCTTCTTGGCGAGCTTTCATCCGACAACAAAAGATAGCATCTTCTTCTTCTTCCCCGCTTTTATATATATATATATATATATATATATATATATATATATATATATATATATATATATATATATATATATATATATATATATATATATATATAGAGAGAGAGAGAGAGAGAGAGAGAGAGAGAGAGAGAGAGAGAAAGAACATTTTGGTTCTACTTTGGCCTAGCCTCAATATTGGCTACCTTCCTTCAGCATAGCTCCACCATCAGCTCTCCTCCCACACTCATTTGGAGCGGCACTAGCTCTTCTCTAGCCCACATCCGGAGTGGCTTGACTTTGATGCAATCTCGTTGGCAACCCCATTAACTTTGATTTTTGCTTTGATGGTTTTCATTTCCCCGATTTGGTGACACATAGCATCTCCGACAAACCATTCCGGAGTAGTTTCTCCTAGCAAGCGGCATCGGCTCTCGAACAACAACTTCAACCACTGATAGGTGGTTGATTGTTCTATGTGTTTGATTTTTGATTGATGTGATTTTTGAAAAACAAGGTAGTGTGCTAGATTGTAGGTATTTTTCTCACAGGTTGCATCCTTTTTAGTGTAGATTATGTAGCATAGGTATTGTGATCATGTATGACTATGTGGGTCACTTCAGAGAGTATTTTCATCATGATTTTGTGTGATTTTTTCTATGTATGCATATGTGAAAATAGAGGGAGATAGTTATAGCTCACATGTAGTAGATTCATAGGTTTACAGGGATTTTGGACAAGTGCAATTGTCCATAGAGCTACTAGATTGACAAGATTTTGGTAGTTTATGTATATCATATGTGAATTTGTAAACTGAGACACTGAGAATTTGTTTATGGTGAAATTTTGGTGACTTTTTTAAGATTTTACTCAAATTAAAGAGAAAACTTTGTTCATTTTCCCCCAGATTCTTGCCAGGCTTTCTACATATTTGCAGTTTACTCGTTGATGAAATAGTGGTAATTAAGTGAAACTCCCACTTTGACATTGATCAAGTTTTTACTCTCACTTTGATAGGATTCGTTCATTTTGGACACAGATTGTTGTTCTTGTACACATTCTCACAAGAGTGAGATTTTTGTATGCTCATCATGGCTACAAGTCCTAGGTTACACATTGTATAGGTTATAGGTATAATTTGTATGTATTTTTTAGATTTTTCACACATATTTGTGGGATGCACATTGAGCATTGTGTTTTGCTCTTTACTTATGCATATGGTTATGGATTTTATGCTCTAGTGAGAGTTTTATATCCTAGACTTGAGTCTTTGTTACTAGTTGTGCCTTGCTTATCACTTTACACTTGTTTATACACTAACTTTGCTTGGTTTTGATAGACAATGCTATTGTACATTGCTATGGTAGAGCTACATTTTGCAGCAGATTGATGTGTTGATCATGGTTTATGGTTGACATTTTGATTAAGATTTTTCTCAACTTATAGGGGAGACTCTTTTGATTTTCTCCAAGTATTTCTTGCCATAGTTTTGGCTGTATCACCATACACTTTTGTTGCATATGCACTAATCATTGATATGATATCCATCATGTGTGACAATTCAGAGTTGACAATGATGACTCGTGAGAGACAACGGTTTTGTTCATGCCAATACTTGGGATGTTAACATTGTGGTCACAAAGGGATTAGGTGACCACAAGGCACATTAGGCATCCTTGCTTTTGATGTATGAGGCAACGGATATGCTGATGTATGCGAGATACAAATGTGGTTTGGACACATGCTAGAATGGTCGTTTCATATCTTGGGGGGGGGGGGGGGGGGGGGGGGGGGGGGGGCGGGGGGGGCGGGGGGCGTTCACTATGTATAAATTGTGTGTATCGCATGCGTTCAAGGACTATTTTTAAAATTCCTTATCTATGAATCTTTGACAAATAAAATACACCCTTTTTCTATACAATTCGTAAATTTTTATCCCAATTCCATTTTATGATACCCTTCTGTATGTAAAAATGTGAGAAGAAGAAAAAACCCTTTTGTTGTACGCACGTAATAATTACTTAACTATTAAGTGACCCCCTTGAGCTTCATATGCCAGTGATAGTGATGTCACACTTACCTTTAGCATTCCTCTTGCTTACATGTATTCAAGGGGTGGCACTTCTCCCCATTGATTTCTAGATGAGGATGCATTTTCCATGTCACGCCACATTGTGAGTGGTTTAGAACTTTCTCTAGTGGGAGCTTTGGTTGTGTACACTTGACTGATGGTTCGGCATTTAACATTACAAGTGTAGGATATATTTGCTAGTAGGGGGACATACTATATTCTTTGAAAGTTGCACTATGTTCCTCAGTTGAGGCAAATCTTGATTTCAATGAGACAGTTAGCAAATTGTGGGTGTTAGATACTGCTTAGAGAGTAGTCTCTCCAGATGCTTTGCAGATCACTAGTGATTGCCAAGGGAGTCCAAAGTGGCTTGGTATATCATGTGCATGTATCTGAGGTATGAGATGGAATAATCTCAATTTTGTTGCTAGCATGTGATGAGCGAGAGACAAGACATGTCTCCTTTGCTAGTGCGCTCCACCCTGCTCATGAGACAAAGCATGTAGTTATGTAGGACATGTCAGTGGCCTTTGCAAAGGTAGAGGTGGAGTGGGATTGATCCAGTGAGATATAGTAGGTGTGGTCAAAGTCTTTGTAGGCTGACATAGAGCGGCTCCCTAAAGATAAGGCAGAGATGATGACATGGAGCTCCTTGATATGCTCATGCTAGAGGCTAATGATTTGATTCTAGGACACATAGTTTCCTATGGATGAGAGGGAAGATACTTGTGCTTTTGAGAAGTATAAGCCATAGGTCTACCATCTTGAGTAAAGAACTCCTCCTTGGGAAAGTTTATAGACATTGATTTTACTAATTTAGACTCTTTGCAAAAATTAAGAAGCTTTAGGATAGGGGCTGATACTAGGTAACCTTTTGCTTCTGCAAAGCTAGCCTAGTGATCTACTCTCCACTAAATCCGCATCCCCTTATTTAATAACTCTGTTAAAGGGGATGGGACAACAACATAATCCTTAACAAAGATCCTGTACCATCATGTAATCCCAAGGAATCCCCTTACTTTACAGATGAAAGTAGGTTGTGTTAAACTCTATTAAAGGGGACGGGACAATAGTATAATCCTTAACAAAGATCCTATACCATCATGTAATCCCAAGGAATCCCCTTACTTCACAGATGAAAGTACGTTGGGGCCACTCCACAATGTCCTTGATTTTGTCGAGATTGATTGAAATACCTTCAAAAGATATAACAAAGCCAATATATCTGACTTAGGGAGGACAAAAAAAAAATTCCTTCATTAGTATCAAGTTGATGATCTCCCAAGAGCTATATAACTTTAGAAACGTGATCTTTATGATCTGCCTTAGCTCTAGAATAGATCAATATATCCTCAAAGAAAACTAGGACAAAATCATCTAGGTAAGGTATCAAAATATTTTCCATCTGTCAATTGAATCTTGCAAGAGCATTAGTAATACCAAAAGACATTACTATGAACTCATAATGTCCATCTACCTTTTGTACTGAAAGTGTCTTTGAAATGGGATTCTTTGATCATTATCTGTTGATAGTATCCAAATCAAAGGTGAATCTTTGTGAACATATTAATCCCATGTAACCTGTCTAATAGCTCCTAGGAATGGGGTACTTGTTCTTGATAGGTGACTTGATTAAGCCCGCAATAGTCTATGCAAAGTTTCAACGAGCCATCCTTCTTTTTTTGAAAAAGGATTGGATCACTCCAATGTGAATTACTAGGTTGTATGAATCCTTGCTCACTGGTTTGTTATTGAGATTTTCTTTGAGCTCAATAGCTTTAAGGAGTGACATCTTATAAGGTCTCTTTTGACACGGGTTTGCAACCTGGGATAGTTTCAATTTCATGATGAACTTCCCTATGAGGTGGAAGACTTGTAAGGTCCTCAGGGAACACATTTTGAATATTATTTCAAGCAATCAGGTCAAAAGTTTGATTGTTCTGTAGACCCTTTAGAAGTCTTCTTGCCTTAACTAAGTGAGCTTTAGGTTTCCCATTCGTTCCTTGAACTAAAACCTCATTCCCAAGGTCATCTGTAAAGGTGAAAATTTCCTTACTGAATGTGATTTTGATTTTGTTTCATCCAATCCATCCCCAATATCCCATCATAATCACGAAAGGTAAAGCGAAAACTTGTACAAAAGTAGAGTATTCCCCTAGTTTAAATTCTACTTGTCTTGATGTGCTAGGAATTGTTTCCTTCTAAAATTATGCAAAAAACAGCATCCGAAAATATCTCCTTTGGAAGATGAGAATTAGAAACACTTCACTCTTGCATTAGTTTCATGCTTCCCCACTATGAGACAGGGATCCCTCTTTAATGGCTTAGAATTGAGTTACTTTTTGCTCCTAGAGCTTGTCCATTGGAACCAAAGTTCTCTTGATTATCTTGCTTTGATCAGATAGGGCTTAGCAACTTGTCAAGTACCCTCCAATTACCAAGTGGTTATGGTGACGGGATTGGGGACCTCACACCAAGGTATCTACTAGAATACATCGCACAATCAAGGAAAGGGCATTCCAATTGCAAAATCTCTTATTTGGTAAGTATGTACAAGGAACCTTTCCATCAAACACCAATGAGATATTTTCTCAAGACCCTCCTCTTGCACAACATGTTTCTTTGGATTACATAGTGCATGATAGAGCCAACCATGGCTATGCATAGACACAATTCTTCTACCCATTCACAACACAAAGCTGGCAGGGTTAGCTATCGTTCACAAGGACTCCATCTAGGAGGGGGAAGGCACATTATACACCAACTCAGTAGGATGATCATATCATGATAATAGGCATCGTTTTCAAGCTGCTCATTTCTAGATTTTTATGGTTGAGTACAAATATTTCCAAAATTTTTATGGTTGAGTACAAATATTTCCAAAATTATTATCTATGCCCATATTGACATCCAATAATAATAATTGAGTAAAAAAGTAAAATATGAGCCCTAAGCATACTGTACATATGTATATATGCCTGCTAACCTTCACAAATAAGTGCAAATTTTGCTAATAATGGCTAGAAAATCCCAAAAAAAAAAGCAAACTCAATAAAAAATTTGGCAAGTGTGTATGAGTAGGTTTTTTGAATTTGGAGCCACGTTTGGCAATTAGTAGTGGATTTTGGAAATTTTCTTTATTTTTCTTAATAAAATATATAAATAAACAAGCAAGAAAACTAGAATTAAATTTTGACTTCAAATGCCAAATTTCCAAGCCCAATAGAAAGGATAGAAAAAGTTTGGATCAATTTGGATGACATTACTGAGTGGCCTAATGGGCCAATGACTAAATCTAGAGCTACCAACAATATATATGCTTGTGGGTGTGAAAATTCAAATTTTTTGAACCCAAGGTACACTACATGAGCTAGCAAGTTTAATGGGTGATTTAGTAGCTTGGAAAAATTTGGAGTTCACGGTATGTAAATCCCTTAGGGCCATTTCCAAGTCCACTTCCCATTGTGCAGAGAGAGAGAGAGAGAGAGAGAGAGAGAGAGAGAGAGAGAGAGAGAGAGAGAGAGAGAGAGAGAGAGAGAGAGCTTTTCTAGAAATTCATTCTACGCACTTGAGACATGAGGGGTAAGTGCCTAGCCCTAAGTAGAAGTGTTTTGAATTGAGATATGGGTAAGGGAATAGCGGTATGGCTCTAGGAAACATAGGGCAAAGAGTAGACTTCTAGGTTGGAAGAATTACACTTTTGGCTCATACACTTGCTTACATATGTTCCTACAAATTTTCTATGCATGAATCATCCACCATAACATGCCCAAAACCCATTCTTAACAACAACTAGCCCAAAACACTTAATTCAAGCCCATATTTCATGGGAGTTCCACACTTATTTTCAATAACACATTCCAATGCTCACAAGCCAAAAAGTTTACAAATCTGGATATCTATAAAATAGGCACACCTATTTTGGAGATGGCCAGACAAGAAATTTTGACACCAAGTCACAACATGGACATTATATATATCAAATTTAGAATCCCCATACCAAATTTCATCCAAAATGGTCAAGCACAAGCTAACACCAAGTCAGTATGGAAGCAAAAAAGCACACAAGGTTTTGGGCATAACTCCCACATATGAGCTCCAAACTCAACCAAACTTCATGCACATATCCTACAACACTAATGCATCTAGCCATGATGAGAACCACCTATCTAAATCTCATATGCACAATTATAAAAATAGGTGCACCTATTTTGGGACTTAGCAAAATTTGAGTTGTTAACTTCTCTTTTCCATGCAAGCTTTCTAATTGTTTAATCATCAATGCTAGAAAGCGTGTAATTGCAATGGGAACCTCTGATCAGAGAAAAATTCTACTTGGATTATATGTAGGAGCTATGTCCTCTATGCTGGTAGCTCTGAAGAAGAAATCTTTAAAGGACAAGTTGGCTGAGCTACCACCTTACCAGCTTGAGGAAGACTCACTTACAGAAGTCCATGTGACATGAACTAACAAAGAATAGCTAAAAGCACAATACGTCATGGTTTATCATGGGATTTGGCAAGAGTTCAAAGGGAAATAAGATAGATATCCATTAATTGCCAAAAGAATCAATGGATCTAGCCAAACCCCCCACAAATCAAACCAATACCAGAGAAGGCCGGGTTAAAATTCTTCATCAAGTTGCCTTTGTATGGGGTACATTATCGAAGAGCATATGAATCGGTACCCACTATCAAGATGGATAAAACTACACAATTTTAGACCTCAACAATATCCAAGTGGAGGTAAATGGAGGTAAGGCCTTGAAATTGCCAAACAAAGGACAAACCATGCAACATGGCAATCTAGCCACCATTGATATTTTTTCAAAGCCATAATCTTCTATCACAGACCTGAAACAAAGGGAGGCAGTTGATGCTTTGAGACTTCACCAAAAGTATTTTCATTTCACAGAAAACAAATCCACAAGGTATACATCCCCAACTCATGCATTGTCATCAACTTTCACCTCAGCAGCCTTCAAGAAAAAAGGAAACTTGACCATCAACCATGCACAATATGTTCACACGACATTGCCAAGATTGACTTCATCATCATCATCAATTGTAACTCCAATCCATGTTAGCGTGTTCACCTTCAACATACTCCTAATACATTTAACCCATTATAATATTGGTCATTTTTTACTTTCAAGCATGGAATTTGTATAGTTGTAAAAATTGTAGCACCAACCAAGCCTCTTGCTACTCCAAAATGAAAGATTTGTTAAAACCCAAACCTTTGTATTTTTGTATACAAACATAGTCTAACTCCAAAACGGAGGCCAAAACATGCTAGAAACCAAAATCTAGCTACAAAAATGCATCCCAAGACTACATAGAATCCTAAGCCATACAATAATCATCAAAATTGGATATGTTTCCAATATCTCTCAAGAATCCTGGGGTTGAGTGTTAAGTAAACACACGATGGATGAGAATGGGAAAACCCTTACTTTCAACCACTTATTCTAATGCTCTTGCTTACCACTCATAACTCCTTAGCCACAACCAGGCTCTAATATCATGTAAAGAGATAGATAAGGAGAGAGCTTGAGCTCTTGTAGACACGCATGCACACAACAAGGAGAGTATACAGTGGAGATGGAGGAACAAAGTTTCTTCTTCTCCTTAACCATTCAAAATGATGATAAGCATAAGTGGAAAATAGAACATAATAAGAACTATGGACAATGCAAGTATTTTAGAGATAGAGTATATTAAATCAAAACATAGTTAGAATATTTTTTTTGCAAAACTATTCATGTTTTTTTTACAAATTTCTAAATTTTTAAGTGCATATTTTAAGCCCATTGTGATGCTATATATGTCTTTATCTTTTTCAATTACTCTAAAATTTTTGCTTATAGTGTTAACTAAGCCGACGTCAGTTAACAAAAGTTGCTAAAGCCCCAAGACGTACTAATGCACACGAAGATGAATACGGAGAAGTAGTGAAGATTGAGTTACACATTTTTTACATTTTTCCAAAATGGCCATGTATTGTAATTTTTTTATTTATTTCAAGCCATTGTAATAGTTGTAATGGGTTACATGATCAATGAGAGTTCCAAGTTGTAAATAATAGGTTAGTATGCCTAGGTTGTAGATTCAGTAAGTTGTGGCGATCTAAAGGCCTTAGGCATCCAAACAATGCATATTTTTAATATAAGACAGTGTGTAAATGAAATTAGGGTTCTCAACCTCATTTGTTGAGACCACTCTTTAGTGAGAGATCTTGAGGTGTGTGGCTATGGATTCCTTGAGCTTATCCTTGCTCATGTGACTTGATTAACACTAATCATTGCTTAATTCTCTTTCACTATGCCTCTCTCATACTTTTTATGATTGCTAATGATGCTTTGGTTAGCTAGATTGTAATTAATTAGTGGTTAATCTTGCTCTAATCTTGTGTGATTGCCCTCTATTCTTTGTGTGTGCATGTATGTTTGATTGAAGTGTGGATGCTTAATAGATCTATGTGCGTGAGCTTGTGATTAGTGTGTTGCATGATATGATTAGTGATGTGTGCATCTTTACAATCGCTAGAGTGTGTGATTGGGTTGATTTGAGGAGAAGAGAAGTGGATGTGGAGATTGCCAGACATTGTGGCTTAGCTTCTCCATAGGCCGAGAAGCTCACTTCATAGAGTCGTCTTTCCATGAATAGCTCACTAATTGGTGAGTCTTTCCATGCCCTAGCAAGGTAGCTTATCCTTTTGGATTGACAATTATTGTTGATCATTGGAACTATGCTATGATAGTACCCCCAACATTTGGCACCATTATAGGGGAGCGATGGCTTACATTAGTGTAATTATGGCATAATCAGATAGGTTTTCTCACTAATTTCACTTGTGTGTTTATTGTTTTGTGGATTTTGGATGTGTGTGCATGAAGCAATGTGCTCAATTTTTATTAGTTTGATACCATATCTTGCTAATTGTGTATCTACACACTCTAATTTCACACTAACCCAGGCTTGCTAATTTCACTAGTTTTTGCTAATTTACACACTAATTTTCTACTAATTGCACTAACATTTTGTGCCTATGCTTTGAGATTTGCCTAATTAGAGGCTTGGATTGCATTCTGACAATGTGGATTTTTTCTAATCACTTGTCAATTTGTTGATTTTGGAATGCAAGATTAAGGCTTTGGAGCATCGACGAAAGCGGCTTACACATTGTGTAATGGAAGAATGTGCGGTGCCATTGGACTCAAATCTTGTGTGGTATCCTTAGCCGTTATCAATTTGTGATTGGGAACTTTTGATTTTGTGCATTTGCATGCCGTCGTAATGGTTTCATGTGCTAATGTGCAATAAATTTTCCTAATTCCGTGTTTGAATGGTCAATTGCAATTGTGTGCACTAAAATCAAGTGTGTGCAATCTAATTGAGTGTGTGTACACCTACTTTTAGGGGTGTGTGCACTATTTTGCCCTTGTGTGTGCACTAAAAAATCAATGTGTGCATGATGATTTTGCTAATATGATGATTGATTTGTGTTGTGGTCATGTCCAATTAAAGATTTGTGTGTTCAATTTGCAAATTTGACATGATTAACACTTGTGTGAGCGCACCTAAAAATTGGTAAAAACTATCAATTCTTTGTGTGTGTGTGTGTGTGTGTGTGTGTGTGTGTGTGTGTGTGTGTAAAAGTGGTTAATGCGCATGATTAATCCACAATTTGATTACAAATTTGATGTGTGTAATGCTAATTGTGGTATTTTTTTGGCTCAAAAAAGGGATTTAGACATTTGAATTGCGTCAAATTTTGACCTAATTTTACAGGTGTAATTGCCTAGTTTTGATTTTTATGGATGAAATTAATTGACGATTAAATCAATGTGCTAATTGAGTTCTGGTTTTGCTGCACTAATTCCCTATGTGGACAATTTTTAGAAAATCTTCCGGTATTTTTTGGATACTTTTTGTAAAAATTTTGCATTGATTATTGAAAGTGTTGAAAGTGTATTTTACGGCTAATCCATACGTTAATTCTAATAGATTCTACACAGTGAAAGCGATAGAAATGATCATCATGTGGGTTATTCATCTAAGATAGTATGTGAGAAATGTAGATATGAGAGAAGTGAAGAGATGAGAAGTTTCCCTCCCAAGCCCTATTCTTGCCCGTAGGCAATAAGGATACTGCGGGGAGAGATGTACCTGTAGAAAAGAGAACCTAGAATTTGCAGAGAGGATGAATTACTAAGAATGAGAGAGATAGGTTTGCTTTAGGAGATGAGATTAGATACATATATATATGTTGGATTAGAGATGAAAAAGAAAACAACAACAAATCAAGAAAACATCAATGTAGAACACATCTTACTTGACAAACCCTTTGGCACCATTATTGATGGAGAGAGAAGAAGAGTGGATAATTCCACTTGATTGATACACCAAGTGCAAGACCTTCTTTGATTAGAGTTGATCTTCCAAGGTTAGCTTGTTACAAGAATGGCTAGTCTCCCTTTAGGAGAAAGTGTAGGCTTGGGCTTATGTTAATGGCTACACAATTAGGCATTACTACTCACTCCCTCAAGAATTCCTCTCATCAATGGCTTGAATGCTTGCGTTCTTTCCAAGGAAGAAGAGGTCCCCTTTTATAGGTGAAGGGAACCCCCAAGGGTTTACACAAGAAGAGAGGAGCCACTGTGAACATGAATTGGAAAAGTTGGAAATGAGCTGTCCTTGCATGATGTGGGCAGACTGGGGTCCAGTATTTTGATCATATCTCCTCAACCGTGGTTCCAAATAAAAAAGTAAAAATATGGGCAAAAACTTCAGCTCATTAGCTACGATTTTCATTTTAAAATCGTTTTCTAATTCGGATTGGAACCTTGTGTAAAAAATTCATCAACATAGGGTCCATTTATGGCAGCAAAAGTCTTCATGTGGTCTCCTTAGCTTAGACTTTCATTTAATTCCAAAGGACACCTCATGCCATATGAAAGCATGACATTGCTCCTTGACAAAGTTTTGTAATCATGCTTGCAATAATGCATTAAAATAAGTGTATCTTTGAAATCATGCCACCTAGTGTCCCACTAGGATTTGATTCTCTCTTAGTAGCTATTTAAAAAGAAATATAAGAAAAGTATAAAAAATACATAGAATATATATATATTGGAGTTTACCCTAGATATAGGATCTAGCTAGGGTGTGAGATGATAATGAAATAGTAGAAATAAAGAATCAATGCTTTTTGCCCCAAGTTAAAGAGGCGGAGCTATTGATGCTTTTCCCATAGTATTTTCTGATGGTAAAGTAAGGATATGTTACCCTTGAGAAAAATAATAGGATGAGATAGAAGGCTTATTATTATACTTAAATATGCATATGTACACTATAGGAAATATAATTATGTATCTAAAAAAATACAAAATAGATCTTGTGGCATGCGTTCCCACTATGTACGTGTCACAACACGACATCCACCCCCTCTAAACCTGCACATCCTCCGGTATGTGCCACATTGTCTCTTTGTAAGATTAGACCTCTTGTACATCTTTCTTGTCTTCTTCTTCACTGGATGATTCCAGAGCTTCATGTTCACTTTGATCTTCACCTGTGTTTTTCTCTTCTTCCTCATCCATATCTTCTACATCATTGTCTCCTCTTCTCTTAAACATTTTAATCCTTTTTCCTGCAATGGGAATCTTTACTTCTGTACCATCTAGTTCAGACAAGCTGTAAGTAGCATTTTCATGCACATGCTTTACAACATATGGTCCAAACCATCTTTTTGAGAACTTACGCATGACTGTGTGCTGGTTATCAAGGCTACTATCATACACTAAAACCCAATCACCTTTGTCAATTGCTTTGCTCCTGAGTCGATGTCGCTTATCAAAGTAGTCCTTGTTTTTCAACCTTGCATTTTTTAGTCGTTCTTTTGCAGTTTCAATGTCTCCAATTCTTCTCTCTAGCTGCCTTATACGCAGTGCAAGGAGATCTTCCCTACTAAGCCCCTCTTGCCAAGGTAGTACATTCCATGTGGGAATTGTATCCTCAATCGGCATCACTGGCTTTTGACCATGCATTAGCTCCGCAGGCATGTAGCCAGTTACTGAGCTATGTCTTGTACGATCAGCCCATAAAGCATATGGTAACAATTTTGGCCACTCACCAACTCTTCCTTCGCAAGCCTTGGCCAAAGCTTTGATGATAGGAGGATGCCCTCTTTCACCCTTTCCATTGCCTTCAGGGTTGTAAGTTGTAGTAAGAGAAAGCTTGATCCCTAATCTAGAAAAGAACTCCCTTGCTTCTTCGGCATCCAGTTCACCTCGATCTGTAGTGATTTTTCCCACACAACCATAACGGCAAATCACCTCATCAAGAAGGAATTTGCACACAGCTTCTGTGGTCTTAGCTCTTAATGCTCTTCCTTCAACCTGGTTAGTTAGGTCCTCTCGTGCAAGAACCAAGTATCTCATCTGCCAGAGTCCTAAAGGCATCGTGACTAGATCCACAACCCATTTATAGTGCATGGCTAGTGGATATGTAGGGTGCAATCCATCATGATGTCGAACATTTGAATACATTTGACAAGTTACACATGACTCTACAAGCTGAGATACATCTTTATACATACCCCTCCACCAGTATTTTTCTTTCAAATTGGAGAAGGTTGCCCACACACCCCTGTGTCCAGCCCATAGACTCTCATGAAACTCTTGCATGAGCTTTACTTGAGTCTCTTTTTTACATATAACCCATAGTGGTGTAGCACCCTTTTGTTTAGGATGCTTCCACAAGTATCCATCCCTTAAAAAGTACCCATATGCTTTCCTACGTATCCTCTTGAATTCTTGTTCAGACCAATCATCCTGTTTTGTTAGAGTACTCAAGTACCTTCCAATACAAAGCCAATCACCTTCATAAAGATCTTTCAAGAACAATTCAAGTGAATTAGTCATGCAGACATTGTTACCTTTGACATGAGAGATAGAATAGAATTTTGTGCCTACATCATCTCCCTCATCAATCATTTGTGACCCATCTTCATACCTTGTCCTTGATAGCATATCTGCCACTGTATTTTCTTTACCTGCAATGTGCTTAAACTCGGGATTTAAGGACTTAATGTAGGCAATCCACCGCAACATAGCAATGTCTGGTGTTGAGCAGCTTGTAATCATCCCAAGAAGTGGTAGACAATCTGTTTCTACAACCACACATGCACCAATTAGGTACTCTTTCCCACTTTTCAAGGCTGTAACCATACCCCATAACTCTCTCTTTATCTGTGGATAGTTTCTTTGGCGAGCACTTAGTACCTTTGCTCCAAATCTTACCACATACCTGTGTCCTTCTTTGTCATCTTGCCCTATTGCCCATCCAATCCCTGTAGGACTGGTATCTACTGTCACAATCACTGGCCTTTGACACTCATAGTCTACCTTTCTCAAAGTCGTTGCTGACTGGAGTAACTCCTTTAGCTTTTTCATGGATTTTACATGTGCTTCTGTCCATTTAAACTTTTGATTCTTTCTAAGCAGCTGATAAAGAGGATCAGCTACATGTGCATAATGTGGAATCCAAATAACATAGAAGACACATGCTCCCAGAAACCTTCTAACCTCAGTGATGCTAGTGCATGTTTCTTTCATTCTTTGGATGGCATCTACCTTTGATGGACAAGGTTTCCTACCATATGGCCCGCACATGTGCCCCACAATGAGCACTTCTTTGACACCAAACATAGACTTTTTCCCTGACAATGTAAGATTCACTTCTTCCAACCTAGACAAAATTTTATCACAATCATTTATGTGATTTACCACAAACCTGCGACATCCCTTGAGATCCAAAGCTTCATCTTTGTCACTTTCTTCACATCCTTTGATAGGCAAATCATCAATGAAAGGCATTGTGATTTGAGGAATAAAGTCACGTAAGACCTTATTCATCCCATTCATCATATGTGCAACCGAGTTGGTTGCTCCCTGTGGCAAGGTACACATCCTTACCAAACCCAAAGGTTTCCTCATGGTTGTCAAGTCTCTGCTTTCGATTGCAAGCTGAAATTGATCATACCCTGAGTAGAGATCCTCCATTGAGTAGATTGCCCTCCCTGCAAACGCCTCTGCAAATTCATCCACAATTGGACCTGTACATACATTTCTAATTGTCACCTTGTTCACTGGTTGCATATCTTGGATGAAGCGTAGAGAACCATTCTTCTTTGGAACTGTGAACCACCTGTTTGAGTATGGAGCACAAGAAGGCTCCAAGATTCCCATTTTGATTTTCTCATTCAGTAGCTCTACTAACTTTGGCAAATGAGCCTTTGGAACCGGAATAGGCCGCAGATTCCAAGGCACATGAGGTATTGTGAAAATTACCATAGGAGCTACAATATAAGGATCAACACATCCTATCTCATGTGGCTCAAATGCAAAATCCTTACCATGCTTTGAAAGCATTTCTTTGAATCACTTTGTCTCCTCCTGTGTTAGAAACTCCTCGCAACCAATCTGCAACTCTTGAAAGGATTCCTTTGTGAAGGTATGCCCGATCTTTTTAGGATTCCGCAAACTTGGTTGTAAAGAAGCCTGTTCAATCTTTTCCTTGTTGTTGGGTGGTAAGGGTGAAGCTATTGGTTTCACCTTCTTTGCTACACTCTTGTATTTAGTTTCAACATGGACTTCTGGGCCAACTGTTTGGCTTTCTTTAAAGGCTTCTATTACTTGATACATTTCCATAGACCAAACTTCCACAACTTCATTTTCAAGATGCAAACTAGACCTCATTATAGCATCGAGCTCACCCATAGTATCTACAAAAGAAACTTGTTCACACAAACCCAAAACATTTTCAGTAGGCTTTAGCAACCCACTCTTTTTCATGCCTATTTGTACATTATGCACATATTGCCTCTCATATCTCTTCAAATCTTCAAGTTTTGTAAAACATACTGATCCATTCCTTGTTACCAAGGAACTCATTGAGAAAGTTTCACCTATTTTTGGATCAGGTGAGACCCTTTTTCTTTCTGTACCACTGCAATCCCGCTTTACAATGGTACTTGGCAAAAACCCATCATTTCTCTATGATCATGAGCTCTTTGCTTACCTTTGGTAGAGGATGTTCTCTGAGGTTGTCACGATTTCTTTCATGGTTTACACAGACTGTGAGAAATTGGACAGCTCGTTTACCATCTTTGCTACGTATTCTAGCATATGCTGAACCATCGTCCATTACCTTTGTTTCCATTCGAACTCCCACAATGTAGGGTTGTCCAAGGATGAGATGATATGAAGATGTATCTTGTACAAAGAAGTTTTGGTCAATCTTTACATCACCTATTGTTACCTTCACACCTGGACATGCTGCATACAATTCACCGGATGAATTGTTTGCCACTTTTACCATCCAGCCATGATCTGTGTCCATCGGCCATTTGCACTTGTTGTAGAGACTCTTTGACATTATGTTTATTTCTGAACCATGGTCAATCAAGGCAACAAATGGCTCTTCAAGATTACCTACCTTGACTAAAGTTTCTGTAGTAGCCCTTGCCCAATGACTTCGTGAATAGTAACTCCTAGGAATATCTTCAACTTCTTCATCATCATTTGAGAAATACACTTGCTTCACTCTCCCACTAGATTGGTAGCATCCTACCACAGCTCCATCATTCTCCTTATTTTGCAGTTGCATCCCTTGTGTCTTTGAGGTTTCCCCTTCACCCTGTGGACGAGAAACTTCAGCAAGGGTTTGCCTCTTCCTCTTGATGATGTCAATGAACTCCTCATGGAATTCACGCTTTGCAATGCCAAGAACTTCTCCCAGAGTAAACTCAATCTTGCTATTCAAGATCCTTTCCTCCAAGACTTTCTTTAAATCTGTAGCAACCTCAATATCAAATTGTAGTTTATAAGTTGGGCCTTTTGTCTTACCTTTCGTTGACTCTTTCTTCTTTCCTGTTGTAGACTCCTCCATGAGTACTTCAGGTGGAGATGCTCCTTTTGTTGAGGGTTTTTGAGAAGGAATTGAGTCACTTATTCCCCCAGTTCTAGAAGCTCTTTTTGATGGTCCTTCATCAGCATTCTCACGTCTGCACTTCTCTTCTACAATTGCCTCATTTTGTTGGCATTTTGTAATGTAGGCATGCACTGACAATGAGTCCACTGGATCATTCCATCCTGTTTCTAGACGTATGCAATCACCTGCTTCATGTAGAATCTCATTTTTAAGCTTTCCCTTTTTAGCTAATTGCATGACATTTGGCCAAATTTGACCATGATGGTCACTCACCTCTTCATCACAAAAATGCTCAATTTTTACTCCATAAGTAGCTGCCTCAACTGAAGAGGTGGCATGCTTAGTTGCCATATCTTCAACTAAGGTTTGCATTCCCCCCTTCCCAAAGTTAGTTCTCAAGGGTAGACCTGTCTCTCTTAAGTGGATTTTACCATCCTTAAAAAAGACAACATCTTTTGACAAAGCATCACTAAAATCATCACAATCCCTTCTTACATGGTCTGTACTATCATACCAAATACATCTATTAACAAACCCTTATTTGGGCTGTTGTCTTTGCGTAGGAAGTGGCCCTGATGGTTGGCCTTTTTCTTCAATCTTTGCAAACTTTACCTTCAAGTCACGCATTCCCTTCACAAGCTCATCTAGCATGGACTCATCAAACTTAGGAGCGATAAAAGTAGGCTTTACCATTTTGTCACAAGTTGAGGTGGAAGGACTTGTAGTGTTTACTACCATCTTGTCCCTTCTTCTTTGTCGTTTGGCAAGCAGTGAGACAGCACCTTCAACCTCATTCCAGTCGGTCTTTAGTCCTTGCTCAGCATCTTTATCTTCAAGAAGAAGCTCCAAATTTTCTTGAAACTCTTTACTTGCAGCTTGTAAGAAAAGATCTGTCTTCTCTGCATCTAGTGTGGCCCTTTCTGTCCTAGTGAGTTGTGCATAGCGCCGTTCAAATTCCCTAAGTAGCTCTGTTATTGATAGTCCTTGCTTTGGCTTGACTACCCATTCTATGAATGTTCTTTTGGTCACTTTCTCCGAGTCCTCCATGAAATATTCCTCCTTTAAAGCTACTTTGAGTTCTTCCCAATTTCTCCCATGCCCATCTTTAATTGCCCTAACATGCTCCCTAATTTCTGGAGCAACAACTAGCTCAAAGCTTTCAATCATCTCACCTTCTGGCACGCGATGCAGCTCCATCTCCTTCACATACTCGCGTAAGTACTTGGTTACATCTTTGCCATTGAACTGATCCATTTTGTTGACGACCGCTTGTATGGCCTTCGTTGCTGAAATCTCCCTTCTTTCAGTAGCATGTTGTTGTTGCATGAACATTGCAAATGCTTGAAACATTTGCATTGTTGCTGGGTCAAAATGCATACCCTGTTGCTCAACATGATCACCCATGGTTACCCACAAACTCTCACCCTAGCAGATTTGCGTCGGGTTCACCAAAAATATGTCGAGAAATTTGCGGTCTTGCCAGAAAAGCACCGGGCTTATGGCTGTGAGAGTTTGTGAGAGAACTCAACAAAAACTATATGAAGGAGTTAAACCATAGATGCCATGAAGACTAGGGTTTGGAAAGAAGTGCAATCAAAGAAGACTCACTCTTTCTCTCTTGCATTCACACATACAAAGAAAGAACGCAAAAGAGAATGTCAAAACAATACGAAGATGAAAACATCAAGGCTATGGTCATATCGTATCATGGGCAATATGAAAGGGTTAATGGATGAGTTAATGGCATTCAATCTTGGCTAACCAAATAGGCTACGAATTGTTCTTTGGAATTGTAGTTTTGTGCTTACCATAATATATATATTTTGTCTAGTGATTGGGATTAATTGTGTGTACAAATCCTCTTGGTTCATAGCAAGATAACTACGCTTACATCAAAAGAAAAATTATAGTCTATGAGAGGTAGTATGATGGGATCCGGTGATAGAAGTATTTCATTGAGCCTTTCAGGGCCAAAGAGAAACACTATACGTTGTTGAAAGTGTATTTTACGGCTAATCCATACGTTAATTCTAATAGATTGTACAGAGTGAAAGCGATAGAAATGATCATCATGTGGGTTATTCATCTAGGATAGTATGTGAGAAATGTAGATATGAGAGAAGTGAAGAGATGAGAAGTTTCCCTCCCAAGCCCTATTCTTGCCCGTAGGCAATAAGGATATTGCGGGGAGAGATGTACCTGTAGAAAAGAGAACCTAGAATTTGCAGAGAGGATGAATTACTAAGAATGAGAGAGATAGGTTTGCTTTAGGAGATGAGATTAGATACATATATATATGTTGGATTAGAGATGAAAAAGAAAACAACAAAAAATCAAGAAAACATCAATGTAGAACACATCTTACTTAACAAACCCTTTGGCACCATTATTGATGGAGAGAGAAGAAGAGTGGATAATTCCACTTGATTGATACACCAAGTGCAAGACCTTCTTTGATTAGAGTTGATCTTCCAAGGTTAGCTTGTTGCAAGAATGGCTAGTCTCCCTTTAGGAGAAGTGTAGGCTTGGGCTTATGTTAATGGCTACGTACAATTAGGCATTACTACTCACTCCCTCAAGAATTCCTCTCATCAATGGCTTGAATGCTTACGTTCTTTCCAAGGAAGAAGAGATCCCCTTTTATAGGTGAAGGGAACCCCCAAGGGTTTACACAAGAAGAGAGGAGCCACTGTGAACATGAATTGGAAAAGTTAGAAATGAGCTGTCCTTGCATGATGTGGGCAGACTGGGGTCCAGTATTTTGATCATATCTCCTCAATCGTGGTTCTAAATAAAAAAGTAAAAATATGGGCAAAAACTTCAGCTCATTAGCTACGATTTTCATTTTAAAATTGTTTTTCAATTCGGATTGGAACCTTGTGCAAAAAATTCATCAAAATAGGGTCCATTTATGGCAGCAAAAGTCTTCATGTGGTCTCCTTAGCCTAGACTTTCATTTAATTCCAAAGGACGCCTCATGCCATATGAAAGCATGACATTGCTCCTTGACAAAGTTTTGTAATCATGCTTGCAATAATGCATCAAAATAAGTGTATCTTTGAAATCATGCCACCTAGTGTCCCACTAGGATTTGATTCTCTCCTAGTAGCTATTTAAAAAGAAATATAAGAAAAGTATAAAAAATACATAGAATATATATATATTGGAGTTTACCCTAGATATAGGATCTAGCTAGGGTGTGAGATGATAATGAAATAGTAGAAATAAAGAATCAATGCTTTTTGCCCCAAGTTAAAGAGGCGGAGCTATTGATGCTTTTTCCATAGTATTTTCTGATGGTAAAGTAAGGATATGTTACCCTTGAGAAAAATAATAGGATGAGATAGAAGGCTTATTATTATACTTAAATATGCATATGTACACTATACGAAATATAATTATGTATCTAAAAAAATACAAGATAGATCTTGTAGCATGCGTTCTCACTATGTACGTGTCACAACACGACAACGTCAGTAACGTGGCGAATCTAGTATCCTTATGGTAAGTCAACTTTCCTTCCCCTTTCCCAAAAAACATATGAGCATCGATCGGTAACGCGGCTATATGATCTTCGTATGCAAGCCATTATTTCTCTTAGATTCGGGCGGCACTCGATTGGTAACGCGGCTAATAGAATGTCGTTTGTTAGAAGCTTCTGTTTTTTAATAAATGTGGCCTTTACGTTGTTAACCTGGCCGTACGAACGTCATATAATTTGTATGTACATGTGCAATTAATTTTTTAAGTATTAAGTATATGAAATACTTGGTCGGTAACGCAGCTGTGAAGAGTATTTCATATACAAATGTTTGAATTGTTTGATTTTATTGTTTTTAAGTGCCCATATGAAGTTATATACTAGCTAATCATATTCAAAAGAATGCTTTATTCATCAATCATCGCTATTTTAAATGCTACATTTACATAAATTATATGCAAAAAAGTATTTGTACATAATTTGCATGTTAAATATTCATTTTTGTCTTTTTTAAGGACCTCAAGCATTATCGCTCTTTTTAATGCTTCATTTACATAAGTTCTTTGTAAAAAATAATTTGCATATTAAATATTCTTTGTATCCTTTTAAAGAGCATCAATTATCATCGCTATTTTGAATGCTACATTTACATAAATTCTATGTAAAAAAGTGTGTGAACACAATTTGTATGTTAAATATTTATTTCTATCTTTTTAAAGAGTAAGACATTCTTTGCAATTTTCTAGCCCGATTTGTATACTTCCAATGTTTTTGAAGTCTTTAAGTCGGTGTGTGCTTTGTTTGAACTAGTGTGTGCGCACGAAGAAAAATATATGTTAAAAATTCAATATATGCTGAAATGTGTCAGATTGTTAACATGTATTGTTTAATTTGGATTAAGTTCTTATAAACCACTTTTTTGATCTGCATTTTACTCGTGTAACAGATTGCAGTTTTAAGTGAAGATTGTTTTCAATTTTTATCAATATTTCCTTGCACATTTCTTAAAGTCTTCAAGTTGTGATTAAGGGTTTTCCTGAAATAGTGTGAGAGTGTTAGTGCCATTCGCGACCATGAATTTGTATTTGATATGCTATTTTTTTATTGTCCAGTGCAAATATGACACCAGATCAAAAGAAAACTATCATGAGTCTCATTCGTAAAGAATGTATTTTGGCAATCGCATCATGTGCAGATGGTCGCATACAACAGATTAGTGAAAGCGATGTCTTCATCAAAGACCTCACTAGCGCTATATGGAAGAACACAGAGTGCAGGTTGCGAGGTGAAGGCCAATACAAGTTGTTGATTCCAGCAGGGATTCGAGAATTTGACCCCCACCACAAGGTTAGGACAGTGTTGGGAAATATGAAAGTATGTTGCAGAGACTTAAAGGAAGATATCCCTTCTGCTTGCAACATATCAAAATTAGAGCTCTGGGATAAATTGTGGGAGGAACAGAAGGTAAAGATGAAGCCTGTGAAAGCGCAGGACCAAGTAGCCTTACCAAGAGATTGAAGATAGCCCAAGATGCGCAAGCAGCTTTGAGAGGTCGATCCGATGCCTGCGGCACCGGCACAATCATGCGCACGACTTTGACTGCCAAGTGTGCTCATCTTGTCAGCGTCCCTCACGAAGCCTTGGTAGAAGGTATGAGGGCTTAAGCAAGATCTTTTGGTGTGTGCACATTGTACACCATCAAAGGCATCTCTTTCTTTCCAGACCACATTACATATGTGGGAAAATGCTACAAGGGAGGGAGTGGGGCGAAATTTGACAGCTTTCAAACAGAGCAAAGAATGCAAACGCTTCACTCCTCCATTGTAAGGTGCATTGGCTTTACCACCGAAGCTCCTTGGATCACAATATTCCCATACTACAATGGGGGTACCGTGGGCGACATGATGTGCCGCTTAACATTCGCTCACGGATTGTTCAGACGACGCATGCACAAGCTTCAACACGGATGGAGGTCATTACCTACAGCAAATCATCCTATACAAAAGATAGACACGGCATGGATCAAAGCAGTGATCAAGCAGATGCTAGTCATTTGTCACACCTTAATCGATGGCGTTGCGACTATCCACTCAATCGGGATAGTGCACAGTGACCTGCATAATGTTGAGCTTTACTCGCACAAATAAACCCCGCATCGGCATCATTGATTGAGGGATGATGCTCAGAAGCCAGCTAAGCATGCAACAATTAATTATCTGCATCCAAGTGCACAGTCAGACTCTACAATTTTGGAGGCACAGAGAGTAGGGGATGCAGAGATGGCTAAGCGACCATGGATTGCTCCAGAACTATATGATCCACGGTGCACATATGCATACACAAAAGCGAGCAATATTTATGCATTGGGCTATGTATTTGACATGCTGACAGATTTTTGGAGTGCAGCGAGAAAATTTTATTTTCCATAAGAAGTTTTTCACCACCCAGACGAAGATGTTATGAGGGATATTCGAATTAAAGTGGATTGTTGGATGAAGTTAAAAGAGTGGGAACATAGAATAAATGCATCTTACGTGTTGATATTTTTCAAAGAACATTTAAAGATATACCCTAACCCTATCCAACGTCCCCTTGTTGAACTTGCACCATCATTTTATCCGATCTAGACATTTTTATTATATACATCTGCCTTGTCCAGGGTATTCTATTTTTTATTGAAGTGTATTATCTGGTTTGAAGTGGTTCACCTCCTTAAATCAATTATCTTTAATCATTTCAAATTTATCGTGTTGAGTGTCAGTATTTCAATTACATCCGGCAATTGTGATTTTGTCTAGTCGCATCAGTTGTGGTTTGATTTAGTGGATTATGTCGTCTTATGTAGTGGACGAAAAGTTTCTATCTTTTGCATTTGTGAGGTTGTTGAATCATGAGAAGATATATTTTCCAATGATATTGAATATTTGTCTATCTTATTGATTTCAGCTCCAAGAGAAAATGGCCAATGAAGAACAAGATATTGGCACTCAATCAGTGCCCTGATGATCAACAACAAGCGGCTGTTATTGCATTTTAGCGCATGAAGTCTCTAGCACACAGTATGTCGGCACAACAAGGATGTACACTAATCAACGACTCTCAAAATGGGCAAATCCAAACCACATGCAATGGAAAGAGATCAATAAAGAAGTGACGAAGGACATGATCAAAACAAAATGGCCATGTGAGGATGCAGAGATCAAGAAAGGAAGGTGTAAGGTTTAGAAGTACAACCATGATGCGATCAAAGAAAACGCTGAGAGGATCTACTAATGGGTGTCATTACAGCTTTCTTACATGGTGATCTTAACGAAGAGATTTATATGGAGCAACCTGAAGGGTTTGTGCTAAAGGGCAAGGAACATTTGGTCTATAAACTTCTGAAAAGTCTCTATGGCTTGAAGCAATTGTCCAGACAATGGTATCAAAAGTTTGATGCATTTATGCTCTCCCTAGGCTATAAGCGCAGTAATGAGGATCCATGTCTTTACGTGAAAAGACAAACAAATGGATAGCTTATTATGCTTATCCTTTATGTAGATGACATGCTTATTGCTGGTCATTCTAAGAAGGACATTGCTGACTTGAAAACCAAGCTGAAAAGTCAATTTGACATGAAAGATTTGGGTGAAGCCAATCACATTTTGGGTATGCGCATTACTCGTGATCGTAAGAAGAGGTTGTTGTACCTTTCTCAAAAACAGTATGTGCACAAGGTTCTTGATCGTTTCAGCATGCAGAAGGGGAAGGCCTTGAGTACTCCATTGCCTGCATATTTGAAACTTAGCAAGAACAATTGTCCTAAATCTGCTGAGGAAAAAGCTGCGATGGCTAAGGTTCCTAATGCTTCATCTTGTGGTAGTCTCATGTATGCCATGGTGGCTACAAGACCTGACATTGCACATGCAGTAGGAGTTGTCAGCAGATTTATGTCTAACCCTAGTAAAAAGAATTGGGATGCTATCAAGTCGATTCTTAGATACTTGAGTGGAACTACAAATGACAGTTATGCTACGGTCGTGGAGAGTCATCCATTCAGGGATTTGTAGACATTGATTATGCAGGCTCTGTTGACAGTTGTAAATCAGCAACAGGTTGGATTTACACATTTGTTGGTTCTGCTATTTCTTGGAATCTGTTCTTCAAGATTGTACATCAATTTCTACCACAGAGGCAGAGTATGTTGCATTGAGTGAAGCATGCAAAGAAGCTATTTGGCTTGCTCGCCTAGTGAAAGATCTTGGATTGGAACAGTGTATACCAGTTCTTCATTGTGACATTCAGAGTGCTATTGCCTTGGCTAACAATCCTGTGTTTCATTTCAGAACAAAAATCATTGATGTGAATTATCACTTCGGTCGTGAATGCCTGGCAAACAAGAGCCTTGATTTAGTGAAGATTCCTATGTCAGAGAACACTGTGGATGCACTCACTAAGAGTCTCTCTAGCCATCAGTTTCAGCACTATTGTGAGTTGATGGGCATTGGGTGAAGAGTGGTTCTCTTCCATTCTTATAGTCTCCCACATTGGCCATCAAGCGGGAGAATGTTAGGTTTAATGGCCATGTGGCCGACCGCCCATCACTAACTGCCACTAACCACAAGTGTACAGGTATACACTTGTGTGAGCCACTAAGACTAAGTACAATGTGTATTGTGTCTTAGTGCATAAGATAAGAAAATAAAGAAAGGGGACACATAGTACGTTGGCTCTCCCCCTTCAACCTGTGTGTGTGGCTATGGTGGTGTGTGTGTGTGTGTGTGTGTGTGTGTGTGTGTGTGTGTGTGTGTGTGTGTGTGTGTGTGTGTGTGTGTGTGTGTGTGTGTGTGTGTGTGTGCGCGTGCGCATTCCTCTTCTGTTGTGCTCCCAACTCCTCCCCTTCAATTAACTCCCAAAGAGAGAGAACCTAAATAAGGAACCCTAAATTCCACAGACACTAGTATACTTTGATATTTCTAATTGTCACTCACACACAAACATCCACGGCTCTGTAAGTCCAAGGACCCCGTGGAAATGTCTATGTAGGCTCACTCGATAACTTAATTGTAAACGCTTAATTTCCTGCTTTAGAACTCTAGGTCAAACCCAAGTATAGTCGGCATGCAAAGTCTATGCACCGGGGTGCGTAGCTAAAATAGACAACCGTTTCCCGATGGACGCACCAAATGAATGCTTCCTTCCAAGTCTTGTTTATGTAGTCCAAATAAACTAATGGCCCCCTTACCTAGCCTCTAAAGTCTCTAATTTTGGGTAAACAGAACCATGAATACTACTTTCATACACAATTTTTTTCTCCTTACAAATAAACTTACTTTCTCTATTTCCCTTACGTTATCAATTTAACCAATTTTTTTAAGTATACTCGTTCAAAGATTCAAATATTATTTTCGACATTCAAAACCATCTAAATTTTAAATGATTTGCAAACACACATATGAAAAAAAAAATTACACTACCATTGATATAACAAACTAGAATTTTGTATAAAACCCGATCAAATATCCAACTTCCCAACCCGTTGCTTTATCTAAAAATGCATATGCCAATTTGATAATCCTATTTTTGAACTTAAAACTAAATACTTTTAGATAACTAAATTTTTGTTTTTTAAATTCAAGTTTATGTTAAAGTATGATTTCCTTTTTTAAGAGATTTTTATATATATAAAATGAGGAAATTTTATTCATGTTTTTATAAAAACAAAATAAACAGTTATTACTTTACTATTTCAAAGTCGACTCAACTGACCCAATGTTTACTTAATCTTTTGCTGGTGTTATTATCGTCTTCGTCGTCATTCATCGATTTTGGTTCTGTATCGTCTTTGTCGTCACTTCCGCTTGCTTATTCGATAATTAAAATGGCTCTCTTTGTTTCTCTCAAAATGACTCTCTCTCTCTCCTTTTCTCTATCTATTTCCCTTTCTGTCTTACTCTTACTCTCATACACACATGCAATATCATTATCACACACACACACGCGCGCGCGCGTGCGCTCATTCACACTCTAACTTGCAATCCACTCCATTTCTTTCTTGTAATACTCCCAAGAATCCTTACTACAGAATGAATCTCTTGTTCTCTCTCTTACTCCATCAATACTCACATCAAGTAATTCAATCTCTCTCTCTCTCTCTACTTTTGTGCTACAGTAAAGACAATACTCTCTTTCTCTATCTGACTCTCTTACTGGCTCTCATATGTATAGTTGCAAGTACACACGCACAAGGTTCTTTCTCTCTCTTGCTAATGCTCACATACACAGGCAATTGATATGCACATGTACTTGCTCTCTTAGACAATTATATGCACAATACTCTCTCTCTCTCTCTCTCTCTCTCTCTCTCTCTCTCTCTCTCTCTCTCTCTCTCTCTCTCTCTCTCTCTCTCTCTCTCTCTCTCTCTCTCTCTCTCTCTCTCTCTCTCTCTCGCCATGACACAGAATGTAGAAATAGTTCGCTCTCTTTGCGATTCTCTATTTCTATCGAAGGAGGTCAACTCTTTCTCTCTCGCTCCTCCAAGATATCAACACACACACACACACACACAGATCAAGCTCTCATTTGCTCTCTTCTAGCTGAACCGATGCACCTTCTCTCTCACTATAACTTGCTATGCTCCCGATAACCAAGGCAAATACATACTCTCTCTCTCTCTCTCTCTCTCTCTCTCTCTCTCTCTCTCTCTCTCTCTCTCTCTCTCTCTCTCTCTCTCTCTCTCTCTCTCCAGATCAGCACTACACAGCAAATTCTACAGAAAAGTTCTCCTTCTAATGTTGTAGGTACTAATGTTTGTTAACTCTCTGTCTCTCTCCTTCTTGCTAACTACCAAGAAATCCCTCTCTCTGTAACTTGCGTTGGAGGGTATTCATTCTCTCTCACTCACTATTCACACACAAAAGGTTCTTTCTCTCTTATACTACCCCTATACACACACACACACATACACACACACAGAGGCTATTTCTCTCACTAGCACTCCCTAACTACCTGGAAGTTCCCCCCTTCTGCTAGCGTTATTCTCCCACTCGCCCTCTCTCTCCACTAGCGACTCTTTGCTTTTGCTTGATAACAGAAAAACAGACCCTTTTTTAATTATTATTTTAACTCTTTCTCCTATGGTCTCCAAGACGCTATTCCCACCTCTTAAAAAGGTTTAACGTCCGTAGGTACAATCCCACGAGATCTTAAAGATCTATCCAATCAAGTGCTAAACTCACTGACTTCTCTCTCTTAAAGCCTATCCAAAGCGTCAAGTACCAACTCCAACCTTCCCTATTTCTCTTACATATGCTCGGCACTAGTAGGGCTAAGAAAATACATTTTCCATAATGGTTGAAGATAAGGGCAAACTTGCAATTCTCTCAATTTTTAGGTCAAAAATGAAAGCTTTTACAGGTAATTTCACTAAAACTAGAGTAAATTTCCCACTTTCCTCAAAGGCAAACTAAAAATGTAGCTAGAATTTTACAATTTTGGCCAGTTAACATAAACTGTACTCCGTTTTTTAAACACGGGTTGGCAAACCCTTTCTCTCTCTTTTCCTTCTTGCTCACTAAAATCGGCCATAAGAAGTCAATTTATGTTAGCAGTCTTGACACTCCTAACAGACCTAAAAAATCTATCCATCAAAGTCTTGAACTCAAACGTTCCTACTAAAGAGGAAACATAGAGAGGATATCAAAGGTTTAATTTGGTACTACGGCCACAGTTTAAGAAAACGTTCACTACGAACGTGTTTTCAAATATTATTCATAAAATTTATTCAAGAAAAATCAAAATTGATTGAAACAAACTTAAAACACGGTCTTAATGCAACTAATTAACATGCGTATGCTTTCAAAATTCTCCTGTAGACCCCGAATAACCCAAAAATGTTACAAAATGTCAAAATATCGTGGAGTTTACACTAGCCACACAAGAAAAGCTTACACTTGTGTTTGGCTTTAGTGGGAGAGTCTCGAATAGATACGAGCTGATGCAATGGATTTAGGGACCACAAATGCTTGATCATGGAGGAGCAATTGAAAGTACTATGTACCTCGCTAAAGGTTTATGCTCACTAAGACTCAAGGACGAGTCCAATATTTCAAAGATCCTAGATAAAGGTCCCATATTGTTTAACAACACTACGGTCTATGGAGTACTATGGGAGCCCGTTTTTTATTCAATAGAGTCCCTCCAGGGGATACATCCACCAAGTTTGTGGGGCTGCCAAGTTGGCTGTGGGATAATATCAGGATGCTTGCCTGTCAACTAGGCACTCCCTTGTTTGTTCCTAACAAGAGAGGCCATGGCAGGGTCACTGCAGAGAAACTCAATGCCTTCCCGATTCTTTCCAGCACACTTGATTGTCCATGGTAAAATGAATTGCAAACTAGAACTGCCATTCTTTTGTGCAATGATCCACAGCACATATCCCCTAGTGATCTCAAGAATTGTCTTTTTCTCCTTTGCTTTTTGTAGCAGGAGATTTAGCCATTGCGTAGAATTCGTGAAGAGAGATCTGTAGATCTCATCCGTAATGTTATAATGAGACTTACATTCATCCCATGAAGTAAGTGTTGTTGCTGATGGATCTAGATCTTTAAATGCCATCAATATTTGATGCTCAAAACCTGCAACTAAAGACACTGGGAGCAATAAACTCTCGTCAAGAGGAGTGAACACTTGGGGTTTGGATATCTTAATGAAGAAGAGTCAGATGTTGTTTTTATTCTAGGAAAAATGGTTTTGGTGCCACTTTGGTAATACTTGAAGGGTTGTTTTAACAAACTTGTGATGCTGTGGGACGTGTGTCTAACCTCTCTATCCTATCTTATTGCAATTTTAGCAAGAACCACGATTAAATTGTCAATCCATGGAATGAAGCTGACTCGACTAGTACATGGAGGCTACAAGAGGTTGTCAATCTCTCAAAAAACAACTAACAACTCGCATCTAACTCAAGCTACACTCAAGTGACTGAAATCACCAAAAGCCAATCGCTCATTGGCAAACAAATCACATCCGTTACAGCATCAAATGACATCCAAACGTAACAAAACTTCTAGGACAAGTTTATAAGACCTAAGCACACATGCCTATGGTCTCAAACCCCACTTTAGGTCAAGTACCAAAATCGCAATTATTAACAACAATGGACTTTTGACCTAGTCGTTTCCGACCCAGAATGTATCTAAATGCTTAGCAATGCTACCCCAATACCCCACCTATGCTTAGTTTTTTATTTTGAAGTGCAAATTCCTACTTATGATGAAATTAGGCCGCGGGTCGGCGACACCAAAAGCTACGAAATACTGTGATGTGTTTACGTCAATGCGTAGAGCTCTTACCTGTGGTTGCAATGCAACAAACACGACTGCAATGTGACAACCGGGGAGGGAATAGGAAGTGCAAGGAGAGAAGTGAGCACCCCCGTTAGCTCATGCTATGTATTTCATTACCCAAAACTTAACAATAACTTATAAAAATTGGTTTTTATACCTTAGCCAAGGTTTTTGGTGGTCAAAACTAATTATCTGGGAGCTCTAACTAAAGATATGCAATGACAGGTTGATACAATTTAGAAGTATGTAGCCTTGGATCATCAATTACAAGGTTTATCCAAAAAATAGGAGTTACAATATTCTCGATTTATCAAAATAATAAATGAGAGCTCCAAAAAATGGTATCCATGGTGTCCATGTTAGCTTGCTGCTAACATTCTCCCCTCCTCGCCTGTGTCATCCCTTGACACAGCTTATGGGATGAAGTAGTCTTCACATTGACGGCTGGTGAGGGGGTCTTTAAGCGCATTGAGTGCCTTTTGATATCTGATCTTTCTCTCTTTATTGGGCACTTGCAAAAACGGCATGGTGACTTTGTTCTTCAGCTCCACTGCTGAGTACCCTACAAAGATGTTAGGTTGTTGATCACTGGCCCAAATATTTTTATTCGCCAAGTGAAGAACCCTGTGTAGAACACTTCTTCAAATGCCAGCATATTGTGAGACGGTAAAAACATACACCTGGTGTAGAAGCCATAGAGTACTTCTTCGAAAGGTTGGCCACTGAGATCATAGCACAACCCTTTGTTACCCTCGAGGAATGACATCCAAGGGGCACCTGCTTGCTCTGGCTCATGGAACACTTCGATGCAGGTGAGTAGCATTTGGCAGATTTTGTATAACATTGCACATGAAAAATCTGGTAGATTTTTAAAGAATGACATGGCACCCTTTAGGGTTTTCACCATGTACTATTCCGTCGGTGGTTCCTTTTTTGGAGCAGGAAATCTGGGGTGATTCAGCCAAGTTGTCCGCTTCTTTAGTAGTGCCTCATGTGCTATCCAGGTCCTTACTCTTGGTACACGATAGAAAGTAGGATCCTTTTGCAGGGCCACAGGTGCTCTTGTGAACAGAATCAAGTACCTTGGACTCTTGTTCAACCAGCTCAGCCTCCACTTCGGGTGGTCTTCATCTGCACCCTCGACTTACATGTCAGTGTAAAGCCTTTCTTTCACTTATAGCAGCTCAACTTTAATCAGAGGATAGGGCAGGGATTGTTGGTGCCATTGCACATTCATTTGATTGGGAGTGAGTTGTGTGACATTGACGGAATGAAGTACTCTCAGCTCCCAATCCATTGTTGTCTTCCATTGTTCATCTACCTCTTGTGTAATTTTTTCCTTCAGTGCATCTTCCTCAGCCTTTGAGAGCTGGACCATTGGCACTGTGTCTGCTTCTGTAATGTGTACTTGAAACTCCTCCTCGCCACTTAGCTCTTCAGTTGGCATTGTCTCCATCTCAGCAAATGAAACCAAGGGGATTTCTATCTGAGGTTGCTCTGAAGTGCCTACCTCTTCTTGTGGTTCTGACCGTCCCTCTCTCAATAGCTGGTTGAATCTTTTGAGTTCAGCTATTTCCTTCAACAGCTCGTCTTTTCTTTGGACCCGCATTAAAACCAGGTCTCTGCGTTGAGACTGCTCCAATTTTATCTCCAGCTCAAGGTCTTTAATCTTCTTCTCTAATGCCTTGTAGACGTCTCTTCCTTTGATCGAGGCCATGGCTGGATTCTCTTGTATTTGACGCAAGAATATTGCCTGATCATTTACTCTTTGTTCTGAGTACTGTACAAAAGCATTTGCCACATCTAACTGTACCTGAATTTTCTAAACTGAGAGGGTTGTAACTTCTGTCAGTTGCTCCTCTTTTTCTTTGCATGCATCTGACAATTTTGTCAGCAACTCACCAAGCTCCTCTATTTCTTTCTACTGCTTATCCCTTGCGAGCTAATGTTGTTCATCTTTCGCTTTCAACTCCTACACTTGCCTTTGTAGATCGGTGATGACATTGAGTCGGTCATCTAACTCCCCTTGGAGTGCGTCAATCGCCATCTCTAATTCCTCAGCCCTTGTGCTACGACTTAGTGCTATTGAGCGAAGTCGTTCAGTCATGTCCTACATTTGCTTAGCATATTCATTCACTTGCAGGATGACCTCGTTGTTTGATTGCCAGTTTTTGTTTTGTGCCAGCTGACTTGATGTTTTTGTAGCTTCTTGTGTGTCCTTTGGCGGCGTCATGACTGTTGGTTGTTGTTGCCCTTGTGGCAATGGCTCATCTTCTTCTGTTTTGTCATCCTGAGGCTTCATGGATGCCTCGGCCTTCTCTTGATGTATTGAGGTAGAGGGTGTTCCCTTGTCCTCCTGTTCTCTTTGTTTCTCTAACTTCTTGTTGTCCTCTAATGGTGGTGGACTAACTGTCCTTTCTGGCTCTTTGTCATGCTCTATTTACTGCTCTTGAGTGGATTCAGCTGCTTGGTGTGCTGATTCCGTTGCTTCTTGTTGTTCAGGCTCTGCTTCTTTTGTTGGCTCAGTTGCTGTGGTTCTAATTGCTAGTGATGGTGGTGGGCTCGGCATGGGGTGATCATGGTGTTCAGAAACAGGAGAAGAGATGCGGAGAGATATGTCACCTTGAGCATGTTGTGCTTCTCCTTGTGCAGTGGCTTCCTCTGCTTGCTTTTACTATCCGATCACCTCTTTAGCTTTCCTTGCCAGTTCTTGTGCTTCCCTCGGCTTAAAGGCTTCTGCTTCTTGATACATTTGTTCCAGGGATTCCATGGGATCTTTAGCCTGCTTCCTAGTGTGATGCTTGGTTCTTGGTCCTTTAAGCCCAATAGGCACCCACTTTTCTGGGTCCTTTCCTTGTGCTTGGTGGCTGCGTTGGTAAGAGTGTTTTTCTCGTTCAAACCTGGCTTGCTTTTGTACGGGTTCTTCCTGGTGTGCTGCCACGGCTTTTCTCTTCATCTCTTCTATCCGCGCCCTCCTTTCCTCATTATCCGATCTTTCACAGCTGTGCCGTTCTGGCGAGCTCTCAGCAGATTATTCATCAGACTTGTAGGATCTCTTGGTAGATCTTGTAGCTCAAGGAGAAGGTTGTGCTAACACTATCCAAGCGTTCTGATCTGGGGCAGGTGGCAAGTTGTCAACCATGCCGATAGCATGGTAAGCAATCCTAGTCAAAACCTCTGGTGCTCCGACGTATGTGATTTTTCCTTCTTTCTTTGTCCCTTTCAATGTGGAAAAAACATATTGTGTGTGGCCAATTGGTTGCCTGGTCGTTGATTTGAGGACTTGCGTAAAGGTTATGGCAATTGCATGATTTGGTGTTGTATACTTTTGCGGCCTCTTAGCAAGGAAGTGGAAGTGCTGGTGGTACAACCTTGCGAGCTCTTCCACCTGTTTGTGAATGAGGTCTGCAAATGTGACCGCAGTGGTTTCTTTGGTGAAAGTTCCGGCCGTCTTCCTATCTCTTTCCCTCATTGTCATTCCTTCTGTTGGCAGTCTGAGTGCTTCTACCATTATCTCCTTGGTGATCACAACTTCAACCTTATTTCCTTGTGTGTCAGAGATCTGAGTGGTTCCATCTTCTTTGATTGTGGATAAAAGCTCATAAGCTTTTTGGAAGTCCACTCCACACAGCTCTCGTTCATAGAAATCTCTGAGTCCTAGCCTTCGGTTGGCTTCTTTGGTCTCGGAATTTGCGGCGACATCATACACTTCTTTTGGTAGAAGTTATAGCTCTACCTGATGTCCCTCTTTGCTCTTGAATCTTTTGATGAACACTGTGGTGTTATGCTCTTCAAGCTGTTCTCTTGAAAGATAGGTTGCCTTGGCGGTTTTGACTGAATCGGGGTCTAGTTGGTATGCTGGTAGCTCTTGAAACTTCTCTTTTTGGTTGAGCTTCTTCTTGGCCCTCTCTGTTGCTTGCATGGCTCCTGTTCAATGAATAGAGTGTCAAAGTTAGCAGATTTGACAGATTTTCCTCTGACATGTCCTTTAGTCTGAAATGCTGACAATTTGGTCCAATTTGCTTCAAATCAATTTTTGAACAAGCATAGATGCATAAAAACATGTAAGGAACAAAATTATAAAGTCCAAACAAAAAATTGCAACAAAAGTAAATAATCACGATTATTTAAAGCTGAGTAAATTTTTCAACTTTTTGCAAATTTGGCATTACAGGCTTGAAGTATATACCAAATAGATACTCTGAGTGAAATATGGGCTCATTTGGATGCATAGGATGAAAATGGTACCAGATTTTGGCTTTAGGTCTCTGAAACAGTAGATATAAAGGAAATTTGAGATTTTGAGCTCCAAATTTATTCAAACTTGGCTAGTGGGCTTAGCACATCATGTACTTTGGATGTATGATGGAAAAATAGCAAAATTCCTCCATTTTGGCATGAAAGTAAATAATCGCTTTTCTACCAAAATCAACATTTTTTGGCACAACTTGGTTCTAAGCATTGTATAGACTTTGTATATGGGATATGAGGTGATTTGGATCAAGAAATGTGATCCATAACTCAGAAATTGGCTTGCAAAGACTTCTTTGCATTTTTTCACAATTTTCCTAGTTATATGTGATCATTTTGGCTCATACTTGAATTAGGTGTGTACAAATGATATGTGAGGTGATGATGCAACTTTCAAGTAAAAAAGTGCAAAAGAAAATAATCACGATTATTTACAGCAGTCACATTTTTCATGCAAAACTTAAAAATTTTGACCTGAACACATTCTATACACCTAAAACAAGTCCTAAATTGAATTTGGTAAATTTTGGTCTTGCCGGCGTCACTTTGTGCTTTGTCGACTGTGAAATCACCAATTTTTGTGACTACACTGCCTGTTGAGTTGGTCAGTCACTTTTGAGGCTTTGGACTTGTCCGCAACATAGTCGTGAAGCAACTCATCCAATTATGGCTCATTTGGAGTCCGTTTGATCTCATATGTCAAATTTAACGCTTTGTAGCCTTCAAGCCATTTTCTGCTTTTCGAGGGCTTTGCTTGATTGATTTCACGAAACCAATCATATACATTGTATATAAACCTCGTAGGCAAGCTGTCTATGGAATCATAACCGAATTCTGTCATCTGTCAAAAACCTAGCTTTTCTACTTGGGACCCCCTCAACCCTTGCTCAATGGTCAACTAATGATATAGAAGGGTTCTATTATGTTAGGACATACTACCATTCAAATCCCATCGGATTTGGTTGAGTTGATAGGCCGCTATGGTCAGTTTTTGATCGTAGGTCTTCATGCACTGCTCGGATTCTAGTTTAGACTAGCTACCGGCCGTACAAAATGGATCATTAATGAGTAAAGAATTTGCCCCTCATGTCTCGTGTCAGACAGCACTGAAAACAAGTGCCTGTAGACTCCAAAGAAAAAGACGCGCAAAAGAGGTCGAAAAGCTCTCTCTCCAAAGGTAACAAGTGGAAATGAGGTGGTTTTAGCCTACCTGGGATATCTATACCCGAACTTCCCAAACCATTTTTCTCCAGGTTCCCCCGTTAGTCCTACTAGACCATGAAATCTATGTTAGAGTCAAAAATTTCCACGATCGGATTCTTGTAGCTCATTTTGCAAGAATTTTGCAAAAGTAGGTCTAGTCGCCTAATTTAGGCTTCCCACTTTCATCTTTCAATTTAATTGAAATTTTTTTTGCTTGTTCACCTTGACTTTCTGATCACCACCATGTCTTCAGTTTTTCCATCTGAGCTCCTTTGCTATTTATTATTGATTTTTGACCTTTTTTTTTAAAATCAAAGAAAATAACAAAATGCGCTAAAAAAGCAAACTGAAAATCCAATAATTAAGAAAATCCATTAAAAAACACAGCTTTATTGTTTTTTGTTGGATTTCTTCATTTTTAAATCTCAATATCGAGAAAAATGATTAAAATAATAAAAAAAGACTATTTTTTGATGGTTTTCTGATAGTATATACACTATGTACACTCATCAGGGAAATATTATCAGCTAAACTTCCCTTGTTGATGAATTATAAGGGCATTATTAATTAATTTTGCAAAAAATCACACATTAACAACGAACTTTTTTCCTCTCTCTTCAAACATTGTCCTTAATTACTTAGTGCCCTTCCACCCCTCTTAGATGGCGTACTCCGAGACGATTGCGTGCATGGGTTGAACAATCGTGTCTTATGCATAGCCTTGGTTGGCTCTACCATGATTTGAAGATCAATTCAGTTCAAACCAATATGCTGTGCAAGAGTTGGGCCTTGAGTAATTAACTCAAGGGTTTTTGATGTCGAGACTTTCTGATGCTATCTTTCAAAGAGCAAATCTTGTAGCTTGTGTGCTCTCTGCTTGATTGTGCCACTAGGATGCTTAAGCACACTGATTGCCTGAGGTTTTGGTATCAACAATGGTTGTTCTCGAGCTTTTTCTCGCCATTGGTAGCTTGGTTTGCTTGGTGCAGAATGGTGTGGTGGAGTCTTTTGAGACTTAACTCTCCGTTGCTTGATTGGTTTTACGGTTTGTGGAGAAGATAAGTGCTTTTTTTTCTTCCAAATCCATTTCATGTTAGGTTCCTTGCTCGGAGAAGCTCGTCTCTGTGTTTTGAGCTTTGCAACCACCTTTGGTACTGTCGATGGTGTTTTAGGCACCTTGATTTGAATCGGCTTATCCTTAAGCTGTGCTTTTGATACCCAAATTTGCATGACTCCTTGCATGCTACTTGTAGAATTTTCTTGTTGAGAGGATGGAGAAGATTGATTGCTTCGTGGTTTTCTTTGTTGATAATTGCCTTTCCATTCCTCCTTGCTTGGGGCAATTGGAACAATGAGTTGTCCGCCTTTAGGTGATAGCCTGAGCTGATTCGTATCCCAATCTGGTACTGCCTTGTATGTTCGCATCCAGGGAATTCCAAGAATCATCATCTCATTCATGTGTTTATCTATTAAGCATACAAACTAATGAGGACATGAACATCCATGTACTATCACGTTCAAGTTGACTACTCCCAATGTTGGTGATGGGTTCTTGTTGCATCCTTTGATAATTGCTATTCTTGTTGTCAATGCTTGACTGGTTACTTTCTTGTATGTGGAATAACTAACTGCATTTACTCAAGCTCCTGTATCGACCAATGCATTCGTGCTATGATTGTTGAGCTGTAATTTGATGCGCAGGTCCATTCCATCTAACCATTCATCATCTGTTGACACGACATCTTTCTGCAATTCTCATTGTCGGTCATCTATTTCTAGAGTGTTGATGGGATTCGGTATCTGTTGATTCTTGAGATCAGCTTTCCTTTGAGTACCTAAAGCCAAGCTTCCTCTTGGGCTTTATCAATAACCTACTGTCGTTTTATCTTTCTTTGCTTGGCTGCATGCATTCTTTCTAGCAATTCATTGGTTAGCAGCAAATTGTACTTCTTTAAACGACATCCACTAATCCAATTAGCCATTGGTTCACCATCTAGGGTGGATAGCTTAACTGCTCTACTTGGAGACACATCTTTAATGATAAACGGTCCGTTTTCCTTTTTCTTAAACTTGGGAATGTGTTGCTTAAGGGAATAGATTAAAACTAAGTTCCCTTTCTTGAAGATTTTTGTGATGAGATGGGAATCAAAAAACTATTTTTGTTTCCACTTTTGTGCATAGATGTAAGCTACAGTAGTTAGCCTTTGCTCATCTAGTTTTTCTAAATCTTCTAGTCTTTTTTAAAATTCATGTCCAGTCCACTCAAGATCCTTAGGTACCCTTAGTGTCGGCAATAGAAATTCTATTAGCAGTATGGCATCAAGACCTTAAACAAGGTTAAAGGGTGTAGCATTTAAATCTATTTTGAATGAAACTCGATAAGCCCAAAGAGAAGCATGGAGATTCATTTCCTAGTCTGTCCTTCCTAAACTAACCACTTTAGTCAATACCGAGCTAATAATTTTGTTTGTATGCTCAGCTTGTCCGTTTTCTTATGGGTGATAGGGAGCTCATTTGTTATGGATGACCATAAATTCATTAAGCAGATACTCGATTACTTCATTGAGAAAATGAGTTCCCCTATCACTTACAATCTCTATTGGTAGTCCATATCTTGTGAACACATACTCATATAAAAATGCGGCAGTGGTTTTGGCATCATTCTTTTGAGTTGCTTTAGCCTTGGCCCACTTGGTCAAATAGTCCGTAGCTACAATGATATACTGAGCTTGGGTTCTATAAGCAGGTGGCTATATTGGCCCAACAAAATCTATATCCCATTTTGCAAAAGGTCTAGCCCCCATCATTGGTCTTAAGGACATGCTATCTACACATGTTTCCATTTTTTATTGTTGACAAGCATCACACCTTCAAACATATTCTTTGGCATCTGCAAAAAGTGTTGGCCACCATATGCCTACGATGAAGATTGCTCTTGCAGTGGTCTCACTAGAAACGTGACCTTCAGCTAATCTAGCATGTGCTTGTTCTATAATTCAAACATATTCTTTGGCACCTGCAAAAAGTGTTGGCCACCATATGCCTGCGATGAAGATTGCTCTTGCGGTGGTCTCACTAGAAACGTGACCTTCAGCTAATCTAGCATGTGCTTGTTCTATAATTGAATATACTCTTCATTTGCATAAAGACACAAATGTTGATCCTTACCTCTCCGATACAATTGGTTTCCAATAAGAGCATAGTCTCTGGCTTCAGTTTCAATTGCTGTTTGACGGCGTTTACTCATATCCTCAGGAAATGTTCGGCTTGATAAGTAAGTAACTAGATAGTTACTCCATTTAGAAATAGGTGACATTTGAAACAACGTTACGTGCAGTATGGGTGTTTGTTTTTTACATTGAGGAAAGTCCTTTATAAAAGAGCAAACATCACTCCTCATAGTTGGCCAAAATACTCCAAGTCTCACGATCCTTTGCATAGTTTGGTCTTCCGCAAAGTGACGTCCTACTATGGTAGTATGTGCTTGACTTAGGTATTGGTTTTTATCTTTAGTATTAATGCATAAGAGGAATATTACATCTTGATTTCTTTTGTATAGCCTACCAGCTAGTAATTGATACATAGCCGATTGCTCGATTAATCCAATTGTAATAGGAAGTGGTATTTGTGAATCCACTTGAGCTATTGTCATCAATGATACCATATTTTTCAACCATCGAGGTATCATTTCCATGGAGAACAGATAGACATCTGGTAGATCATTGTCTACCCCTTTAGGTGATTCTCCTGAAACAATCCTTGACAAATGATCTTCTCTTTGATGTGTAGTGCCCTTTTTTACAACCACAGTGAAATCAAATTTCAGAAGAATAATGAACCATCTCACTATTCTTCCTGTGTTGCATGGCTTGTTGACCAAGTACAACAAAGCTTGGTGGTCCACAAAGAACACAAACTTATTGGCTAATAGGTAATGTCTATACTTTTTAACGGCATAGATCATTCCTTATCCTTCTCTTTTTGTGGTAGTGTAATTATTTTCTGCCATGTTCAATTGTCGGCTAGCATAAGAAATAGGAAAATCGATTTTCCCGTCTCCTGGTTGAGCTAGTATACAACCTATGGCAAAATTGGAAGCATCTACATGTATGTGGATTATCTTATTTCAATCTAGTGCTTTCAATATTGGAGCTGAGGTGAGAGCTTGATTCAGCTTCATGAAGGATTCTTCACATGCCTCGATCCACTCAAAGTGTGTAATCAAGCTATACATGGGTTTTGCAATTATAGCGTACATGTAAATGAACCGTCTGTAATATCCACAATGCCCCATGAAGGCTTGAATCCCCTTGACTGTTGTTGGTCTAGGCAAATCAGCAATGACATGAAGTTTATCCATATCAGTAGCTATGCCATTTTTAGACACTATATGTCCAAGAATTTTTCCTTGTCTACCCATGAATGTGCACTTTTCAGGATTTAAGCAAATCCTATTAAGTCTACATTTTTCAAATACCTTTTTTGAGGTGTTCAAAATGATCAGCCCAGAGATCATTCATATACACTTCCAAGAATTTCCTAAGATATTCTTTAAAAGCAAGGCTCATCAATCTTTAAAAGGTGGCAGGAGCATTAGTTAAAACCCAAAGGGCATAACCCGATAGGCAAAAATATCCCATTCCATTGCAAAAGCAGTTTATGCTGATTCTTTGGGTCAACTAATAGTTGATTGTATCTTGAAAAACCATCTAAGAATTTGTAAGCTTCTTTTCCTGCAACTCGTTCTAACACATGCTCAGTGATTGGAAGAGGAAAATTGTCTCTAATGGTAGCTGCATTCACTTTTTTGAGGTTGACACACACTCGTAATTTTCCATTCTTCTTGGGTACTACCACAATTGGAGACACCCAATCTGTGTGTTCAATTTCATAAATGAATTAGGCTTCTTTTAGTTTCTCAATCTCTTCTTTGATCTTCCTTGCAAATGTTTCATTGTATGTCTATGGCCTTTGTCTACTTGGTTTTGCATCATCTCTCATGGGTATGGTATGTTAACAAATTTCTGGATCAACACCCTTGAGATCCTTGCAAGACCAAGCAAAGATATCTCGGTATTATTTTAGTAAGCTTAGTAAAAGCTCTTTTTCATCTTTTGTTAGGTCATTTGCAATGTAGGCAGGCCTAGGTTCTTCCCTTGGTTCAGCCAAGTCTACCTTTTTCGAGTTCTCAAGCCCTTCGTAGGACTCGCTTTGTTTTTGTAGTTCTCTAACAGGTTGTTCTACTATGATTTTTCTGTCTTGGAGAGTGTATTTTTTTTGTAATTAGATGGAACACTCATTACATCTTTACCATCCTCTTCTATGGTTTCCATTTTGGTTGTATATATCTCCTTTAGAGCTTTTTTCAACTCTTGATATTTCTTTTTCTTCTCAATTCATGTCATGGTTGGCTCCTTGTCCAGTTTTTTTGGCTTTTCTTGAGTATTCTTCCTTGTTTTTCTCAATGTTCTCGACATTTTTGGATTTTCATTTGAAGGATATCTACCAGTGATTTTGTCCTTGACACAATCATGTGCATCTATCTGCATCAGGAATTGTGTTCTACTGGAGACTGATGGCATAAGTCTTATTTTCATGTTTCTGGTGTCTCTTTTTTGTCTATACCATTCTTGTCTTCTCGTTTCTGGTTAGGAAAGTCAAAAAACTTTTCCTCCCCTCCTTTCAAGAGTAGCTTAGCTCTCATATGTTCTTTTTTGACCCCGAATCTTATGAGGTAGCTGAGTGTTCATCTAACTCATTTGTTAAAGACTTGTTGAGCTTTCACCAAATCCCTGGTTTCCTCAATTTCATCTTCAATGTGAAGGGTTGAAATCATTTGGATGTGAATTATGTCGTAGCCATCCTCACTGCAAAATTGGGTAGGCATAGATGTATTCACACATACATCCATTGTCGCTAAAATTTGAGTCCACTCAAATGACGCAAACAACTGTTTTGGAAAGGGTTCAGGTACATAGGCTTCATCTGTTCAATCCCTTTCTAAGGTACATTCTTCTCTTTTTAAGCTCTCGTTTTTTGAAGCTCCGCGCATCCAAATAGGAGTGTCTTTGTTTAACAAAGATGGAAGCTTAGTTTCATCCGAAGAGGCTGAATCGAACTGTTGTATGGGCATTTTCAAGACATATCTATAAGTGTAATCTTTTAAATTAACCCTTGTTATAGATCCCACTTGCTTCAAGTACAGATAGTTGTTTCCCCAATCTTGGATAAGTTGTACCTGTCGCATGAAAGGTCTTCCCAATATGATTTAGTAATTGAGTTTCTTTCCAAAGTCTACTATGGCAAAAGTGTGTTGATATTCAATACCACAGGAATTAACTATCACCCTTTCTAGCAGTCCTAAGGGTCTTTCAATATGTCCATCAGTCAATTGCAATTTCATTCGAGTTTGTCTAATGGCTGTTTGTCCCCAGGATTCCCATACTATTTTTGTGGCTATGGCTATGCCTGCTCCACTATCCAATATTGCCATGGTTTCAATGTCATTATATTTCACTAGAAGGGTGGTGTTTCCTCTTCCTCTTCATAGTATTCTCCAAATTTGTTCATTGGAACAGATCGAATCTCTTTGTTATCCATTTCGTGTTTCAATCTTTCCAATTTTTTTATGATGAGCCCCGTTATCTCTACCTTCTCTAGGGTTTTCTATAGATCATTCCATAAATATGGTCTAATTTTTAGCAGTTCTCCCAAAGTAAGAGTACATTGGATGGGTGTAGACATGATTGAATGAATATTGTCTACTTCTAGGGTCTGTTCCGCTTCTTTTACTTGGTCTTACACAGTATGGATTCATCTTTGTTATCTCCCAAGTAAGAGGGTAATGTTTTCAAGGTCAATGGTTTAGACATTCCTGAAGCTTCAGATCCACAATCCCCGTACAAGGATTGTACATCCACGTCCATATCAGGAGGTAGGTTGTCTAACCAAACTTCCTCTATAGGAGCTGACTTTAGAGTTAGGCTCCCATCATTGATCTCTCTAACTTTTTTCCATAAGTGTCTTGGCCAGTCTTCCTCTACGAATAGAATTCTGTCTAAGGCATTTTCATTGTCCCGCGCTATAAGTTTTGGCTCTTTTGGTTCAATGTGGGGTTCTACCACCACTTCAGATTTTTCTTTAGTTTCTCTTATCACAAACTCTTCAGGTTTTCCGATACTTTCGAGCTTGGGTTTTTGTTTTTTCAGCATTTCTTGCATGATTTTTATCAAATTTTGATAAGCTTCAAGCTTAGCTGCTTCCATGTCTGGAGAAGGATAGTTTTTCCATGTTTTGGCCTGCTTTAAGTCCTGCTTGGTAAGCTTCCAAGGCTGTATTAATAGGCTCAAAAATTTTATCAACCAAAATTGATCCTCCAGATTTCACAGTTGTTTCTTTGATTTCACTTTCAGTTTCTTTCACCTTTTCCTGGAATAGCTTTTTTGATTTCTCCTCGATTTCAGCCTGTTGTTTTTGTTTTCTCATCTCATATCTTTTGCTTTTGCTTCTTTTAATCCTTTGAGAGGAAATTTTTTAATTCTTCAAATCATCAGAGGAGTTATGTTTCTTTTTCTTAGCCTGAGCTCTAGTGATTACCTTGACTAGAACAATCGGTTCACTCTCAGATGAGCTACTAGGTATCACTTGGACTACATTTACTACTGTTTTACCCTTGTTTAAAGGATTTTTGGGACAATCTTTCAGAAAGTGTCCACCCTTTTTGCAACATTGTATGCAACAAGCTTCAATTGGCTTGAGGTTCTTATCAGGCTCTGGGCATTCATTTTTCCAATGATCATCTGCACCACAGTTATGACAGTTCCCTGTTCTTGGCTTAATCATGGGTCTTACCATGGGAGGTCTGACACCTTGATTAGCTACATAATACATTGGTGTGAGCTCTTGTGGAGCATAAGTCACAGGTTCTTCCATTGGTGGTGGATGTGAATTATACCAGTCTCCTTCTACCATTATTGTATATGGACTAGGCTCAGCATAAGGTGTAACAGGCACAAGTGCTTGTTCATCTATGACTCCCTTGGGATGCATATACTTTACAAGCACTGAATTATGTCTAGGATACGAAAGTTGTTGACCCAACACAGGTTGAGGTCTTTACATACCCATCGGTGGTCTTTGAGCTGGTGCCATGTTAAGTTGGTATTTGTACATGGGTTGTCCTTGTGGCCTCATGGGCACGTACTGAACATTCCCATCTAGCACTCATTGGTTTCATGGTTGGTCCATTTTCCCTCAATTTCACACCATTTTTGTGGCCTAATTGGTTGTCCTTGTTGAGGTATCCCTTGTCCTGGTCCCCTCATAGGTGCTTTTTGCATGTTATTCATCATGTCATTCATCCTTTTAAGCATGTCTTCTATGGCTGAAAGCGGTGCTACAGCAGCTGTTCTCACTTGTGCTGGTTTAGTGGATGTTGTTTTCTCACTTTGATTATCCTTAGGGACATCGTCTTTGTTGAAAATATCACAATTGTCTCCTAAGTCAATAGCATCTGACACACATGCTTCTAGGGTTGTATGCTTCTTGCTATACAGTATAGCATGAAGTTCTTGGTTTAGCAGTCCCTCTAAAAACAATGATACGAGTCGTTCTTCTGTAGGTATCTCTAGCTCTAGGCACTTGGTAATGTATTGCTTCATTCAAGTTGCACAATCCTTAACAGACTCACCTTGTTTCTGTTTGAAGCTGTAGATTTGAGCTACCGTATTGTGTTTGATCCCTGTTTTGGAACAAGCAGCTACAAATCCTTGAGCTAATGTGTTCAAGTCCATGATTGACCTCAGTGGAATGTTTTGGAACCATGTTAATTCTTTCCCTTCTAATGTCATTCCAAACCCCTCGAATTGAGTATGGAAATCCAATATACGTTCTGCTCTTAGCACTTGTTTAAAGCTTGCTAAGTGGTCGTATGGATCCCCTGACCCACTGTATTCTGACCCATTTTTGAAAATCAGCTGGTCTGACACGTCTATTTGGTTCAACTCGTGGTCTCTGGCAGTTGGTCCTGTTTCAAGTCCTTCAAACCAGTCTGTTGGAAATAGTGACTCATGTAGCCCTGGACTGGCCTTAGTGTCACCCGGTTTTTTGCGTGATGAGGTGGTTTCTGGTTTCTTAACATTGCTCTCAAAAGATCTGTCACGGTGTTCATCTCTTGGAATTGTTTCTGGTCCTTGTCCCAATATCCAATCCCTTATGGAAAACCCTTGGTATTTGGTTTTTTCTACCTCCTCATGAATCATCATAACAAAGTTGTTGTTATAACAATCCCTAAATAGGTAGGTTGGTAGGTTTGTTGATCCCTTATCCTTGATTTTGAAGATATAGATGATCTTCATGGCCGTCAGTTGTCCTGATTTGGCATGCAAAGTCCACAGAAGATCTTTTATACTTCTATCCTCCCAACAATAGACTCCGATCCTAGGATTATTAGTACTAAGCCGTTTCAAGGGCTTCAAATCAACTTGATTGTATCCCTTGAGTTCTAATGTTGGTGGTCCTTCTTTTGCAGCCATATCTAGAATTATAGTGTTTACTTCTAGCCCCCATTTGTCTATCACGTCAGGGTTTTCGACTTGTAAATATTGAGTTCCGTTTCGATCATGTACATTTTTCCTTGTTTGTTTGCCCTAACTCTTCTTCGAACTCAATACCATGGTCATCAATGCAAATAGCATACTTTTCGTTAGGATCCAGGTGAGCTCCATGGTGATTAGTCTTATAAAATGAGAGTATGTGCTTATAGTGCATTGTTGTTCCGGTCTCTGAGTGAGTCGAATAGGAATACATTTCAGAGGTTGAATCTAAAAAAGTATCTGAGGCTTCTTCAAGGATAGTGTGCAAGAAATTGCCTTGATTCACGATTTCTTTGGTGGATACTCTACTGGAGGTTTCTTCAAATATGCCTTGATTTCCTAGTGCACGACCAGATCTAAGGTTCATAAAGACTTGCGAAGCCCTGGATAAAGTACTTACCTTTGGATTGACTTGTCGTCAATTTCCACTTGACCGGATTGCAATTTCTGTCAAGCTACCGATTCCTTGTCTGCAACCTGATTCCTGTACAAATTTAATCAACTTAGCTATTCTTCTATAAAGACAGCATAGTTTTTGCTAGTTGTTGTGATTGGTCTATGTGTATCACTGCAAATCAAGCTAATTGAGTCAACCGTTGCAATTTTCAAACTCAACTTTGGCAAAAATCAAAGGATTAATTTGCAACCTGGAAACTGAGTGAACATGTATCAATTTGGATCCGATTGAACCCAAAATTTCCCTGTGGCTTTGTATTATGTTGGTCTAACACTGTACAAGTTCAAAAGTCAAAACCGGTGTCCTATGTAGCAGTAGTAAATAATCACAATTATTTACTTTTGCAAGTTTTTTGCAATTTTTGGCTTGGTTTGCCAAGTATACAATTTGTTAAAGTCCCTGGACAAGGTTTAACAAGTTTGGACAAAATCTGTTCAAGTTTATCAACTGTTTTTTTTAATCTGCAGACTCTGATTTCAAGAATCTGGCTTAAGTCTCACTTTTGTGATCCAAATTTCACCAAAATTGATTTGTGTGGTCTACTTGATATGCTTGACCTGTGGTATACTCAAATTTGCAAAATTATCAATTTTTAAAGCAGATGTAAATAATCGTGATTATTTACTCCAGCTATATTTTTGCAATTTTTTGTCCCAACCTTGAGTGAGATATGTTAAGCACTTTAACTTAAGGTCTCTAGCCAAGTTTCATCAAGTTTGAACAAGTTTTGGTCAAATGGTCATCAATTTTCTGTCCGCAAAGTAACTTTGCAAATTTGGTCACAATTTTCAATCCAATTGTCCAAATCTTACCATTTGGTTTGTGGGCTTATTACAACATGATAAAGCTAGTGGTATGCCAGCTTGGTCAAAAAAAGTTAAAAAATGGGACAGATGTAAATAATCGTGATTATTTATAACTGTTGGCAACTTTTTGCATCTTTTTGGTCAATTGAGCATGTACACATGTTTATCACATCAATATCAGCCTATAAATCAAATTTCATCAAGTTTGGATAATTTTTTTCCCAATTTATACTCAACTTTCAAAAACTCAGTACAAACTTTAGTTTTTACCCATTTTTTGTGAGTTTGATGATTCAAATCTTTTATGCCTTTACAAAAGTTTTTTGTACACATGCAATGAGTCAATGGTATGAACCTTGGTCAAATCTGAGCTGAAAGTTAATAATCGTGATTATTAGCTTCAAAATTGAAATGAACCAATTTTTGTACTTTTTTCAAGGACGGCTAGCCCTTTTATGAGTTATTTTAAGCTAGTTGTACCACTAGCTATATTGGGTTGTTAGCATGAGTGTAGAACGTCTTATCCTCTTAAGAGATCTTGAAACTTCAAAGTCTCTAATCCTTCCTTGAGCAATGTGTCCGCAACAACGAGATCTTTCATGCAAACAACATGAAGGAAACTACCATGATGGTAAAGTCCAATGCTCTAGCATTTATTGAGGGTTGCAGTTGTTGCAAACTCCTCCAAAGAGACTTCAATTCTCATACATTTCTTATAATTGTTGGGAAGAGGTGGGTGACACCTCTCCTTGAATTGCATGCTGGTTGACGCATCTTTGCCACCAAGTATCTTGCTTTTAGTCATGATCTCAACCAAGCCTTCTTGTGAAGTCAATTCAAAGCTCTCCTACTAGTCCAATACCTTCTTTGAGGAGTTTCCTGGGCAAAAATTAGCCTAGAAGGAATACTTTTTCTAGATGACAAGGTGTTCGAACACATGGAAGTGACTATACCACTGGATGGCCATGCTATCCAAACTGGAGGTAAGAGCACCACGTAGGAATCCACTCTATTCACACTGTAGATGTAATTTTTTGACAAGGCATACTCAAAAATAAATATTTTTACATGGTCATGACGTCTTCGATGGAAGTAGGAAACTTGACGTTGATCTTGAAGAGAAAAATAGATAGCTCTTCAACATGTGTATGTGGTGAAGGTGATTCTATGTAGAAGGTCATTAAGGAAGGTTGTTGGTGAGGTGGAGAAGATGTAGCAGATTCTTGTAGACGTGGGAATGAATGGTGGAAGTCAAGTCGAAATCTAAATTTTAATTGATGTAGGGAAGGAGGTGCAAGTCAAGGTGGACTGTAAATTTGGCATCATCTATGGAATTTGAGTGGACTCTTGAGCTTAGTTCCTCCTCATAGAGTGAGAAAAGGAAAGATAAACTAAAACCCCAAGTTTGGACAAAGAGATGCACACAAACTCCCCAGGAGCCATAGATATACAAAAGTCTAACGATACAATACCAGATGATTAACATTATGGTAATGTTAGGTTAATTGTATAATACAAATATGACACTAGTATAAATCATGCATAGTACATGAATGTTACATGTATGATACTCGTACAATAGTTATCATATCTATGTGTGTGATATGAAATTTGTATGGGTGTGATACTTGTATGATACCAACATATTCTGGGATACATTTTACATGTATCGGTGCCACAATGGGCAAGAATCAACCCTGCTATTCCTCATTGTTAACCCTCACGGCTCACGGACACCCTATCACCTACGAGACGGACGTTGTAACCTACGGCGGACATTGTATTATTTATTTGGTAGAGTCAGGTACCGGGCTTGTCGGTCCAATAGGAAAAGGGTAAGAGTGATTGCCGATGAGAGACGCACTCTAACTAGAACATTCAAGGGATTAGTTGGCTAAGCATGGGCACCCAAGTGTGAATGGGGTGAGCTCATATAAAAGTCAACTGAACCTAAAATTCACTCATTCTCTCATTTGTGCAATAGAAGAGTGCTCTTGCTCCATTTCCATCTTCTTCTTCTTCATCTCCTTGTGTGTGTGTGTGCATGCGTGAGAGAGAGAGAGAGAGAGAGTACGATCGAGCATTGCGACGACGGCACGGCGGCGGCGAAGCGGCAGCTCCTTCTTCGCGGCGAGGAATCCTCCACGAAGCAAGCGTAGAGCGGTGAGTGACACCCCATCACCTTCTTTGAGCTTACTAGTTTAGGCTTGTTGTGTGCTTTGAGCCATTTGTGGCTTGCACACGGTGTATCAGCAAGTTCCTTGCATTGACACGTGCGACATACATGCACATTTTTGGAGCCGTTGCCGGGGAATGCCGTGCATTAAGCTCGAGTAGCACTCTGTGCTTCTTCGTGGTGCAATTTCAATTATAGGAAAGGTAGGGAAGGAGTGTGTGTGTGTTGAGAAGAGGGATTTGGTGTTATACTGTGTGTTTTTTTTGTTAATGGAGTTTTCAAAGGTACTGTGTTTATTCTCTGTGTATTAAGGTAGTTAATTTTCTGAGATTTCAAAGGTACTGTGTTTATTCTCTGTGTATTAAGGTAGTTAGTTTTCTGTGTACAGTAAGTAGGAAGTAGATTAGTGAGAGTTAATAGAGTGTGTTAGTGTGTATGAGTAGGTGTATTAGTTAGAAGTAGGTAGATAGAGTGTGTGTGTGTGTGTGTGTGTGTGCTCTCACGCAGGCCGTGGCGACCTTATCCTTTAAAAAATTTAAAAAAAATTAAAAATAAAAAAAAATTAAAGGTAGGACCGGGATCGGGAAAATCTCCCAGACCCAAGCCCAAGCTCACACTCAGGCCTAGGCCTCAGTCGCCTTTTAAAAAAACGAATTTTAGCTTCACACGTAGCTAAAAATCGATTTTTTGAGGACCAACGGAACGTCAGATGCCCGAAAATTGTGCTGTAAAGCACACAGCGACCCTCTACGTGATACGCTCGTTTCGAGCTATCACACACTTTAATAAAAAAATCAAACATTAAAAAACATTAAAAAAACATAAAAAACACGAGTGAAAACGGACGCTTAAAAAAGGTAAGCGGTTAACCTTCGAGGTTATTCGCCGATGTTTCTAGGGTGCCAAAGACACATCCATCTGCGCTCTAGTCGTGTGCTAGAGACGGAGCAACTAGAGAGAATTTTGACTTACGCGAGTTCTAAATATCCACCTACTTTAGGTTCTGGACCCTCGGCGGGGACCCAGGGTAGTACAAACCAAGACCCGAACATAGCGGCTAGTGACTCTTCCTCTGACTACGACGTCATGGAGGGTTTCCCAATGCCTAATCCCGATAGCTCGAGCCAATACATGCATGCCATGGGTCCTCGGTCTGGGCCGAGCGTGCTTAGCCGCATGAAGGAAACCTTTAGTAGAGCCACTCGCTCCGAACATGGAGCTAATGATGTAAATGAGGGGGGTGGGGAACTAAATTCTCCATTCGTGAAAAACGTAGACCCTACACCTTTAGAGAATGTGCACGTGAATACTTCATTCACTGCACCTCCTGACTCTTCAGAGTTATTTCCCTCCGAGGTCATATTACGCGATGGTAGAAGCCTTGCCGAAGTGCAAGAGGTTGAGCGATATATCCTTGCAGCGAGGGAAAAGGAAGTCGAGAGCTTACGCAAGGCGGAGCAACGAAGAGAGTTAAAAGCGAAAGCTCCTATGTCAATATCCTTGCTAAGAGAGCAATCAAGTGCCCCTGATTTAGCAACCGCTAAGGGCCAACCCCTAGAAAGCAACATTGCATCTAGCTCAAAGGACACCCCTAGCACCTCAATCCTAGATGGAGTGTTCTTAAATGAGAACTGGGAGTACGAATTACAAATAGAGACTCTGACCGACCTATACACAGGTCACACCTATCACGTGGGTTGGTTAGATGTCCTACAATCCACAATGGGTGCTACTAGTGTGGAGGATCAACAACAAAGAGTTTGTGAGGTCATCCATAGGGTCATTGAGTTAGAGAGACAGAACAAGGGGATCAACATGCCTTCAACGGGTCTCATGAGATTCTTGGATACAGGGAAGGCTAAACAACCGACCTTATCTCAAATGGAGACTCCCTCAGTAAGTCCGATGGATCCCCCATATGTTGTACTCCAGGGGTCTCAGTGCAATCTGAGCCCACAAGTGATAGCTTCACCTTTCCAACTCTAGCTCATCTTTCCCTTGATGACACCACGGCTACCATGCCTACCCCAAATATGGGCATGCCGAGAAACACGCCATGGACCTCATTTGTTAGTAAAGCACCACTACATGGTAGCTCAATGCCTGCAACATTACCTACAAGTGTGTATCAATCATATGCACCTATGGGTCATCACACTCATGGAGTCCCTACCCCTCCCATTGTTTCAACTACCTATGCTCCACAACCACAACACACAAGTTCTTATTTCCATGGGACTATACCGGCTAGCATTAGCATGTCACATCCGATGTCTGCTATACCTAGGGCCACCCATATGAACTATGGACCACCACATGCCACAACATCGTACCCAACGTGGAACCCAAGGGCTTCCTATGCGCCAAGCCGAATGCCAATACCTACTCCACATGTAGTCTTTGGAGTGCCTTCGCCCACGGTGCCTGCTCACTTAGGGGACTTGGCAACATTTGCTCAAGCTATTGGTCGATCTATTGCTGAGAATATGCGCAACACGCCTGATAGAGAGCCTAGAAGTAAGGCAGTACAAATAGCCAAGCTCACACAAAAAGTTAGTGGAGACAGGGATGTGAGAAATCATATCGAAGTATTTGAACAAATATGCGATTCTCTAGGAGAACAAAATGACCTGCATAAGAGCAATGCTTTAAGCCTAACCTTAAGTGGAAAGGCTGGGGATTGGTATAGAACCCTAAGGGTGGAAGAAAAAACGATTTACCCTACTCTTAGGAGACTAATCTTAAAAGAGTACATACGAGAGGGAGTGCTTTGGGGTGTAGCCTCTCAGCTCCAGAAATCCCAACGAGAGGAAGGAGAGTCGGTGAGAGACTTTATAAGTCGCTTGAAGCATTTGAATTCTTGTTGTAATCCAAATGAGCGCTTCAACAATAACCAATTGCTTGATAGATTCATTAGGGGATTACGACATGAGGATATCTATAATGGCCTATTCATTAGAGGTATCACCACTTGGGAAGCAGTCACCACCAATGCGATCCAATTGGAGGATAATTTAATGATTCAAGGAGAAAGAGTGTCTGTTGAGCCTAAATCTATTAGCTCGCAAGCATCAGGGCATTAGCCAATGACCCTAAAGCCTATTGCTAAAGAGCCAAAGATATCTGAGATGACTTTAGCAAATCTCACCAAGGCTATTCAAGAGAGTCTTAGAGACAATTGTGCTCCGCAAAACAATCATATGTATCCAGGAAGGGAGCAACAATGGTGCTCAATATGCTATGGACCGCATAGTACCAGTGATTTCCCTACTTTTAGAGTAAAATTCAATGGGAATTGCAATGCCTGTGGGACGTATGGTCATCAAGCTAAGGATTGCATAGTATTTAAGCGCGCGATGACCAATAGACCAACCTTAACATGGATAGACACACCTCGAGTGCCTGCATTGATGCCAGCCCCACCTCTTGAACAAACAGCACAACACATGGTCCCTAGGGCCCAAAATGTTGTTCAAACAACACCCTTACCACCTCCAGTGCTAGGACCGCAACCACCACATCCGAGAATCACTTCTGTGAATCAAGTGGGTTGTGAGTCATTTGTTTCTTGTTTGGAAGGCTGTGAGGAAGATATAGATCCTAATATTGCCTATGGCATGGATGTGTTTGAAGAAAGTCCACAATACTACATGGAGGACTATTGGGGACAAGTCAAACCTGTATATCAAGTAGCTGCTCTTGCGGCAAGAGGCCAAAATATCAACTACACTGCTAAGAGACCACCTCTTCAATGCTATGAGTGTGGAGGTCCACATCATATAGTCGAGTGTCCTATTAGGCTACAAAAGAATGCCACACTAATGCAAACCAATCAAGCGAGCACGTCTACAATGCCGATACTCATGTGTAATCGATGTGGCATAGATCATTTGATTGCCCAATGTCCAAATAATCCAAATGCACCGAAGATCACGCCATTAAACTTGATTGAAGTTACCGAGGAGCCATCACCAAGTACACCTGTGGTACCAGTAAATGTACTCACACGATCGATGCTCCAAAAACAAAATTATATTCTTGAGGAAAGAGACACGGCATCAATTGCCCAATCTCAGAAAAAGAAGAAAACACGAAGAAAGAGATCGCAAAAAGTAGCGACGTTAGACCCCAATTTAAAGACTAACATAGGGACTGGTGACGACCCCGTATATATGAACGACGCTTAAGAAGATTCTGATTCAAGTGAAACCATGGAGACCAAAATGACCACTAACATAGAAACCAACAAGGAAGATCTTCATGAGCCACAATGGCCAGGATCCAAGAAGAAGATAGGAACTTATCCAAACCCTACAGAGGAGATTGAGCGATTCAAGCAATTAAGGAGTTTGGTAGAAGATACCCAAAGGGATCTAGAACCAGCACTTAGGAAGATCCAAATTACAGACACCGTGTTCCCTACGCAACAACAACCTCACCAAGACCATAGACCCTTGGACATACCTAGTGTCATCCAAGAAGAAAGTGACTTAAAGTCATGGGAAAGTGGGCGTACTCACTTCTTGATGGAAAGAATGTTTACAGAGGGACTACCCGATCCTATCGAAGAAATGGAGATCCCATCTTCCCCACGTCAAGGGACTGAAGTCCAAAAGGTGCTGTTAAACATTGCGAAATTGATGGATTTCATGTCTTCAAAAGTTAGAACCACCATCATGTCCAAATTATATAAAGACCCTGAGCTAGTCTCACCTCTTCGAGCCTTCCTCAATGGAGAACTGAAGTTTGGGCTACCACAATTTGCACAGATGGATGGAGCTGAGGAGATGCCAATAGAGGAGGAATACATAGATCCACAACCCAACCTAGATGAGAACCTTGTTATAGAAATACCTGTTAACAAGTTGGGACAATACTTTGAGGGTGATGAATCCAATGCGACCATACCAATCACTACTAAGGGATTAACTGTGAAGGGAATCCTTGATGGTGGCGCTGGGGTTAGCATTGTGACTAAAAATTGATGGGAAACTATGGGAAGACCTCACCTTGCGACCACAACCATAGTAGTGAAGATGGCCAATGGGTCTATTGTTAAACCTATTGGGATGCTAGAAGATCTCAAGATCAAGGTCTTTGGACATAAAATAAGGATTACCTTCATTGTTATGGATTTCTCCAAACACACTATGGCATCGGAGATGATCTTAGGATGTCCTTTCATGAGGGAAGCAAAAATGGTGCATGACTGGTCTAAAAACCATGTCTACCTGCAGTTCCAAGATTCTGTCATTCGAGTGGATCTTGTGACGAGTCGAGCACATCCTCTAGGAAACAAGTTTATAATTGATCATAGATCTGACACCATAGTTCACTCGGCCCCATTGCAGTATTGTTATACGTGTAAAGCGGACACTGATGTTGGGGAAGATTCTCCTTATATGGATGTACTACCTGGGATGACTGAGTCGGACAATGTGGATTGGGTCCACCTAGCAACAACCATAGACACTTGGGGAAATAGGGGGACGACCTGGGTAACACCTGAGGGGGATGAAATGCACGTACCCTTAAATATGCTACAAGCAATGCATATAGCTTCTGACAAGACTCATCCTCATATAACAAAGAAAACATACAAGTGGGTCCCTAAAGCTTCTTTAGCGACCATGGCGGATGTTAAAAAACAAAAGCCTTGTAGGAAACGTACCACTCGCTCCAAGAAAAGTAAGAAAACATTGCACTGGATTCCTAAAAAACTATTGGAAGCCCAAGGCTACTATAAAGGAAATGATCAAATCTGGGTGCCAAAATGTAAATTGTGTTCTTACCTGTCACCTGACCCATGTGAGCCCAATCCCGTAGCTCCAAAATGAATCGACGATCGAGGAAAGAAAAAAGTGACAGAATGCTACACACCCACTCCAGAGCTAGTTTGGGTACCAAAGAAAGAAAGATTTGTTCCACCTAGCTCAGGAAGGGGGGAGTCCCATGAAGCTTCTAGCTCCTCATGTAATGCATCCATAGAGGTAAAAGCTTCTCCACAGCCTCCACCTACAATAGTGGACCTCCATGAAACTACAAACGAATCCACACCTCCTAGTATTCAAGAATCACCTGATGAACCACTTCAAGTTCGATCCTGGGAGAGTACCTTACCACCCTTGCAACTTGACGAGGCACCTAAGGTAATAGAAAACTACTGGCAAAAATCCTCACCTGTTACCGACTGGAGCAATTGGTTTCAAAGGGTGACGAGCTCATTTCAAACGGTATGATCTACCCAAGGAAGGGGGGAGTGTTTGCTGACAGTCATCATTCCCTTATTTCCCTCTCAACCTTCCTCCCTGACCTCTCAATCACCAATCTTAGGGAATGTACATATAAAGCCTTATACTCACAAGAAACAAAAAAAATAAAGAGCAAGAGCAATTAGCAAACGAGTATGTACAATAAAAGTCAAAACATTGACCCACACCTACACATTCACATCCGGTACACTAAAACAGAATCCTAGGTCATCAAACACCTTTGATCCTCATCACTCGAGTAATGGAGGGTAGGAAGGATGAGTATGATAGGAGTGTTTCTGTTTTAGAGTTGATTGATTAGCAAAGTTCTTTCTTCCCATTGATGTGCCTCCTAGAGGTATTCTTTGTGTTTCTTAGTGTGTACAGGAACGTGTTGCTGTTGTTAGGATTTGGACCTTCATGGAATCTTTATCTCGACTCACTCTTCAAATCAAGCGCGACCATCAACACAAACAGGTGTTTCTTGTCCATTAGCATTGCCCCTTATATTTTTTGCATCTATGATGTCTGCTTTGATTGTGATTGGTAGCATAATATTCAGCACATTTGCTTAGTATCAAACATTTAATTCAATGTCATTTTTTTGTCATAATCACTTGTCTAGATTTAAAAATCAAGCAGTCCGACTAAGCTAGTTTGACCAAGTTAGGTGTTATAGATCTTCTCTTAATACCATTGAGAATACCTTCCTAATAATCAATGGTTACTTAGGTTCTTAATCCGATTTAGGTAGCATTGTGTGAAATGTACTAGGGCTTTCTAGTGGGCTTAACCCTATTGACCTTTAGCTTAAGTATTATAAAGGGAGTTTACCAGTGTGATGAGCCTGGGGAGGTGTATCAGTGTTATATGACCCCCCAAAGTTACAAAATTAAAATGCTGAAAATGAACAAACAAAAAATCAAAGTGCCACATTGTAAAATCTTAAGCTGGAAAAGAAATCTCAGCTTGATTGGGTACTTCACTCACATGCATCGCCTATGGTACTAGAGCCCTAGAGGTTCCCAGTGTGGGCGCTTTTCCTTGAAAAGCAAAAAACCCAAGGCATACAAAATAAGCACACACATCAAAATTGAATCACTGTGAAAAGACTTTGGGGGGTCAAAGAAAAGGTAATCAATCAGGCGATGATTTCATGAGAAATTCCTTTTATCGTAGCTTAACTACAAGGTCTTCTAGGTATAGCCTCTAGTCAGCCCTCGAACATGAAATACTTGGCTCTCGCGATTAAACAACTTAATTGACCAGAGAAAATTAAGAAGCTTACCCATGGTATTAATAGTCGATCTCTAGTGCCTTTCGACCATTAACTTAGCGACCCCATACTTGTTTAATTTTTTACCTTTACATCTGTTTATGCATTTGATTACATTGCAATTTAATGTTTATTGCTGACAAATTGTTTAAAATTCTGTTACCAATCAATTTGTCTGCCTAAAACTGCATATGCTTTTTAATCGCTTATGAGAATGCAATTACTATGCCAATGTTGTTTGATTTTGCAGTGACTGAAGAAGGCTAAGGACATTCATCTCAAATGCTCTTCCACCTCGACGAACGAGCTTCAACTCAATAGCTTTCGAGGACGGAATCTACATCAAGAAGGGGGGCATGTTAACCCTCACGGCTCACGGACACCCTATCACCTACGAGACGGACATTGTAACCTACGGCGGACATTGTATTATTTATTTGGTAGAGTTAGGTACCGGGCTTGTCGGTCCAATACGAAAAGGGTAAGAGTGATCGTCGATGAGAGGCGCACTCTAACTAGAACATTCAAGGGATTAGTTGGCTAAGCATGGGCGCTCAAGGTTGAATGGGGTGAGCTCATATAAAAATCAACTAAACCTAAAATTCACTCATTCTCTCATTTGTGCAATAGAAGAGTGCTCTTGCTCCATCTCCATCTTCTTCTTCTTCATCTCCTTGTGTGTGTGTGTGTGTATGCGAGAGAGAGAGAGAGAGAGTACGATTGAGCATTGCGATGACGGCATGGCGGTGGCGAAGCGGTTGAGCGTGGCAAAGCGGCGGCTCCTTCTTCGCGGCGGCGGTGAGGAATCCTCCATGAAGCAAGCGTAGAGTGGTGAGTGACACACCATCGCCTTCTTTGAGCTTACTAGTTTAGGCTTGTTGTGTGCTTGGAGCCATTTGTGGCTCGCACACGGTGTATCGGCAAGTTCCTTGCATTGACACGTGCGACATACGCGCACACTCATCATGGTGATTACAAAGAAGGCACATCCAATTCTTCATATTTGCTAAACCCAAGTTATTCTAAACGTAAAAAGCCCAGACCTATTTTCACATACATAATTTTGAGACAATATTTGACAAAACATGTGTTGCAAGAAATGATTGCATAATTTGTACAATTTCGTGCAGCACATAATACAAACTAGAGATTGCAAAATAAATGTGCAAATCACACAACAGAGATGGTAATAGGTGCAATAGGGACAAGACAAACCTTGTAGTATAGTATCTGTTACATCCGTGTAGCACTATAACTAGCATGATGCCACTTAAATCCTCCCTTTGAAACCTTGGTAGGAATTAACAATATAGCTAGCAACATGGATTTTCAACCATATCCAACACATTGCAAATGCCTTGTAGTAGTTTGCTCAACCAACATTCATCTTGCGTGATGCCACTTGTGCCCTGTAAACATTATCATGGAAGGTCTTGAGCATTATGGACTCAGCATGAACCCAATAGATATGTATTAATGGCATTGAGGCCACCCATTGCGCGATGACATTTTCTCAGTCTACTATCAACTTGGTTGACTGACAGTCATCTGATGCTTGTGAATGGATGTTTGTGGCCTAAACATGCATGTTCTAGAGGCACAAATGCATAACTCTAGTACCATAGGCACCTACAACAACAACATTTCTTGGCTACTACCATGTAAAGTTGCAAATATTGCTTGTGCGGGTATTGATGGTTGCCCAATCTTGTGCTTTGCTTGCACGGCATGCGGTTGCGGTCTCTTAACTCTCCATGTAGTTGCTTTGTCATAGACATCGAGAGAATGTATAACACAAGACAAGAAAAAATGATAAAAATGACTTGAAAGCAAAATCTTGTTAAAACGCTTTCTAATGAAACTCTTCTCAAGACTTTGTGACCCATCACCATGTTGTATGATGGCTAGTCTATATCCACCTCCTCATCACCTTACATGACCTTGATCTCGTCACAACCTTGTCCCCTGCAATGTTGATGAAGCCATGTAGACTATACTCCTCCTTAGCCTTAAAACCCCCAATTACTTGCGTTTTTTGCCCACCCAAGGTGCGCTATGACCAATTGAACATCTCATGTAGGGCATTGCTCTTGGTCACTTTGCGGCCATGCCATGATTTCTTAAAATTGGAAGCTTTGGCTTGTTAGTGAAATATCTCCATCCCTTGTGTGCTCCATAAAGAAATAAGTTGATAATTTTTTTAAAAATAACTTGCCCATGCGTATAAAGTATGTACGACAATTTAAAATGAGTTTCTTTATTTATTTTTTTTAAAAAAATAACTTGCCATGTGTATAAAGTACGTACAACAATTTAAAATTCATAAATGTAGACCCTATAACTCAGCTTCAAACTTAAAGATGCATGCATTCAAGCTACACTTACAATGGAGTATGCAATATATCTCTCACGTGCTCTCATCCGATGCACTAAAAAATGAGTGAAGTGCTTATGGTAGCCTTGAGGTCTCTCACATTCAGCATACACTTTTGCAATGCTTAAACCATGCCACACACTACCTCCAAAAAAAAATCTATTTTCATGCATAGATGCATCTATAAGTTGTGTAACGTAAATACAATGTTCCAAGCATTTCCTTCAGTTTTACTCCATAATTGAAATGACATAAAGTATGCACATTGCTATGGGACCACCAATACACACTTTGCTAGATTATTTAGTGTTGCATCATAAGCCTTGGGGTCCTTGTAGAGTGTCACCAGTTCCCCATGCAAATCTATAAATTTGAAACCATCTCCAAGTGCAGCTTTCACGTATCTCCATGGTTTTATGTTTTGTGTAAACTCACTATAAAGATTTAAAGCTTGTCTAGTGTTTATAGTGAAATCGATGCATTTGTCTTAGCTCTATTATTTCCGACATTTATGATGACTTAAGTTTCTTACATTTTGCTTGCTTTTCTTGCAGATTGCAAAGCAACACACCACAACATTTATAGGAATTCCCTACGGGACCATGTCTTATTAAAAAAAGGCATCATCTTGTGGTTACAAAATGGGGGGTGTTCCCTTAAAGGGTCCAAAGGATACATAGCACCATCTACACATAGGTCCATGTCTTGCAACATAGCAGTTGCAAACTTGAAGCATGTCCACTTCATAAGCAACACCAAAATTTGAGAACTTTGTGGTCTTGAATACTCCCTTTGCAAGTCCACTTACAAGCTCCAGATTCTGGTTACATTGAATATATTTCCTATGAGCCATGAAAGAAAAGGTTGGCAAGGACACAAATTGAGAGATTACTCCTAATGCAATCAGGGTTGGGAGATAAAATAGCCCTAAGAGAGGTGGGGGTGATAGTGAGCCATAGTTGAAATAGGTGCATATACAATGGATATGGAAATGGAGGTGTAGATGTGTGTGTGAAAGAGCGACCAAGATTTACATCTACACACCCCCCCCCCCCCCCCCCCCCCCCCCCCCCCCCCCCCTTTATAAAGGATGCAAGGGAGAAGAGAGATGTAACTTTTGTTTTAGGGAGAGAGTGTGTGTGGAACAGTAGGAAACGATCATAGTTGATGTACTTGGAGACGTAGAGTGTGTGAGGTTCAACAAGAAGTAAGAGAATCCCCAATGTTGAGGTAGGATGTAGAAAGAGTATTTGAGCCACTTGTTTTTAATCAATCGATCATGCAAGTTCTTATTACATGAATGAAATTGTCTTGTAACTTGTGATCATTCTTATGCTATGTTCAAGTCTACATTATGAGTGCCAAGTCCTCACCTTGTTGCTTGTGTGAGCTTCATTAGAGCAGACACATAGACACACTTAGTCACACACACATACAAATTCACACAAACACACACACTGGCACACACATACTCACAAATACACACACACACACACACACAAACTCACATGCACTATGGTTGTGTTTAAGATTCACCTTGGTCTTAGTCTTTGATGTAGTATCAAAACCATAGTTGAGCATATGTGTTATACCCATATAAACACATTGCTCTTCTTGGGAGTATTGGTGAGCGGTGAAGTAATCTTAGCATATGCTTCAAGAAAGGCATGATACCAACCTGCCCATCCCAAAAAACCATAAACTTCTGTAACATTCTTTGGTGGATGACAAGCTACTACGGCTTTGAGCTTTGTAGGATCTGTGGCAATGCCATCTTTAGAGACAATTAAGCCAAGATACTCCACTTTAATCGTAAAAAAGGTACATTTGCTCCATTTATATGTTCTCTAAACACAATGTTTTTGGAGCATTTGTTAGGCCAAAATAGATAACAGTCAATTCATAACATCCAATCGAGTATTAAGTCCAGTCTTTGGAGTATCATCCTCCTTGATTTGGATTTGATAGTATCCCAATTTAAGATCAAATTTTGTGAATATAGATGCTCCATGAAGCTTGTCCAATGACGCATAAATCATGGGTATAGCATACTTATTCTTGACGGTTACCTAATTAAGGCCATGATAGTCAATACACATTGGAAGAGTTCGATCCTTCTTTGATTGAAAAGCAGTGGCATGCTCCAAGGAGATACGCTAGGCCGAAGGTATCCTTGGTCAAGTAATTAAGTAAGTTTCTCCTTCAATTTAGTTGACTCTAGTACAAACATCTTATATGGTTTGTCAAGCAACATTTTAGCTCCAAGTATAAGCTTCGTTGCATGATCTGCTCCTTGTTCAGACGGTAAGTCCATAAGGTCTTTTGAAAAACATTGGCAAATTTGGTAATCACTCAGGTTCTGGAGATGTTGACTTCTTTTCAATAGGGTTAAGCTTAACAACATAAATTCTTTGTGCAACTTGGGGTGATAGTAACTAGCGCGATTGAAGCAACAACAGCTGAGCATAGGTGTCATAGATCTTTGAAAATAGTGACATGTAATTTTCAAACTAATTGTATACGCAAGTGTAGCAGGGGTTTGATAGGGGTAGGCAAACACACCATCCAACCAAGCATAATCATTAGATAACATCCCTTTGATCCGGCACTATCCCATGTATCAAATCCATCACTCAAGCTCACACACCAATATAGGGAAACAAAAAAATCAGGCACACATAAAACATGCATTTCATATAAATAAAATCACAAATCCATGCATCAATGCCATTTTTGTGATGTAGATTAACACCCTACCATATCACATCCATCGTATGAGCACAAACAACACTTCTATGATATCACCAGGACGCATACTTATGCATAATCCGATGCAAACAACATGTCATTTATAACTATACCAAACATGGACTAAAAAGGATCTTGCAATTGGGACCAACTCAATAAATTTAACCATAAAACATACTTGGGACTCGCACAAAATTGACCCATCCATATGGCACCCCTCTAAGGTAGCCCTAGGTCTACTTAGTCACTTTTTGGTCAAAGAGTCCCATACAACAATGCTCTATGTGAATGAAAACTTGAACCAAGATAGTATCACACAGTCAACATGTCCCCAACAATCCCCTAAGAGGGCTCATCCATCGTGCGAGTCTATATGGTAGCTCCTCTTTGAGCGGGTGGGTCAAAATTGCCACCAAGGAAGAAAAAACAATAGCAAGCTGTATATTGATCACTACGGCCATGGACAGAGATTCCAAACATGAACCAGAAAAAGAAATATTTAAATCTTTAAGAGCATCTACAATTCAAAGCGCTCCACTAAACTCTTCATGGTTTGGGAAATACGGAACAAAATGAACAAGGGCTCTGTCGCACATATAGACTAGGTACTAGAACCTACATAGATGCATATATAAGCATGCAACTATTACCATGAATCAATTATGGGCCTTAAATGCATTTAGAACATCATTATACATAATCCTACATGCATAACCAATATCACAAGCCTTTTACAAGTCCCTATATGTGATTTCGCAGAATCTAGACTATGTAGGTAGGTGAAGTAGATAGAGTAGAGCACAGAGCATAGAGTACTACTATCCTTCTTGAAGCATTAAGGGATGTTAAAAGGATTCTCTTTTTACTGAAGTGCTACAACAAAGGTTTGCGCTTGGAAGCACGAAAGAGCGCGAAAAATCGCTTTTATGCCAATGTTGGGATATGAGACCCCCAATCCTGGTAGACATGGAGAACATTGTACTCGCACTCAAAAGGCTTTAAAAAACCTCTGAGCTTGCATTTCCATTCCAAAATTCACAATACACTTCATATATTATTTCTCTTACACACCCGTAAGATCATTCGAGATTATTCGAGGGCGAGAGGCTTGAAGGCCTTGGGCGCCTATAATATAAGCCATACCCTCTTCCCTCTTTTATATTGGAGTAGGAGTCACAGGCATGTTGCCTCATGGCCCCAAAATTGCAATGATCTTAATATATATAGAGATAATATTTAGCCTTCACTACATATGCTCTCTCTCTCTCTCTCTCTCTCTCTCTCTCTCTCTCTCTCTCTCTCTCTCTCTCTCTCTCTCTCTCTCTCTCTCTCTCTCTCTCTCTCTCTCTCTCTAGATTGTAAGGTCAATGGACGCACTATTGTTGGAAGAGCCTGTTTCAAGAGACGAGATAGGGAAGAATGATGGTGTCCCTCCCAACTTCATCTATAGATGTGGAGTGAACAATCACTAGCTTAGCATGATCAAATTCTATGGTATCAACATTTCATAACCGCATAGTGCTTGGAAAATGGAGCATCTAGGAAGATCACTAACATTGTTGGAAAACCAGAAATGGTTTTTTTGGTAGTTCAAGGATCACCATGATGAAAGAAGGAAACTACATAATTATTTAAAAATCGTGCCTGTGGTGTCTCAGAGCAAGGACCAAATGCAACTCTTCTCCTATAGAAACTCAAAGAGAAACAAGGTAACAAGTTGAAAATTCATGATGACCTTCATAGATTGAGAAAGAGAAGGTGTAGGAAAAGGACACCTTGTGTCCTTTCCGCGTAAAAACTCCGACCACATTGACGACCATGGGAGCCATGTGAAAGGACTTTTTACGGCAAGAAAGGACACTAGGTGCCCTTTCACTACCGTCAACAGTTTGGGAGGAGGGGGGACCAGTTGCTTGGCAGTAATTGGCCAGTTGCGTACTATACTGCTTTTGCATATTGTACTACGTTTTGAACAATATTTGGTGCATCTATGTACTGTCATGGGAACTTATGTACTGTATTGTGCGATCATTCGGCTTGCGTCATAACCACTTGTCTGCATCAAATGTCTTGAAAACTATCATGTGACGTGTCCGACATAAGACGATTGGAAATGTTGGTTCTGATGAGCGAAGTTGTGTTGATGGACAGCCAGATGGGCCGCCCCCAAATCCAGTCTTTGACAGTGAGGAAGAGCAAGGGAAAGTGGGGTTGATTGTGTTTCCTTTATAATCGGTTAAAAAGGCAGGTGCTCTCTTGGACTTTGCCTCAAAATCATTCCATTTGTTGATAAAATGGACGGAATGGTGAGAAAATTGCTCCAACTTGCAAAAAAATATTGAAAAAGGCCTTTTGAAGCCTAAATATTCACTATGCCCTTTAAATATATATATACATACATATGTATATATGATTGTATGTGTGTGTGTGTGTATATATATACACACACACACAAAGTATATTAGGGGAAGAATACTCACTTGGCAATCACAAGACGGAGCCAACTTAGACGTTTAAGGCCGTCCGTCTTCTCTACAACAGTCGTAACATTTGCGCTATGCTACAATGGTGGTTTATCGACGTGCATGAACCTACTCTCTAAATGTAAAATAGTCATGTAGGATGTTAAAGAGATGATCATATGCAAGGTAGTTGGTTGTCAATAGCTCCCATGTGCAATCCATTAAGTCATCTTACCCTAAGTGCATGAGTATCGGTGGTCGTTGTGATGGGGCATGCATCTAAGGCCAGTTATCAATGGAGAAAGGTTTGCATCTCTGTAAAAACTCCTAAAGAACTTTGACACGTTGTAACATACTCATAAAAGGGTATAAGAAATTGCTTTTGCAAACATGTAAATATCCTACATAGATAAAGAATCTCATCGACGTAGACAACCCCAAATTGTGTCTACAAAATGGACCATCCTGGAGCTCAACCGACTCTTCTGTCAACTTTATATCCTTTATTGTGCTGGCAACCTGATCGTTATAATCATTGAATCTGGAGCTCTAATCTCCAAGAGACTCTCTTTCATGTGCAACTTGCCCCAACTTAATCCACATTGCAATCATCGTAGCTTCAAGAAAACGTAGTGCAAATGCTTGGTATGTTAGACATCGATTGGCCATAGGCTAAAGAACAAGTGAGTGCTAATCCTAGCCACTAATCAAATACAGTCTCATAAATATTGTGGGGCTTTTAATCAAGATTGGGATGTGCATGTCAAGGACTATGTGACAATGAGGATCTGGCATAGAAATGGGCTAAATATGAATGATCTAAGCAATTCCGTGAAAGATAGTGATCTACAAGGCATAGCAATGTAACTATGCATCAACAGTGTGACAAAAATTGCTAATCTGGAGGGGGGAACTACAAGGAGTACTACTCAACTAAGGGGGTAGCAGATGGTCTCCCCTTGAAACCAGCCCTTTTGGTTCAGCAGCCACAGGGCGATCGACCTCGTCATAACCATTACATACGTGACATCTAGTATGCCTTACTTCCACACATTAAGTCAAGGTGTATGCTTGCAGGTTCCTACAATTGGTGGTGTTGTCTTCAAGGTTCATGAGCTATTTATTAAGCCAAACAACTTAGAACACTACATTTGGAACTTGGTAGCCATATCATTGAATTTTGTCCAAGTTGAGGCAATGTGATGTGTGTACTATTCTATTTCTGCAAGTTAAAGAGAACTTGGAAAATAGGAAGGCCAACAAAAATGGCACATGGCCTTGTGCATAGTGGCTTGTACCTATCTTTGGGTGTGTAAGAGAAATTGAAATCTCAAATCCCTCTCACCACACTCTTCCTAGTGTGTATATGAGGCAACTTAAGATGTAGGGGGGTAGGGGGCAGGGGCGGCCGGTCAACTATATTGGAGGCGGATTTTTGGTATGTTTGTGGATGGATTTTGCACTGTCAATTGGACCTAGGTGAGTACTTGAGCGCGGTTTGTCAATGACCATCATTTTAGGCCAATGATTGTACAAGAGTTGTTTAGAATGGATAGAGAATACATAGAGGTTTAGAGTTGGGTCACAAGGCTTAAATGGCACCTCTTCGGTGTACTTTGGAATGTATGAGGCTATCTAGGTATGGGAGGCATATATAACACTTGGTGTAAAGTTTAATGCCTTGTAAGCTCGACATGTATGGGATAGTAGGTAGAATTGAAGACTACTTGAATCGTGCAATTTTGTGAGTGAATCTAAGTGCAAGCTGTACTGAAAGACACTTGTGCTGATAGCCAAGTAAGAGCACATCTATGGAGCACAAGATTGAATATGTGGCTAGATCTAACGGGAGACCCTTTTCTCATGGCAAAGCAAGACCATTGACTTGCTTATGAGGAAAGTATTGTGGCGCTTAATCAACCACACAATAATGAATTTGAGGAGAACAGTGTTCCATCAAAGCAGTGGCCCTAGAGCTAATCACTAAACCAATTGAAGATGATGTTATAACCTACATTTCCGTCACTTTGGATGCAAAACAAGCTCAAGAAAATCTTAGTGGAGAGTTTGGCACACATCAAAAGGTATAAACCTCAACTTGTCGAAAAAAAATTACAAATTGAAGAAGAAAGTTTATGAAACCCTTATAGCCTATTTGGAAAAATTCAAGGCACTAAAACAAAAATTGCCAAGGGTACAAAAGCAAGTTCCAAATGATGAAGATGTTACAGCCTTACTTAGCAATGTTGACAAGGCTCCCTTTGGTGCATTTGTGTCAGATCAAAGAGAAGAGCATGAATGCAATAAGGATGCACTGAATTCTTTCTTCACTAGCAAACCCGTATTCATTGTATGGTTATTAAGACCTTTGATGATACCCAAGCATAGAGACAAGTCTTACACTTCAAGGCAAGGCATAAGTGGTGGATAAGTGTCCAAGAGAAAGGAAATACCACTACATCTTGGAAGACATTTGAAACTGCATCATTGAGAAAATGTTTTTACTTCAAAAAAAAACGTTAGAAACTGGGGTGCATGGAATAACTATAAGATGGAACGTGTAACCCTAGCTTACTTTACCTCAAAAAATGAAATATCATTTCAATAATTTTCAGCAAACAATCATGGAGGTTTTTTTAAGACAGTGATCCAAGTTATCAAGTTTAAATCAAAATTTGTCGTCCCAAAACTCTCTTTGAATCCATTTGCAATGTAGAGATGGAATCTTTGGTTTGCCGCATTCCATGTAAATCTGTCCAATTACTAAGAAAACTATAAATGTATCCTTATTTTGGTCCTTTGCTTCACTTTGTCAGATAGATGGCTTCATACTCTACATTGATTTAATAGATTTTGCTGACTTAGAAGCACCGATCAAAGGATCCGAACTAGAAGTTACCAAAGAACCTTGCATAGCACTGAATAAAGAGCCGTTGAATACACCATTTACACCCAACATGTGGAAGGGATGCATAAGGATGTTGTGCTCAGCCTGGAAGACGATCATGAAATTGAAAGTACCAAAAATGCCCAGATAGGAATCGGGAGAGAAGGAACAACTATCTCATCAGTACTCCACGTGGCAGGATAGTGACCCCATAAAGAAACCCCAATTGCATGAGTCTAAATCTTACGAGTATTTTTTTTAAAACTCTATGAGTTAGGTCATATTATCATTAGAGCTTAAAAATTACTATTTTCAAAATAGTGAAGCATGCTTGCAATGCAAGAAAATAGGCTTGATATACAAAGTAATGAAAATGAACGCTCCCATCCAAACCATGGTGAACGCTCTTCATGGAATTCTTTGAGAGATATATATTTTCTTCCTAATATCTTCTCCATTCCATGCAATCGTATATACCTTTGGGTCCAATGTTGACTTTGAGAAAGGAGGTTCTTTTTTTGTCCTAGTGGTTTAATCCGATAAATATGCAAATGTCAATCCACCTTGCACCATGGTTTGGATGGGAGGGTTCATATTCATTACTTTGTATATCAATCCTATTTTCTTGCATTGCAAGCATGCTTCACTATTTTGAAAATAGTAATTTTTAAGCTCTAATGATAATATGACCTAACTCATAGAGTTTTGAAAAAAATACTCGTAAGATTTAGACTCATGCAATTGGGGTTTCTTTATGGGGTTACTATCGTGCCAGGGGTAGTACTAATGAGATAGTTGTTCCTTCTCTCCCGATTCCTATCTGGGCATTTCTGGTACTTCCAATTTCATGATCGTCTTCCAGGCTGAGCACAACATCCTTATGCATCCCTTCCACATGTTGGGTGTAAATGGTGTATTCGGCGGCTCTTTATTCAGTGCTATGCAAGGTTCTTTGGTAACTTCTAGTTCGGATCCTTTGATCGGTGCTTCTAAGTCAGCAAAATCTATTAAATCAATGTAGAGTATGAAGCCATCTATCTGACAAAGTGAAGCAAAGGACCAAAATAAGGATACATTTATAGTTTTCTTAGTAATTGGACAGATTTACATGGAATGCGGCAAACCAAAGATTCCATCTCTACATTGCAAATGGATTCAAAGAGAGTTTTGGGACGACAAATTAAACTTGATAACTTGGATCACTGTCTTAAAAAAACCTCCATGATTGTTTGCTGAAAATTATTGAAATGATATTTCATTTTTTGACGTAAAGTAAGCTAGGGTTACACGTTCCATCTTATAGTTATTCCATGCACCCCAGTTTCTAACGTTTTTTTTTGAAGTAAAAACATTTTCTCAATGATGCAGTTTCAAATGTCTTCCAAGATGTAGTGGTATTTCCTTTCTCTTGGACACTTATCCACCACTTATGCCTTGCCTTGAAGTGTAAGACTTGTCTCTATGCTTGGGTATCATCAAATGTCTTAATAAGCATACAATGAATACGGGTTTGCTATTGAAGAAAGAATTCAGTGCATCCTTATTGCGTTCATGCTCTTCTCTTTGATGTGACACAAATGCACCAAAGGGAGCCTTGTCAACATTGCTAAGTAAGGCTGTAACATCTTCATCATTTGGAACTTGCTTCTGTACCCTTGGCAATTTTTGGTTTAATGCCTTGAATTTTTCCAAATGGGCTATAAGGGTTTCATAAACTTTCTTCTTCAATTTGTAAATTTTTTTTCAACAAGTTGAGGTTTGTACCTTTTGATGTGTGCCAAACTCTCCACTAAGATTTTCTTGAGCTTGTTTTGCATCCAAAGTGACGGAAATGTAGGTTATAACATCATCTTCAATAGGTTTAGTGATTAGCTCTAGAGCCGCTGCTTTGATGCAACATTGTTCTCCTCAAATTCATTATTGTGTGGTTGATTAAGCGCCACAATCCTTTCCTCATAAGCAAGTCAGTGGTCTTTCTTTGCCATGAGAAAAGGGTCTCCCGTTAGATCTAGCCACATATTCAATCTTGTGCTCCATAGATGTGCTCTTACTTGGCTATCAGCACAAGTGTCTTTCAGTACAGCTTGCACTTAGATTCACTCACAAAATTGCACGATTCAAGTAGTCTTCAATTCTACCTACTATCCCATACATGTCGAGCTTACAAGGCATTAAACTTTACACCAAGTGTTATATATGCCTCCCATACCTAGATAGCCTCATACATTCCAAAGTACACCGAAGAGGTGCCATTTAAGCCTTGTGACCCAACTCTAAACCTCTATGTATTCTCTATCCATTCTAAACAACTCTTGTACAATCATTGGCCTAAAATGATGGTCATTGAAAAACCACCCTCAAGTACTCACCTATGTCCAATTGACAGTGCACGGTCCATCCACAAGCATACCAAAAATCCGCCTCCAATATAATTGACCGGCCGCCCGTGTCCCCCTGCCCCCCTACATCTTAAGTTGCCTCATATACACACTAGGAACAGTGTGGTGAGAGGGATTTGAGATTTCAATTTCTCCTACACACCCAAAGCTAGGTACAAGCCACTATGCACAAGGCCATGTGCCATTTTTGTTGGCCTTCCTATTTTCCAAGTTCTCTTTAACCTACAGAAATAGAATAGTACACACATCACATTGCCTCAACTTGGACAAAATTCAATGATATGGCTACCAAGTTCCAAATGTAGTGTTCTAAGTTGTTTGGCTTAATAAATAGCTCATGAACCTTGAAGACAACAACACCACCAATTGTAGGAACCTGCAAGCATACACCTTGACTTAATGTGTGGAAGTAAGGCATACTAGATGTCACGTATGTAATGGTTATGACGAGGTCGATCGCCCTGTGGCCGCTGAACCAAAAGGGCTGGTTTCAAGGGGAGACCATCTGCTACCCCCTTAGTTGAGTAGTACTCCTTGTAGTTCCCCCCTCCAGATTAGCAATTTTTGTCACACTGTTGATGCATAGTTACATTGCTATGCCTTGTAGATCACTATCTTTCACGGAATTGCTTAGATCATTCATATTTAGCCCATTTCTATGCCAGATCCTCATTGTCACATAGTCCTTGACATGCACATCCCAATCTTGATTAAAAGCCCCACAATATTTATGAGACTGTATTTGATTAGTGGCTAGGATTAGCACTCACTTGTTCTTTAGCCTATGGCCAATCGATGTCTAACATACCAAGCATTTGCACTACGTTTGCTTGAAGCTACGATGATTGCAATGTGGATTAAGTTGGGGCACGTTGCACATGAAAGAGTGTCTCTTGGAGAGTAGAGCTCCAGATTCAACGATTATAATGATCAGATTGCCAACACAATAGAGGATATAAAGTTGACAGAAGAGTTGGTTGAGCTCCAGGATGGTCCATTTTGTAGACACCATTTGAGGTTGTCTACGTCGATGTGATTCTTTATCTATGTAGGATCTTTACATGTTTGAAAAGGAAATTTCTTCTACCCTTTTATGAATATGTTACAACATGTCAAAGTTCTTTAGGATTTTTGACAGAGATGCAAACCTTTCTCCATTGATAACTGGCCTTAGATGCATGCCCCATCACAACGACCACCGATACTCATGCACTTAGGGTAAAATGTGACTCAGTGGATTGCACATGGGAGCTATTGACACCCAACTACCTTGCATATGATCATCTCTTTAACATCCTACATGACTATTTTACATTTAGAGAGTAGGTTCATGCACGTCGATGAACCACCATTGTAGCATAGCACAAATGTTACGACTGTTGTAGAGAAGACGGACGGCCTTAAACGTCTAAGTTGGCTCCGTCTTGTGATTGCCAAGTGAGTATTCTTCCCCTAATATCCTTTGTGTGTGTGTGTGTGTGTGTGTATATATATATATATATATATATATATATATATATATATATATATATATATATATATATATATATATATATATATATATATATACACACACACACACACACACATACAATCATATATACATATGTATGTATATATATATATTTAAAGGGCATAGTGAATATTTAGGCTTCAAAAGGCCTTTTCAATATTCTTTTGCAAGTTGGAGCAATTTTCTCACCATTCCGTCCATTTTATCAACAAATGGAATGATTTTGAGGCAAAATCCAAAAGAGCACCTGCCTTTTTAACCGATTATAAAGGAAACACAATCAACCCCACTTTCCCTTGCTCTTCCTCACTGTCAAAGTCTGGAGTTGGGGGCGGCCCATCTGGCTGTCCATCAACACAACTTCACTCATCGGAACCAAAATTTCCAATCGTCTTATGTCGGACACATCACATGACAGTTTTCAAGACATTTGATGCAGACAAGTGGTTGCGACGCAAGCCGAATGATCGCACAATACAATACATAAGTTCCCATGAAAGTACATAGATGCAACAAATATTGTTCAAAACGTAGTACAATATGCAAAAGCAGCGATATAGTATGCAACTGGCTAATTACTGCCAAGCAACTGGTCCCCCCTCCTTCCAAACTTTTGACGGTAGTGAAAGGACACCTAGCAAAAGGAAACCTAGCATCCTTTCTTGCCATAAAAAATCCTTTCAGATGGCTCCCATGGTCGTCAACGTTGTCGGAGTTTTTACGCGGAAAGGACACAAGGTGTCCTTTTCCTACACCTTCTCTCTCTCAATCTATGAACGTCATAATGAATTTTCAACTTGTTACCTTGTTTCTCTTTGAGTTGCTATAGGAGAAGAGTTGCATTTGGTCCTTGCTCTGAGACACCACAGGCACGATTTTTAAATAATTATTTAGTTTCCTTCTTTCATCATGGTGATCCTTGAACTACCAAAAAAACCATTTCTAGTTTTCCAACAATGTTAGTGATCTTGCTAGATGCTCCATTTTCCAAGCACTATGCTGTTATGAAATGTTGATACCATAGAATTTGATCATGCCAAGCTAGTGATTGTTCACTCCACATCTATAGATGAAGTGGGGAGGGACACCATCATTCTTCCCTATCTCGTGTCTTGAAACAGGCTCTTCCAACAATAGCGCGTCCATTGACCTTACAATCTAGAGAGAGAGAGAGAGAGAGAGAGCATATGTAGTGAAGGCTAAATATTATCTCTATATATATTAAGATCATTGCAATTTTGGGACCATGAGGCAACATGCCTGTGACTCCTACTCCAATATAAAAGAGGGAAGGGGGTATGGCTTATATATAGGCGCCCAAGGCCTTCAAGCCTCTTGCCCTCCAATAATCTCGAATGATCTTACGGGTGTGTAAGAGAAATAAGATATGAAGTGTATTGTGAATTTTGAATGGAAATGCAAGTTCATAGGTTTTTTCAAGCCTTTTGAGTGCGAGTACAATGTTCTCCATGTCTACCAGGATTCGGGGTATCATATCCCAACATTGGCATAAAAGCGCTTTTTTGAGCTCTCTCCAAGCTCAAAACTTTGTTGTAGCACTTCAGTAAAAAGAGAATCCTTTTAACATCCCTAAATGCTTCAAGAAGCATAGTAGTACTCTATGCTCTGTACTCTACTCTATCTACTTCACCTATCTACATAGTCTAGATTCCGCGGAATCACATATAGGCACTTGTAAAATGCTTGTGATATTGGTTATGCATGTAGGATTATGTATAATGATGTTCTAAATGCATTTAAGGCCCAGAATTGATTCATGGTAATAGTTGCATGCTTATATATGCATCTATATAGGTTCTAGTACCTAGTCTATATATGCGATAGAGCCCTTGTTCATTTTGTTTCGTATTTCCCAAACCATGAAGAGTTTGGTGGAGCGCTTTGAATAGTAGATGCTCTTAATCATTTAAATATATTTTTTTCTGGTTCATGTTTGGAATCTGTGTCCATGGCCGTAGTGATCAATATACAACTTGCTATTGTTTTTTCTTCCTTGGTGGCAATTTTGACCCACCCGCTCAAAGAGGAGCTACCATATAGACTCGCATGATGGACGAGCCCTCTTAGGGGATTGTTGGGGACAAGTTGACTGTGTGATACTATCTTGGTTCAAGTTTTCATTCACATATAGCATTGTTGTATGGGACTCTTTGACCAAAAACTGACTAAGTAGACCTAGGGCTACCTTAGAGGGGTGCCATATGGATGGGTCAATTTTGTGTGAGTCCCAAGTATGTTTTATGGTTAACTTTATTGAGTTGATCCCAATTGCAAGATCCTTTTTAGGCATGTGTTGGTATAGTTATGCATGACATGTTGCTTGCATCGGATTATGCATAAGTATGCATCCTGGTGATATCATAGAAGTGTTGTTTGTGCTCATACGATGGATGTGATATGGTAGGGTGTTAATCTACATCACAAACATGGCATTGATGCATGGATTTGTGATCTTATTTATATGAAATGGATGTTTTATGTGTGCCTGATTTTTTGTTTCCCTATATTGGTGTGTGAGCTTGAGTGATGGGATGTTGTCTCATGATTATGCTTGGTTGGATGGTGTGTTTGCATACCCCTATCAAACCCGTGCTACAATTGCGTATACAATTAGGTTGAAAAATTACATGTCACTATTTTCAAAGATCTATGACACCTATGCCCAGCTCTTGTTGCTTCAATCGCGTTAATATGTTGGTGTAAGCAAATGGATGAGCGGATAGTGAGTTACCTCTGTTGGAACCTTGAGGGTGAAGCTTGTATATATTTGGTGAATGTGTGTGAGCTTTGCATCTCTGTGTAGCTCTCCTCCTGCGTGTCGCATTGCTGCTCTCACTTCTTGAATGCAACCACAGTAGTGCCTGTAACATACTTGCAAAATATCCCACACTCTCTACTCTCTCTCTCTCTCTCTCTCTCTCTCTCTCTCTCTCTCTCTCTCTCTCTCTCTCTCTCTCTCTCTCTCTCTCTCTCTCTCTCTGTGTGTGACACAGAGCACATACACTTTCATTTGAAGATAGTGATGACCCTAGCTTTAGTTACAGAAATGGGTTTTATACGCTTTACTTAAGGCATCTCATCAAGTCTATACATGAACGAACACCAAAATGAAAACTTATTTACTGGCTAATCTATGTACTCCTAGATGCATTAGAACTCTCACTCTGTTTGAAAACCCTAAGACTGACCTTATAGTGGAATTGGCTACGGGTAGTAAAGTTAAATCATCATCTTTTGTTGTAATTGGAGTTCAAGTTGCAAGGGCATGACACTTCTGCAAAATTTAGAGTGTTTCACATACATGTGTATGATTGTATTCTAGGAATGGATTGGTTGCAAGGAAATGATACACATGTTCATTGTAAGGAAGCCTTCAAGGAAATGATACACATCTTCATTGTAAGAAAGCCTTGCATAGCTTTGTAATTAATCATCTCTTCAGAGTTACTATATCGGGTAAGAGAGAAAAACCCCAACTTCAATTAGTTAATATCACCCCAAGTTGCACAAAGAATTTATGTTGTTAAGCTTAACCTATTGAAAAGAATTCAACATCTCCAGAACCTGAGTGATTACCAAATTTGCCAATGTTTTTCAAAAGACCTTATGGACTTACCCTCTAAACAAGGAGCAGATCATGCAACGAAGCTTATACTTGGAGCTAAAATGTTGCTTGACAAACCATATAAGATGTTTGTACTAGAGTCAACTAAATTGAAGGAGAAACTTACTTAATTACTTGACCAAGGATACCTTCGGCCTAGCGTATCTCCTTGGAGCATGCCACTACTTTTCAATCAAAGAAGGATGGAACTCTTCCAATGTGTATTGACTATCGTGGCCTTAATTAGGTAACCGTCAAGAATAAGTATGCTATACCCATGACTTATGAGTCATTGGACAGGCTTCATGGATCATCTATATTCACAAAATTTGATCTTAAATTGGGATACTATCAAATCCAAATCAAGGAGGATGATACTCCAAAGACTGGACTTAACACTCGATTGGATGTTATGAATTGACTATTATCTATTTTGGCCTAACAAATGCTGCAAAAACATTGTGTTTAGAGAACATATAAATGGAGCAAATGTACCTTTTTTACAATTAAAGTGGAGTATCTTGGCTTAATTGTCTCCAAAGATGGCATTGCCACAGATCCTACAAAGGTCAAAGCCGTAGTAGCTTGTCATGCACCAAAGAATGTCACAGAAGTTTATGGTTTTCTGGGATCGGCAGGTTGGTATCATGCCTTTCTTGAAGCATATGCTAAGATTATTTCACTGCTCACCAATACTCTCAAGAAGACCAAGGTGTTTATATGGGTAAAGCACATATGCTCAACCATGGTTTTGATACACAAGCATAGTGCATGTGAGTTTGTGTGTGTGTGTGTGTGTGTGTGTGTGTGTGTGTGTGTGTGTGTGTGAGTGTGTGTGTGTGTGTGTGTGTTTGTGTTTGTGTGCATTTGTGAGTATGTGTGTGGGTGTGTGTGTTTGTGTGTATTTGTATGTGTGTGTGACTAAGTGTGTCTATGTGTGTCTGCTCTAATGAAGCTCACACAAGCAACAAGGTGACGACTTGGCACTCATAATGTAGACTTGAACATAGCATAAGAATGATCACAAGTTACAAGGCAATTTCATTCATGTAATAAGAACTTGCATGATCGATTGATTAAAAACAAGTGGCTCAAATACTCTTTCTACATCCTACCTCAACATTGGGGATTCTCTTACTTCTTGTTGAACCTCACACTCTCTAAGTCTCCAAGTACATCAACTATGATTGTTTCCTACTTTTCCACACACTCTCTCTCCCTAAAACAAAAGTTACATCTCTCTTCTCCCTTGCATCCTTTATAAAGGGGGGGGGGGGGGGGGGGGGGGGGGGTGTAGATGTAAATCTTGGTCACTCTCTCACACACATCTACACCTCCATTTCCATATCCATTGTATATGCACCTATTTCAACTATGGCTCATTATCACCCCCACCTCTCTTAGTGCTATTTTATCTCCCAACCCTGATTGCATTAGTAGTAATCTCTCAATTTGTGTCCTTGCCAACCTTTGCTTGCATGGCTCACACGATATATTCAATGTCACGAGAATCTGGAGCTTGTAAGTGGACTTGCAGAGGGAGTATGCAAGACCACAAATTTCTCAAATTATGATGCTGCTTATGAAGTGGACATGCTTCAAGGTTGCAACTGCTATGTTGCAAGACATGGACCTATGTGTAGATGGTGCTATGTATCCTTAAGACCCTTTAAGGGAACACCCCCCATTTTGTGACCACAAGATGATGCCTTTTTTTAATAAGACATGGTCCCGTAGGGAATTCCTATAAATGTTGTGGTGTGTTGCTTTGCAATCTGCAAGAAAAGCAAGCAGAATGTAAGAAACTTAAGTCATCATAAATGTCAAAAATAAAAGAGCTAAGACAAATGCATCGATTTCACTATAAACACTAGACAAGCTTTGAATCCTTATAGTGAGTTTACACGAAACATAAAACCATGGAGATAGGTGAAAGTTTCACTTGGAGATGGTTTAAAAGTTATAGATTTGCATGGGGAACTGGTCACACTCTACAAGGACCCCAAGGCTTATGATGCAACACTAAATAATCTAGCAAGTGTGTATTGGTGGTCCCACAGCAATGTGCATACTTTTTGTCATTCCAATTATGGAGTAAAACTGAAGGAAATGCTTGGAACATTGTATGTGCGTTACACAACTTATAGATGCATCTATGCATGACAATAGAATTTTTTTTGGAGGTAGTGTGTGGTATGGTTTAAGCATTGCAGAAGTGTATGCTGAATGTGAGAGAGCTCAAGACTACATAAGCACTTCACTCAATTTTTAGCAGATGCATCGGATCAGAGGACGTGAGAGATATATTGCATACTCCATGGTAAGTGTAGCTTGAATGCATGCATCTTTAAGTTTGAAGCTGAGTTATAGGGTCTACATTTATGAATTTTAAATTGTTGTACATACTTTATACACATGGGCAAGTTATTTTTAACAAATAATAATAAAGAAAGTCATTTTAAATTGTCGTACATACTTTATACGCATGGGCAAGTTATTTTTAAAAAAATTATCAACTTATTTCTTTATGGAGCACACAAGGGATGGAGATATTCCACTAACAAGCCAAAGCTTCCAATTTTAACAAATCATGGCATGGCCGCAAAGTGACCAAGAGCAATGCCCTACATGAGATGTTCAATTGGTCATATCGCACCTTGGGTGGGCAAAAAACGCAAGTAATTGGGGGTTTTAAGGCTAAGGAGGAGTGTAGTCTACATGGCTTCATCAACATTGCAGGGGACAAGGTTGTGACGAGATCAAGGTCATGTAAGCTGATGAGGAGGTGGATATAGACTAGCCATCATACAACATGGTGATGGTCACAAAGTCTTGAGAAGAGTTTCATTAGAAAGCGTTTTAACAAGATTTTGCTTTCAAGTCATTTTTATCATTTTTTCTTGTCTTGTGTTAGACATTCTCTCGATGGCTATGACAAAGCAACTACATGGAGAGTTAAGAGACCGCGACCGCATGCTGTGCAAGCAAAGCACAAGATTGGGCAAGCATCAATAGCCCCACAAGCAATATTTGCAAATTTACATGGTAGTAGCCAAGAAATGTTGTTGTTGTAGGTGCCTATGGTACTAGAGTTATGCATTCATGCCTCTAGAACATGCATGTGGAGGCCACAAACATCCATTCACAAGCATCAGATGACTGTCAGTCAAGCAAGTTGATAGTAGACTAAGAAAATGTCATCGCGCAATGGGTGTCCTCAATGCCATTAATACATATCTACTGGGTTCATGCTAAGTCCATAATGCTCAAGACCTTCCATGATAATGTTGACAGGGCACAAGTGGTGTCACGCAAGATGAATGTTGGTTGAGCAAACTACTACAAGGCATTTGCAATGTCTTGGCTATGGTTGAGAATCCATGTTGCTAGCTATATCATTAATTCCTACCAAGGTTTCAAATGTAGGATTTAAGTGGCATCGTGCTAGTTATAGTGCTACACGGATGTAACAGATACTATACTATAATTGTATCCATATCATACTTGTATTATATAGATCGCCTCTTTTTCCTCTCTACGATTACTACCCAAACAAGGCTTCCCTTGTTACACAATGTAGACCGATGTTCTACATCTTTGTCAATGCCCTCTATTTTAATGTGCCCTTTGTTCCTCTCCAATTGATCCTTTTCTTGCTTTCATTGGATTCTTCATGAGGAATCGAACCCTTCCCACCCAGCCAATTCCGGGCACGTGGTCTTGGCCTGAGACCTCAAAAAGTTTGATTTGTGGGAATGTGAGATGTCAAGCAATACCTTTTTTGGTTACTCTTTGAATACATAAGTATATAATACACACTATGTTCCCTAATAACGGGATATTTATCAATTGATTCTCTTCAATATAAATAGTCTCAAGAGCAACATAGTGTCAAATTGGGAGGGATTATGAAAGTAAATCTTTTTTATTATAGAACTATATGATGCAAGGATGTCAAAAAACAATTTTGAAACCACTAATGACATGTTTGTAGTGCCAAATTATAGCATTATAATACATCTATGATACCTGTATTTGTAAAGGTAGAATACAGATCTCATACTAGTATCATACTTGTAATGTTCCTCCTAAACTATATAATTAACAATATCCTGTTGTATACATAGTACTATAACTATACTTAGCATTCTATACGTGAACTTCTAAGAGCATTATTCCAATTTCAAATCAAATAATATGTATTGTAATTCCTTCACACTGGTATCATATTGATAATGTACTAAATGATATTGATATTATATACAATATCAGACTAGTACCAAATGTCTAGCTTGGAATTTAGATTGCTTTATCTAGAAGAATAAGGATAGAGAAAAATGGTGACAACAAAACAATTCAAAAAGAAGAGAGTAACACAAACTAGCAAGGCTAAGCAATAGGAGTCAATTATTATGAAGAAAAGGGATGATGTAGAAGAGAAACAAGTGCAAGAGTCATGAGAGATGCTAGCTAGATACTTTGGCTAGGATGCAGTAATGAACCACTTGGCTTCTCACAAAAGTTTTTCCCTTAGCACAAAGCTTGTAAGTAGCTCCAGTTTGTCTTGTCCCAATTGCACCTATTGCCATCTCTCTTGTGTGAGTTGCACATTTATTTTGCAATCTCTAGTTTGTATTATGTGTTGCACGAAATTGTACACATTATGCAATCATTTCTTGCAACACATGTTTTGTCAAATATTGTCTCAAAATTATGTATGTGAAAATAGGTTTGGGCTTTTACGTTTAGAATAAATTGGGTTTAGCAAATATGAAGAATTGCATGTGCCTTGTTTGCAATCGCCATGATGAGGAATAGCAGGGTTGATTCTTGGCCATTGTGGCACCGATACATGCAAAATGTATCCCAGAATATGTTGGTAGCATACATGTATCACACCCATACAAATTTCATATCACACACATAGATATGATAACTATTGTACGAGTATCATACATGTAGCATTCATGTACTATGCATGAATTATACTAGTGTCATATTTGTATTATACAATTAACCTAACATTACCATAATGTTAATCATCAGGTATCGTATTGTTAGACTTTTGTATATCTATGGCTCCTGGGGAGTTTGTGTGAGTGCATCTCTTTGGGCAAACTTGGGGTTTTAGTTGATCTTTCCTTTTCTCACTCTATGAGGAGGAACTAAGCTCAAGAGTCCACCCAAATTCCATAGATGATGCCAAATTTACAGTCCACCTTGACTTGCACCTCCTTCCCTACATCAATTAAAATCTAGATTCCGACTTGACTTCCACCATTCATTCCCACATCTACAAGAATCTGCTACATCTTCTCCACCTCACCAACAAACTTCCTTAATGACCTTCTACATAGCATCAGCTTCACCGCACACATATTTTGAAGAGCTATCTATTTTTCTCTTCAAGATCAACGTTAAGTTTCCTACTTCCATTGAAGACGTCATGACCATGTAAAAATATTTATTTTTGAGTATGCCTTGTCAAAAAAATTACATCTACAGTGTCAATAGGGTTGATTCCTACGTGGTGCTCTCACCTCCAGTTTGGATAGCATGGCCATCCAGTGGTAGAGTCACTTCCATGTGTTCGAACACCTTGTCATCTAGAAAAAGGATTCCTTCTAGACTAATTTTTGCCTAGGAAACTCCTCAAAGAAGGTATTGGACTAGTAGGAGAGCTTTGACTTGACTTCACAAGAAGGCTTGATTGAGACCATGACTAAAAGCAAGATACTTGGTAGCAAAGATGCGTCAACCAGCATGCAATTCAAGGAGAGGTGTAACCCACCTCTTCCCAAATATTCAAAGAAATGTATGAGAATTGAAGTCTCTTTGGAGGAGTTTGCAAAACCTGCAACCCTTAATAAATTCTAGAGCATTGGACTTTACCATCATGGTAGTTTCCTTCATGTTGTTTGCATGAAAGATCTCGTTGTTGCGGACAGATTGATCAAGGAAGGATTGGAGACTTTAAAGTTTCAAGAGCTCTTAAGAGGATAAGCTAACAACCCAATATGAGCTAGTGGTACAACTCAAGAAAGACTTGGAGGATCTCAAGGCACAACAAGTGGCTTGAGCTCAAGTGTATTGTTGGTATATCAAGGCTTTTGTGACCCACCACCTCAAGAGTGCCCTTAGAAAGTGCCTTGTCAGTTTTGTGGCAATGGTGGTCATAAGCAAAGGATTGCATATGTTTAAAGGGAATCTGCCACCTTTACAAACCCACCCCTAACAAATCCACCTTTGCAATGCAATTATCAACTTTAGTAGCTACCTCACCATACACGAAAGGTTTGTTCCCACGATTTCATTCAAATACATGTCTAAGTTTTCTTACCCTCTAGTACCTAGCTTGTACATGGAAGTATCAACCTCAAAGGCTGATTGTCTAACTTAACCTACACTTCTAGTTCAATTAGTTGGTCCTCTAGTTAGCTCTATCAAAGCATACAGTATTCACTCCATGTGAAATTCTAGTATATTTGAGTCACCATGGCATATTACTCCTTGCTTTTGTTGTTTACAGAACCACATTTGCTACATCAGATGTCCATTTGCAATAGTTGTAATAACAGTTGGGGGTGAGAAAGATCCAATTTCACAATAATGGTTCATGTAATGGGGTACTTGTGAGAGACAAGCTTGGGTTTGTAGTTTTTCTCTTTACATTTGCATAAGTCGCCATTGCAAATGAGGCAACTACATAGATCTCGTATTTGAAATGCATAGTGATGTCAACAATAGAACTTATGTCACTAATTTCAAAAGCATCCAAAAGGCTAAACAGATCAATGTGTTTGATCATGGTGCCAAGGTAAGGAGTAGAATCTCTAGAATGATGTGGTCAAAACACGTATTAGGTTGGGTTACCAAAGATAGATGTACCAAAGATATATGGTTTACGCACTACTCAAGATCTTATGCATTGGGACTCACAAGACAAACCACGCCATGGCAACCACAAGAAAATGGAAATTAATAACTTTAGTACACTTTCAAGCTCAAAAGAGAGTACTTTACAACACTTTAGGAGAGCATTAAGGACTCACGGGAGTGATGATACTACCTCCTAGCCATATATATTTAATTCTTCCATGACAATGGCAAATACATATGTCCCAAACATGTTATCTTAAACCAAATGGCTCAAATTAAACATTTCAGGTTGGAAGAGGTTTATTAGTTATAAAATATGCACAAGCATATAAATTTGAATAACAGCAATCTGTAATAGCATTGCTGGTATCTAGGAAAATCTCAATGCATGTAGATAATGTTTCAACCAATCTATCTAGATTTATAATTTAGGTATGTAAGTAGACCGAAACGACACATTGGAAACAAGAAATTAGAGCTCTTAAATTTTCAAGAAATCTAGATTTACAGAGGTTTTTCCCACATTAGCATAGTGTTGGGTTAGATTCAATAAAGACAAGTTTAGCATGAAAGTGGTCATTCTTTCTATCATCTTTTGGACCATAAAGGTATGATATATAAGTATTAATTAGGATTCTTGTAGCCTGAAACTTGTTTTACTTTTGGTGTTTGGAAGAAAAAGCAAAGAAGTATGATGGCTACATCACATAGCTATACTAGAAGAGATTAGGCAGATGAGTTAACGATATCAGAGGAGATATATCCATGGACACATGATATGGAAACATGAAACATCGAGCTTTGAAGTGATCCCAAAATAAGGGGACACAACAAGGCTAAATTTTCCTGTATCCTTGAAGCAACCTCTCAGCCTTTTAGGAAGGTAGTCTAAAGTTCTGGCTACACCCTGCTAAGAACACAGTCCAAGCTCAAAGTCATCACTTCTGTATGTGCATGTCTTTGGTTGTACTAGTAGCCGCTCTTTAGAGTACTAGAAAGTCCCTTCAAGCTTCAATAACATGCCTACAAGTGGCACAAGCTTGCCAAAAATGACGATTGTTTGAAGATATCACGACGTACTTAAAGGACAAAACAAAAAACAAAAAAGCTTCCACTTTAACCTCAACATCAATATAGACTTTTTGGGAGAGTAAACACTGACACACCATTGATTATTAAATGAGGGTTAAAAAAGCAAATGATGTTGCATGAACAGTACGCATAGGATAAAGGGGCCAGTAAAAAAACCACCCCCCAAAGAAGAGATGAATGCTTAGACAACTAAAAAGAAGGCAGCCATCTCTTTTGAAATAAAAGATTGTCATTGGATAACGGGTGGGTTAAAACCTTGTTGGCATTCATGGCCATCTTTGGGGCAAGGTATCTCTCCCTTTTCACACCCATACGACAAGGTATAACTACGCTTAGACAACTAAAAAGAAGGCGAACAATCATCTCTTTTGAAATAAAAGATTGTCATTGGATAATGGGTGGGTTAAAACCTTGTTGGCATCCATGGGCATCTTTGCGGCAACGTATCTCTCCCTTTTCACACCCATTTTTGTTACATAGGAGTGCATATACATCACTATAATTTTCAGCTCTGATCGCCAAAAAACCTAACATCTATTTTTCAGATAGCTCTCGAGCGATGAGACGAAACAAATAAGCTATTGCTTCTTTAAAATTTGAGCTCGGACGTGAGAAATATAGGCTCCACGCCTCAAGTGGCCTTATACTGGCCCCTTTACCCTAGTGGTAATTGTGAACCACGAAGGAACCAAATTCATCAAAGCATCATGTGTGACACGTATGCATGTATAATTGCAGCAAAGTATTGCAAATAATTCCAAGAAAATTTCCACAAGTGGGAAGTGTTAACCACTATTAGTGTCGTAGTTGGAGAGGAGTTTGGTCATTATAAAAGGACCGCTAAGCAATGTAGCAAAGCAAAGCTCTTTACCGCTCATTACTAAGGTTACCCATAAGTCTTCTCCCTCTTCCTCTCACCAATCAAAAACGACAATAATCACAAGTAGCAAAGGTCAAAGTCAAAGAGAGAGAGAGAGAGAGAGAGAGAGAGAGAGAGAGAGAGAGAGAGAGAGAGAGAGAGAGAGAGAGAGAGAGAGAGAGAGAGAGAGAGAGAGAGAGAGAGGGGGGGGGGGATTCATTTTGAGAACAACTGCCCTTGGAAGGAACTTAATGGTTTTGCGAATATTGTGGCATACATAATGGAAAAGGGCATTCAAAGGCTTGATCACATGTAGCCAATCCAATTTCTGCTCTCAAAATGCAAAGTAAAATGTTTAATGGTCAGAATTGACTCAAATCTAGTGAAAGATCTCATGACAGTTAAGACATCGGTTCGACACTATATTTGACCTTAGCTTGGGCCCTTTTAGGTCTTCTACATCTTATCTACAACAAAACCCTCATGTACACCCAACTTCACCCAATAATGGAAAGGTCAAAACTTTCGTTGGTGAGATGTGAAGAAATGAGAGCATGAAAGTGGACGTCACAAATGCATGTCAAAATAGACTCAGGTTGTTTATACAGCTACTCCACCCACTACCTTTTGAAACAGAAACTGTAGAGTATTTACAATTTCACAAAATCAAAATGCCCTTGAATGAATAGGCATTGGCCTCTTGAGAGTTAACCACAGTCAGCTGAATGAATAGGATCGAGCTCCACAAGTTCGAGTGCAATCCTCTGCCCCTCCTTCAATAGAAACTTTGGACGGCTATGAAAGCACTGCCTAGAGTTGGAGCTTCAAGAGCCTTGCCAACGTGAGAAGACTAAATCATGGCATCCATCACAATCTGCAACAACATCAAAGGGCTGCGGTTGCATATACAACACCCCACCTCTGATAACAATCTAGCTTCCTGTGGACATGCCTTGAATTCTTAGAAAGTTAGCCCGCTTTGACATCTCCTAAATCTTCCGATTCAATGGTACTCCTGTTGGTATAGATACAACTGCTGTAAGCGACTCCGCACAACTCAATCCCACTAAATTTGACTGCATACAAATATGACACAAGAGTATAATAAATGGAAAGTCAATTTATAGATTATAATCCATTTCCAAGTCCTGAGAATTTAACTTATCAAACCAAGAAAAGTATAGAGCCCTTGCAATTAAAAGGAAGCACTCAAACGTTTTAACTACACATACTTACAAGCCACACACACACACACACACACACACACACACACACACAGAGAGAGAGAGAGAGAGAGAGAGAGAGGGAGAGAGAGAGAGATAGAAACACGCAGATTGTATTGAATGTCTGCCCAAGACACAAACTCCACCTATAAGACAAACATTGGACAATGATGAAGGTTTTGTCACAGAATCGGAAGCATGTAACAACTTAAAATGGACAAAATAGAAGATGGCAAAGATGGCAGATTGTCTATGCCAAGAAGTGATTCATGTTCTTTCAATTGCTCCAAGATTGACTGCTAGAGCTCTCCCAAAACCTCAAGTGAAACTGATGAAGGTCAAGTCTTGCTGCTGATGACCGCTCCGAGTGTTCTTCACATGCTAGGGGTCTACAAGTTGCACGTAGGGGGACTACAACTTGCCCAAGAATATATGCTTCTCTCTCCAAGAATTATCTGATGGATCTTCCAAGAAAGGCTAGCTATGGCCTCGACTTTCTGGAATCTACCAAGGGCTAAGTGTGTGTAGCTTTATTTGAGGCTGGGGAGTACTTGCACTCACTTTTTCTTGATTTTCTGGCTCGTGAATGCTCCCCAAATGAGTTCGGAATTTCACCCCTCTTGCTTTAGTGGTTGAGCCCCAAAAATGGTGATTGACTTTTACCTGCTTTAAAAAAGTCATTTTGCTTTAATTGCCTTAACTTAAAAATAAAAAATGCATCTTCTATGATTAGAATCATTGAAGCATCTTCCTTGAAATTAAATCTTTTTATCATAATTGGCATCTTCTAGGGCGTCTGCCAACTACCATCGCAATAGGAATCTTTCTAGCATCTTCTCCACTAGGAATCGCATGTGGAACTTTTGTGGAATCTTTTTAGCATCTCTTCTGCTACACCCATCGTCTAGGTTTAGACATTAGGGTTAGGCTGAAAATTAGGGTTAGGGTTAGGTTAGAAACCCTAATCTTTTGAACACGTGTCCTCTAGTTTCAATTAGACATTAAGACAATGTGAAAGCTCCTATTAGCTAGGAGTGGTAGTGTACCATGGTAATTGAAATGTGCAATATACTCGTAATCATAAGGAATCTTGAGTGGGTGAGGATGGAGCTCTGTACTATTGGCTATGATGCGATACTATATGCGTTGGGACAAGCCCATGCAAGACTAGCTAAGTCCTAGATCATACTTTGAGTCTACGAGGGTGTACAACAATAATCGGGGAGCTACAGCCTCCCAAGCACCTAGCATGCAATCCTTGTCCTAAGATAGTCTCTTTGATTTTGGAAAAAGATGTAGCTTCATAAAGAAAAAGAGCTAGCTTAAGCACTTATTTGATGATTGTGCAATATCATGACAACTTACCATCATCTGTTGAGGAATATGAAGCATCATTACAAATCTATAAATAGCCAACAAAAAGACACAAGAGACGAAGATAAATGGGTATAAAAGCATTGTCAAACATTTTGACAACGCCAATCCAGTGTACCATTACTCTTGCGGAACTCTTACAAATTAGACTGCATGCGTGGAATGAAGTATCGAAATGCTTAGGAAAGTTTGGTATTGAAAACCGAACTAAGGCAATCCAAGAGTAAATGGACACACTTTTATCGATTATACTGTGGTAGTGTTTGGCTATTTTGACATAGCTAGGCATGTCCAATTAAAGTGCTTCAAGTGGGGATAGCATCAAGAGACCGAGAGGAGAAAATAAGATTCAAGCCACTTTGACATTTTTGACATCTGATCATATATTCTAATTCCCCTTGCTATTACCAAGCTATTGAGCCTAAATTGGTGGACTCATTTGGATGCTTAAATTGCTAAGAATATCAGATCTAGTGTTGAATGGCCAATTTAGAGAATCTAGCAGATTTGACATAGCTATACTTATCCAAACTTGGTGCTTCAAGTGGATTTGGACTCCACTTGGACTCCACACACATAGGGGAACAAGAGGCAAAAATCAAACCTCACCTTGGGCCAAGTGGCACGTGCATCTTGACATTTTTGCACAATTGATCTTGCGATGGGATTTGGAATGTTCTAAACATTTCATGCTGATTGTTGATGATTCAACAAGTTATTGCGATTAAAGCTTCTTCTTAACAACAAACATTAGATGTACTCTCAACTTGTTTCTGCCATCAACTTTAACATGCCTTTGGTAGATGTTGCATCAAAGACGTATTATTTCTCTCCAAAACCACATGAAACCATTTACCATGCAACACCCTATGAGGCATCATGATACCTATATAATATGGCTATATATGATTCATATATCCTGCACCAGATAATGTATCCTTAATCAACCGATGTGTTCTTGAGCAAAACGAGAAACAGGTCATCCTATCTAAATTTTTGCATCCCACCGTTGTCTCACTTGGAAATATTCAATGAGTTTGAGCTACTTTGTTTGATTGCTTTCATCTCATTTGTAATATATCTACAAAGAATACCATAAGTTTAGCTGAATGAGGGACATATCTATGCTACACTATGTACATTGTAAGTAAATAGCATATGTACTATATGCTATTTGGCTCTCCTTAAAAGAGAATGAACAAGGACTTCATTCCCTTATTGAAAGAAAATTATAACAACCTAGCAAAGACTCACTAAAAACCTTGAAGTGGTGAAGGAATTCTACATAGATACGTTCTCCAACCCTCCTCTTACAAGGGCTGACCAGACAGAGGCCAGGGCTACCATAGCCTGAAAGAAAAGAAGTCTACCCCATAATATGGCCTCTTTCTATGCCCGACCTCTTACTGAGGGTGAGGTAAATGACTCCATACTTTCTCTCAAAGCTGGTAAATACCATGGTTTGGATGGTCTTCCAACGAGTTTTTTCATAGTTATCATGACTTCTTGGTCCCATATCTCATGGCCATATGGATGGACGCCCTTAAAATTGGGGCCTTGTCTACCTCCATCAATGTTGGAGTTATTAAGCTTGTACATAAGAGGGGAGGTAAAGAGGAGCTAGGCGATTGGAGGCCCATTACATATCCATCTTTAATGTATAAAATCTTTGCCCTAGCCCTAGCTAGGAGAATAAGTTCTCTCTTGCATAGACAAATCTGCCCACAAAAGTAAAGTACTTACCATCACAAGTTGCTAAGTGGGTGGGCATTAAATTTTTGAGCTCTAAAGGCCCACACTCCCATGTTGCTAGCTACGCACAAGTACTAGAAGGTGAAGGAATGGAGGAGTTTAGGACGCAGTACCAGGGGTTTGGACTAACCCTTGAAGGAAACACAACAGATTTGTTTCAATCCTTGAGAATTATAGACTTCATCGACATGGAGGCACCCTATGAGGAATTCACTCAGGAGTTTTCCAAGAGGGGTATTAAACATAATACTCTCTCGCTCATTTATGACTTTAAACAAGAGTCTAGTGTGATAGTGATAAATGGAGTGAGACCATTGAACATATACATGAAGAGATGTCCTCTAGAACCTACCGAGGAGCGTAGGGTGAGTCAATTCATTGAGGGCGTTGAAAGAGGATATGTTGAGAAAAGAGTTGTACATGAGAGGATGTCGTACATTGGAGGAGGTCACAAGAACTGAAGGGGATCGGGGAGCACCACAGACGGAGAGTGAGAGAGAGAGAGAAGGAGACAGACACGATGTGGGTGGGGAGACTCAAAAGAGTGAGCAGCCCCCTATACACTTATGTTATGTATAAGGTATACAAGTCAGTGGGCACCCAAACTCTGGGCGGCCGGGCAAGGCACAGGCGCCTATACCCCAACAACCTCCCACTTAAAGGCGACTGTGCCTTTAAGCAAGGGAACCTAGTCTAAAGACTACAAAAGGTGAGAGAAAACCGCTCTCAACCGATGCCCACTGGCTGGCTGTGATCGTGTGCATCCGGCTGTCCTGCTCCCGTGTAAGTCCATACACCACCAGACATACCGCACACGTACTGCAAGTATGTACGCAATACCTGCATATCTCCCTCATGCACTATGCCATCATCAGTCAACAAACAACTGACAATCCCAACTGCAAATGCTCCCACTGCAGCTGCGATATCCGGTCTCAAGATCAACATCTCATACATGAGACCACCGAATGCCGATGCAATGCTAGCGGGCCCTGCTAGCTCTACGGAGCATGCATCAACATATATATCCCTGGCAATAGGCATCTCTGACTGACAAGGCGTGTCAGCCACATGCATCTCCTGACTGTCCGCAAAAGACGCATCAACCTGTCGTGCAACCTCAGAGCAAACCAGCTGCTCTAGGTGTCTGCTGGAAGACATATCCTGCACAACTATATCCCCATGCTCACTGTCGAGCATAGAAAGGAATGACTGTATAATCGCTGACATCTCAGCCTCCTCTACAATCATCCACTGCAAACATGACCACTCAATCTGTTGTGACTCACTAGAGCTCTCATGCTCTAACTCCATATGCATAGACTCTTGCACAACGTTCTCTTGTCGTGACTCACTAGAGCAAGACCGCTCTACCTGTCTATCCTGCATAGAAGTATCTCGCACAACTGACTCTCTGCTTTGCTCAGTCACTAGCAAAGCATGCATGTCTGACTCTGTCACCTCTCTGTGTGACTGCTCAAGTTGTGCCCTAACTGTGTGCACAACGAGCTCACTACTCTGCACTCCATGCAAAGTATCCTGCAACCCACAAGCAAAAGAGACTCGCCTGCTCTCTCGCTCTCTACCTGGCTGCGTGATCACAGAGACAACAACGTCTCTCGCGTGATCCACATGCAATGGGTAACCTGTACCACTCCTGGCACCTCTCGCAATCACTAGCGAACCCAAATGCATCACAAAATCTCGCTCTCGTAGCGAAATCTGACATCCACAATCTCTAAGCTGACCAATCGAGATCAAACTCACTGTCAAATCTGGTACATAGCACACATGTCGTAACAAGTAAGATGCACCACTCGGTAATGACAGTCTCACATCTCCTGCACCTGCTATCGTATGCACCGATCCATCGGTCAAACGTACACTGCCAAGCATCCCGCTAGAATAGCTACAAAACCATGCATGATGCGGCGTGACATGAAACATAGCATCTGCGTCTAGCAACCACTGCGAAGGGAGTGCACTATCCACATGTATAGCATCTCGTGCATAGCTCGAGGTAAAAGTGACATCCCCGTCACTAGTATACTCCGACACTACATGTGCCTCAACTGTCAAAGCAACTGAGTCCATGGCATCACTACATACATCTCTGAGACTGCCATGTCTCCTACGATGTCGCATACGACGAAAACAACGCCGTCTAACGTGTCCAGAATGACCACAATACCAACATGTCACCTGTCGGCGTGCTCGTGAATGTACATGTCTCACACGAGTCCGTGATGACTCAGATCTATCATACATATCATGTAATCTGCGCCAAAGTGCTCTCGAAGTAGTCTCATACATAACAAGAGCATATACAGATTCCGCAAGGTGCAAAGAGAGTGTAGATAGTGCCATCTCCTCTAGCTCCTGCCACTGATCGTCAGACATGTTTGAAGGTCTACCTGCATCACCACTCAATGGTCGATGCAACCCTCGCTGTGTCAATGCATCAAGCATACACTCTCTCCATGCCGCAAAGTCTGACCCATCAAACACGCGCATCTGTGAGAGGTCACAATCTGATCGATCACCTGTCTCTGCCATGAGCACAATGTAGCAAACTAGAAAGCAAAACCACCTCACCAACAACACCTGGAAACTGTCTACCAATATGGCCAGAAACACAATGTAAAACCTGTGAGACACACTCCAAAATAGAGCTCCCGCAATGTCAATACAAGCCTCGCCTGCTCTAGTATCACACTGCAATCTGTGAGCTAATCACCAAGCCCACAGTGTGTGGTATCGATGCATACACACGCACAAATCTCCCACCTGCAGAGAACACCGCACGCAAATGTTGAGTGCAACCCGCAATCTCTACCTAGATCGCATAAATGATGCGCATAAAACTCCTGGAAAAATTTCGCCAGAGTTTCGTCAGTAAAACGGCCACAAAACCAGTAACCAAACTGACTGCACGCTCAAAACCATGAGCAACCAAAGCGCATCAAACCGCACTCCAAATGCATGCACCAATCTCCACACTTTGCATACATCATTGCAAACACCTGCAAATCTAGTACACAAATATCTGCTCTACCTGTGACTGCCAAAAAACATGCTCGAGGCATACATTGCCGAGCTCAAAATGCAATCACATTAGTCTCCCTGAGCATCAAACCACATAAGGCATACATCGTATCCTCCCACCTGTGAGGAAACTTGCAGCAAATATCACTCTCACATCTGAGAGCAAACCATGTGTGGAATCCTCGACACACAATAAACAACTGCTGCTGCAAAAAATTCAGCATTCAGAATTTTACAATTCTGATATGACGAGTGCGTCCGGAGAGTGCCAAAACCCCAAGGTAGACTCCTGGATCATATGTATCCGAGTCCGGGTGTGAAAGCTATGCCAAAAACAGTGTTTTTGGGACCCGAAAGTGCACAAATAAACTTGCTGCTGTACCTGCTGTAATTCAAAGCATAATTTCAGCAAATAGACATCACCATCGCGTCCGGAGCGTGCCAAAACCCTGACCTAGACTCCTGGATCATGTAGATCTGACTCTGTATGACGGAGCTACGCAAAAAACTGCGTTTTAGAGCCCAAAAATGGCAAAAACGAGCTGCACACAGTCTTGAACCTGCTCCTGCTCCACTCTGCGTGATGCAATGTCCTCTCAATGCAAGCTCCAACACAAGAGCTCTGCCACAACAGCATCCAAGCACTCGAATGTCAAGCTCTCCTCCGCCGAGCACTTCTCTAACGAGCTCCACTGAGCTCAAAAGCTCCTCTCACCAAGGAAGCCGCAACCGCCTCCTCGGCCAAGCTTGACCACACCAAGCTCTTAAGCTCCAAAGACAATGCTCCTCAAGCTAAAATCGCTCTTCGTGAAACTCCGCGATCGAACTCCACCGTCGAGAGCGAGCGAGCTATCGCCTCGAAGCTCTCAAAGCCGTCGTGCTCTCCGCGGTCACCATAGCTCTGATACCAATTGAAGGGGATCGGGGAGCACCACAGACGGAGAGTGAGAGAGAGAGAGAAGGAGACAGACACGATGTGGGTGGGGAGACTCAAAAGAGTGAGCAGCCCCCTATACACTTATGTTATGTATAAGGTATACAAGTCAGTGGGCGCCCAAACTCTGGGCGGCCGGGCAAGGCACAGGCGCCTATACCCCAACAAGAACTGCCATTGGTGGATATTTGTGACATATACAAGGAGAGTGCCTCTAATACAGGCTCATATAAGAAGAGTATTAAGTCTACTAAAATACCTTCAGTTAAGAGCGAACCCAAAGGCAGAAGACGTGGCAATAGATTATGAGCGATGAAGTTGAAGAACATAGAGGCGCCCTTGAAGATCCAGAGTTAGAGTTACAAGAAAGAGAAAAAAAGAAGTGAAGCGTGAGTAAAGAGCTCACATGGATAAAAAAGAAGAGCGTGAGTAAAGAGCTCATGTGGACCGAGAAAAAGAAAAGAAGAGCAAGCGAAGAAGAGTGAAGAATGTTACTACACCAAGGGGTATGTGTAGGAGCGACCACACGATAGACCTGCTCCAGAAGCACAACCTCCACCACCTAGATATGCGCCAGGGGATTACTAGGGAGTAGCCAAGAGACTAATGCCGGTATTGGGGGCACAACCTCCATTATCAGGAGACAAGCAAGTGGCTGTGAGGTACGCCCAAGGCCATGAAGAACACGAAGATAGAGCTTTACTACCCACGACCAGTTATTACAAAGAGCCAATATATCCAGTGGGTTACCGTGGACCTCAAGGATATCAAGAACCTAATGTGCAAGAGTATGGAATCCTAGTCAAATGTAACACCAATGCAAATCACGTCACTCGGAGATGAAAGGTTCTTCCTAGATTTCCAAACATCGATGTTTATTGCACGACAAGGGGGAGTGCCAAGGATACATATCTAATTCAAAAAGTACCAAGAGCACCCATGTGTATATGTGTGAATGGCCAGCGGTCCCACAATGTGCTGCACTAAGGTTTGTTTGGAACCACCGGCAATCCACTTGGATGTGCTCACTACTAAGTCCCATGCTTGCTTCTCTTTTATGACTCACACATCTGCATCTTTGCACAACAATTGTTGTCAATTCTAACAAAAGGGACATCAAGGTACTTATGATTGCACCCATCTCGAGGTGGACTCCATCCTCCCAATACATAAGTGATCTACTAGCCTTTAAAGGCTAGAGAGAGAGAGAGAGAGAGAGAGAGAGAGAGAGAGAGAGAGAGAGAGAGAGAGAGAGAGAGAGAGAGAGAGAGAGAGAGAGAGAGCTCATGCAATAATTAGGCTACGTTAACTGATCCCAGAGGTTTATGTTGCAGGTAAATGTAGTACGGTTAGTGGTTGAATTGCTCTTTGATATGACTTATGCATGCTAGATGCTAGTTTAAGTGATCTACTAGCCTTTAAAGGCTAGAGAGAGAGAGAGAGAGAGAGAGAGAGAGAGAGAGAGAGAGAGAGAGAGAGAGAGAGAGAGAGAGAGAGAGAGAGAGAGAGAGAGAGAGAGAGAGAGAGAAGTTCTACTGTGGCTATCGCGAGGAGCAAGAGATCGAGAGATACTGTAACAGGGTAATCTTAAGACTTGTGGGTTGCTGTTGTTGTGTGTCCGCCTTCGTTAAAGATATATACTCTCGATCGGCAGAGGCGAGAGAGTGAAAGACCATATGTTGCTCAATGATCTGTGCTTTGAGTGGACCTCTACGTTTAAGCTTTATACCGTGTCATACGTTGCTATTTTACTCAACGGTGTTGCCTTTTGTTTCCTCTCATAACTAACTTTTCTTCTTTATTAAATGTTGAATTTTCTCCTTCTAGAATTCGTTGATTTGCCTATAGGACATAAAGGTTATGATAAAATGATATAACTAAAATTTTCCTAATTTGACCCGGCTTTCCCTTCTTGTCGCTTGTCTTTGAATTGACCTGTCTACAACGCGTGTAAAAGGCGAGAGCGAGATGTTGGCGTGAATTCCTCATGTGGGGTACATTAGAATTAGTGAAGGACATGTGAGGTCAACATCTCTTGTTGCTTTACAAAAGGACGCGTGAGGCCAACCAATTAACTAGTGCTGTAATTTGAAGGCTGCCGTGGCATTCTTGGTCATTTGGACCTTCGTACGAAGACACTTGCCATTGTCGACTTGCAACTGAAATCCTACCGTCGTGTAAAGCCTTCCATGGCTGAAGGCCAAAGTAAATCAAAGGTGTTTTTGAAGGTTCTACAATTTTTTTGACCTTCAATTTTTTAAAAGAAACTTATGTATAAAGGTTGTATCGTGGGCTTTAGAGTTTGGCTCCTTCCTTTAAAAAAAAAAAAAGGCTCTTTATGCATTATTATAAGTTTGCACCTTAACTTAGAAATTCAACAAATTCAACAAAGCCAAACACGACGCTCAAAAAAAGCCCAAGTAAGTAATATGTTAGGTGAAAGAAAGCCCAAGTATTATGCAACGTGAACTAGCGCATTGCTAAGAGGCAAAATCAAAGTATGGATTTCATATGCGGGGTGGGCAGTGTCCAAGCCTCCAGGCCTTTTTAAAAAACTTAAGCGTATGAGTGTGAAACCTGCATGTAGAACTCGAGAGTTCAAAAAGGACTTCGAATCCAGAGAGCTACGATTTCTGAGGAACCACATCTAGCCGCTGTACAGAAGGACGCATGAGGCTTACAAGTGTTGCAATTCTCGTCAGTGGCTCTCATCTACCAAGAATGCAAGATTGATGTAACCATGGAAGGTGAGTCCTTTAAACTCTTGTGCTTCTGTTTGTCGAAACAGATTTGTAATTGCTGCTGGCTTTTAGGCAAAGGTTCTGTTCATGTTGAAGATAGAGCTCCTCTCTCATGTTGAAGATAGAGCTCCTCTCTCTCTCTCTCTCTCTCCCTCTCTCCAATGGAAACTCATACACTACGTGTGTGCAGAGATCATGTTTGAAGAAAGCAAAGAAGCCACTGCTGTTCGAGAAAGTTCACAGCAAGCAACAGGTGGCTATTGATTTAGTTTCGTTTATACTAAAGTATTTTACTTTCTTATGTTTATATATGCTTATCAAGCTTATCTCTCTAATTTGTCTGTTCTTTTTCTGGTTCACATCACAGACAAAAGCCTCTCTAATGCATTGAAGGCATACATCTCTCATAAAATTTCGAAGTCTTTATCCTTGCGTGGAGGAGATTTTCCAAGGGGGGAAGATTCTTCTTATGTGGCAAAAGCTTTTGATGATGATCAATTTATAGGGACATTCACATTTATTGGAGAGAGAATTGCTGTGATAGACTTTCATGCTGTATTCTCTCCTAAAGATGAGTGCATCCTGGAAGACTCCTTGATATTGAGAATAGGTGGCAATAAAATAAAGGTTCAGCACCTTGTTTCTTATCCTCACTATGACGTAAGCATTTATAAGCTAGCCAACGACGCTCCCCCATGCAAATTTTTGGAATTTGAAGATGAGGCTTTATCAATTGGTATACTCTAATTTTTGGAAATTTTCAAATTTTTGTTGCTTTTATTTTCTCAAATTTTGAATCTGTGTTTAAATTTCTGATTTGCTATTAATTGTTTGTGAGTTTCGGATCTTTTTTTGCAGGTGACGATGTAGTACTGATCTCTTTTCCATTGCTTGGAGAAGGAGATTGTAATACTGTACTACCAGTGGTTTCACATGGTAAATTGGAACAGGTTGTTCCCTCTCCAAGCAATAGTTTTTTGCTTGCAAAGTACGAATGCTACCCCGGGTCATCGGGAGGTCCTGTGGTTTCAAGGAGAAAGGGCAAATTGATTGGTATTCATATTGGCAGGTGTGAGGATGTGTATTTGGTTGCTTATAGTAGATAAAACATGATGATGATTGAAATACTTATGTTCTTAATCGTGTGTTTTGTCTTTGTGTTTTTAGTGTTTTTCATGAGGATACAACATATAACGCCCCCTGCAAGCTTAACTCCAAGGCAATCCAACTATCCAGTGGAATGTGGAGCTGTACGTTGCTTGGCTTGGAAGCCCCCAGTTGGAGATGTTGACTTGGAGATGTTGACTTGGAGATGTTGAGTGAAGGGAGTAGCAACAGTCAGGAGGGCTGTGAGGGGCTGGATGCACGCTCTCTTGAGGATGTCAGAGAAGTTGCTTGTTATGCGGCATCCAATGCGTTCCAGAAGGGTCACCATGCGTTCTTTCTACCAGCATCAACCTTGAAGACATTGATTAGTGTGGAGACATTTGCAGAAGAGACTTTAGTGAAGAGGGCAATGACGGTGTCAAAGCATGGCTCTTGGAAGAAAGAGTTGCGGCGGAAGACTTTGGACAAAAAGTGGAGGAAGCAAATGCGAAACCTACGTAGGCTGACAAGGGCAGTGAAGGTCCATGATTGTTCGTAGACTAGCATCAAATGCAGGTGTGTAGGAATGTAAAGTAAGGCCTCTGTTGAGTCCTTTTTGTGAGGCTGTTTCTGGCTTTGAAGCACGTCTGCTATTGGAAATGGAGACTTGTGTTTTGAGGACGAGGTTGGTCTTAGGATTTGTTTTGCTTTGCCTTTTTCAGCAGCTGATAATCTTTGATTTGTTGTGGGCTTGACCCTCTGTTGTCTCTTGAGAGCTTGTTGTGATAAGCACCGTTGAAGATTTAGGTTCGTCTACAAAGATTCTGGCCCATTGTCTGGACAAAATGACATGTGTAATCATCTCCCAAGAATCCACCACGAGGAATTTGTCAATGATTTCTTTAGAATCTAGTATAACAGTTGCTTCTACAATCCCTAAACTTGTTACTTCTATCCCCGTTGAGATTGAAACCTTCACCTGAATGTCGTATATGACTGGCTTGCCTAGTAGTAACCACATGCCATGTGACATGACATTCGTCGTGGTAGTGTGATCAATCTCTGCTGTAAAATTTAGCTTTACTTCTTTTTTTCCACTCAAAGAGAATTTGATCTTCTTGTTGATTGCCAGGTTACTGGTGTCCTCTTGTTGCTTTGTACTGTTTTTTGAGTCTCTTACTATGAAGCCTTTGTCACCTTCTTGTAGAATGAGCTCCTCTATCAAGTGACTGGATTTAGCTCTATCCATATACTAATCATCTTGTATTGAGTAAGTCTTGAGCTTCTTGTTGTTTTTCCTTGATTTCGTGTCCTTGAGTCACTAGTTCACTCTCTTCCTTATGTGACTTGTCCTTTGTTTGTAGCTCTGAGAGTGGTGACAACGTCCTTTGCTCTTGATCATCTACTGAAGCTTGTATAGCAGGGTATGAAGATTGCCTTTCTTCAATGGAGGCCTTTCGCTCACATTGTTCTATGAAGACGTTTTTAATCTTCTTGACAGATCACATTTGCTTGGTGCACTCCGTGTCCTTGGGAGTCAATCTGTGACTCTATTGGTGCTACAGCTTCCATGATAGCCATGTCCTCAGCTACATCTTCTTGTTGCTCCCTGTTCTTCTATTTTGTCAAATGAAAGAGTCGTTGAAAAGTCTAATGTAGTGTCCGTGTCCGGTGGAGTCTTTGACTCTATTTTTGTGTCTTTATAAGAGAATAGGTAGTCCCACATCTGTTTCTCCACCCAACCTGCTCTATATATAGCCCTTGGCCTATACAGACCCCTAAACTGGTATGCCTGACACGTTGCAGTGTCTTGCTCTAGGACCCTGTCCCTCCTAGCCACCCTTAGGACCCTTGTCCTGACATTACTCCCCCCCTTAAGGAGGAGTGTTTGTCCTCCAACACTAGAGCGAGAAAGACTTGACTCCTCACAGAGATCGAAAACATGGCTCATAGCCTGGTCTCATGTTGGAGAAGCTAGTCTCACGCTGGACAAACTGTACTTGTCTAACCTTACTTATGCCTTGCACAAGTATGTAACACAACCTAGTGTCCTCTATGCTTGCGTCACACATGCATGCACTGACGCTTTGCCTAGCTCAAGCCTTGCTTGATTGCTGCCTCCTAGGCATGAGTATATGCCCTGCATACCTCCATTACCTCCTAGGCATGATTACTGCCTCCTAGTCATTAATGTTACCTCCTAGGCTGAGACTTGAGTGTATTGCCTCCTAGACAATGAGTGTATGCCCTGCATACCTCGCCTAGCAAACAATTGGCTACAAAGCTGAAAGACCGCTGCTCAAGCGCTTGCTTGTATCTCGAAAAGACCACACGCTCCTAGCTTCTTCTGGTGCTTGAACTGACTTTGTTTGAAGCTTTGACTGAAATGGAGACTTGTGTTTTGAGGACGAGGTTGGTCTTAGGATTTGTTTGCTTTGCCTTTTTCAGCAGCTGATAATCTTTGATTTGTTGTGGGCTTGACCCTCGGTTGTCTCTTGCGAGCTTGTTGTGATAAGCACTGTTGAAGATTTAGGTTCGTCTACAAAGATTCTCGCCCATTGTCTGGACAAAATGACATGTGTAATCATCTCCCAAGAATCCACCACGAGGAATTTGTCAATGATTTCTTTAGAATCTAGTATAAGAGTTGCTTTTGCAATCCCTAAACTTGTGACTTCTATTCCCGGTGAGATTGAAACCTTCACCTGAATGTCATATATGACTGGCTTGCCTAGTAGTAACCACATGCCATGTGACATGACATTCGTCGTGGTAGTGTGATCATTACCTTCTCCAAAAAAAAGAGGTTGAAGGTGAAATTTTTTGTTTTAATATCATTACCTTCTCCAAATAAAGGAGTCTGAAGGTGATCTTTTTGTCTTATATTCTTTCCAAGATCAGGGAGTCTGTGTGTCCAAAATAAATGGAGTCTTGCTGCGTATCATGGCCCTCTCCAAATATAGGAGATTAAGGGATTCCTTGTGCTAAGGGATTCCTTGTGCTGGGAGGTAGATATTGGTTATCTATAGTGTACTCTCCAAAAGGAGGAGTCTAAGGCACATCGTAGATTCATTTCATGGAGTCGTATCACGTGAAATTATCATACTGAGGGTACGACTACCCATGTCTTAGGGTACGTCTACCCATACTTAGGATATGTCTATCCATATCAAGTCATGTTCATAAGGTGTTTACACCTGGATCTCATACTTCATGCATGTACTATGTAAGAGACTTGGACACTCCAAGTCAAGAATCAATCGCGACAGCACCAAATAACCACTTCAAACAATTCACAGATCACAATAGATTTGCATTGGCCCGACGGAGTTCTGTTCCTAGAGATATTGGCCCTAAAGACTGGCGCCCCTTTTGGTATTTCTTTTTGTATTAATCAGTTCAAAGTACAAGAGAGCGGTTAGGGTTTCACTCTCAGACTCTGTGTCCAGATGCTCTGAGAAGTGAGGCCCTCACCACTAATTTAAAGATTACAAGGGATGCCCAAAAGCAGAGCCCCAAAAGCTTGAAAGCAAAAGCAGATTCTCTCTCTTTCAATGAGAGTCAGTAAAAAGCAAGTTCTCTTTTTCTCTCTCTTTCTCCCAAAATCATAGCAAAAAGCTGAGATTTGCGTCGCTCAAAATTTCCATTTTTTTTTCAACCTCCGCGATTTTCGAAAATTAGGGTTTTTGGCAAAAATTAGGATTTGCAAGAATTTTAGGGTTTCTAGCTGCTATCCGTAGCCACGTCATCACTTTGTGACATAACCCCCTCTTGAAAGCATTGTAATCGACCGCGATTACGCCTGCAAAACCGACAAACGCCATAAACCGTCTTAGCAGACACTGACTGTTAGTACCTACGTACTAGGAACACACTTCTAGCACATGTACAAAATCGACAGTCACATCACAGGACATCACCAGACATCACAGGACATCACATGACATTCAACATTCATTCGGATCTTAGACCATGATTTATCGGCAATGTAGCTAGCAATTACATTTAGGTCCAATCGGGACCTCATCGATGTCCGATTGACTAACCCCTATTGCAACCATGTCTATTCGAGATCAAGTAGACCAAAATGCTGTAGTTATTTCGTCTATCAGTTCCTGCACTCAAAAGAAGTGAAGAAACAAATGAGTATCATTATCAGGAATTCCATTTCATAAAGTCATCCAGTAGAATAATGTCAACTATCAGTATCGTTGAAGCTCAAAGAGACATCAGTGACTTTAGAATCAAAATCGAGGCATCTGTTGACAAAGGAGCGGAGTAACTCCCCTCTTGTGCATCCCACTGCACCAGATCTTCGGCCAAGCTGAATTTCTGGGTTCCGTTTGGAGTAGACTATGCTAAACCAAAACATCGAGGTAAAGTTTCACAATCCGAGAAGTATCTGCTAGGTCCTCCTCCTCCATCCACTTCGCATCAAATGCAGGAAAGTTCTTGAACTAAAGCAAGAACCGCCTTCGGACTTTACCTTTCTTCGTATCGTTATGTGCCAAAATCTGTTTAGGAATAAGGATCTCCTCGTTTTCTTCCACTTCGGGTTGCTCATCAGGCTCCGCATCATTAGGCACATCACCCTTAACAGGTTTCAAGAGACTCACATGCAGTGCATTGCGAATCCTCCAAGTATCTGGCAGTTTCAATCGGAAGGAGACATCATTTATCTTGTCAGTGATCTGGAAAGGCCCGTAGTATCGCATACTAAGCTTTGGAAAAAGCCTGTCCTTTCCCTTTTTATTTCGTAGGCGTGCCTTCTCAAAACGTAAGAGCACCCAATCATCTTCCTTCAATTTCAAGTCGCGACGATGGCGATCCGCTGCCTTTTTTTGTCGTTCTTGAGACTCCTGCAAAGTCTCGTGAACCTTGGCAAAAGCCGTATCCAAATCACGCGAATATTCATCCGCTTCAAATATCTACTCTTTCGTGCTCAGGAAGAATGGAACCTTCGCAGCACTTTCAACAATCTCACATGGCGTCTTCCCCGTTGAAGAGTGTATCGTGTTATTGTAGGCAAATTCCACCAAAGGTAAGCTCTTTTCCCATTGAGTCTTCTGATCCAAGATACAAGACTTCAATAAATCTAAAACCAATGAGTTGGCAATCTCAGATTGCCCGTCAGTCTGCAAGTGGAACGATGACGAGAACTGCAACTGCATGCCAATGTTCTCCCAAATTGCCTTCCAAAACAAACTCATAAATCTGGGGTCTCTGTCTGAGACAATCGTCTCAGACGTGCCATGTAATCGGAAAATCATCGTGATCATGCTGTGTTCTCGGGAGATCAAAAATGAAATCCATTTCAATACTTTTCCAGGGGCGGGTGGGTATGGGTAAAGGCTTTAAAAATCCCTGTGCCTTATGCCTGTCAAAATTGACCTTTTGGCATACTAAGCAACTGCGCACAAACACTTCCACATCCTTTTTGAGTTTCGGCCCAAAGAAGTATCTCTCTACCCCTCATGGTGGTAGCAATGCTGCGGTGACTCGTAAAAGGTGGACAGTGGCATTCAATCATAATTTTTTCCTGCAACAGCTGTGTAACGCACAACATAGTCTTTCTCATCAAGTAGCCTTCCCGAAGGGAGTATCCAGCTACTATCTCCCCATCCCGTATCCGTGTGAAAATATCTGCAAAATCTGTATCTGTGGCATACTTATCGACCATATCCTCGAAGCTCCTATGATGTATGGCGGAAATAGCCAGAACCAATGGCTTCCGAGACAAAGCATCTGCCACCACATTCTTCTGTCCTTGCACATGGACAATCTGGAAGTGAAACTGTGATAAGAAGTTCGCCCACCGCATCTGCTTTTCCGAAAGCTGCTTCTGTGACAAGAAGTAGCGCAAACTCTGAGGGTCTGTGAAATCCGCTCCGAGTAGGTAATGCCGCCACTGAGTAAGAGCATGGATAACCACCAAAAGCTCTTTCTCATAAATCTGTGCTGTCATCTCCGGCCTAGAGAACAATCGGCTCTCGTAAGCAATGACATGGCCTTCTTGCATCAAGACCGCGCCCAGACTACGACCACAAGCATCACAAAATACTTCAAATGACTTCTGCAAGTCCGGCAAAGTCAAATTTGGTCCTGTAGTCAATTTCTCTTTCAATGTCTGAAAGGCAGTCACCTCTGTGGATCCCCACGAGAAAGGGACTCCTTTCTGTATCAAGATATGCAAAGGGGAAGCAACCTTTGCAAACTTTCGAATGAACCATCTGTAGTACGAACATAGTCCCAAGAAGCTTTTAACTTCATGGACATTCTTCAAATCGGGCCAATCACGGATAGTGTCTATCTTGGCCGGATCCATTTGCACTCCTATTGCTGAGACAAAGTGTCCCAAAAAAAATGTATCTCTGAAGCATATGATCTCTGTGTTTTGCTTCATTCTTGGAGAAACCAATGATATCATCAAAGAAAGTGCCAACAAATAGCCTGTACTCTCGAAAAATCCCGTCCATCATCCGGTTAACTGTCACAGGAGCATTGGTTAAGCCAAAAGGCATCACCAAAAAAACTCAAATAATCCAAAAGTAGTCCGGAAGGCTGTCTTGTAGACGTCTCCTGTCGCGATTCAGATCTGATGATATCCACTCTTCAGATCAATCCTGCTAAAGCACGAGGATCCCTGTAACCTGTCGAGTATATCATCGATCCTAGGAATCGGAAATCTGCTCTTGATGGTGATTTTGTTGAGAGTGCTATAATCGATGCACATTCTCCAAGATCCGTCTTTCTTCAAATCCAACAACAATGGAGAGCAATACGGTGAAGTACTATGCTGGACAAGACCCTTTTCCAAGAGGTCTTTCACTGGGTTCATAATCTTTTCATTCTGTACTCGGCTCACACGGTAAGGTGGCCGGTTTGGTGGCGTGCTTCCAGGTATCAGATCAATGGTATGATCTTCAGGCCCTCTGAAAAGCAATCGGCATGAGTGTGGAGAAAAATCTTGGCGTTCTTTTGATCAGGTCAAAACATATTCAACCTTTATCCATCGTTCAGTTCTCTCCCAAAAAAATGAGTAAGAAATTGAAGTTCATCAAGTACAATCTCTAAGCCCTTCATTTATCAAAGTGGCTTTCTCGGCCTGGTAGTCAACCACGGCGTAGCTCTTGTGGTACCAAGGGATCCTGAGTAGAGCGTCACTCGCGTGCCCTGAACACCCCTGTCATTGCAAACGAAGTTTGCCAATGCTCAGTGTAATGGCAACATCCCATCCGGGTGCCAGTCGAACTACCTCCGCCTGTGGCGTCAGTTTGTCGGGCGTAATTCCAAATCGAGCCGCCAATTCCAAGTGAAAAGAAGTTGGCCTTGGCTCCTTCAAAAGAGCGTCCTGATCCTTCACTTTGCCCCAAAAGCGGCAAAGTTTGTACTTTCATTCATTAGATTCGGTGCAGGTCCCACGCCATGTGGTACCAATTCTGCTTTTCTATTTGCCTTTTCTGCCACATTCCTCAGCTGCTCTCGAACTCTCAGACCTGTCGTCGTCTTAATCATTCTGTTCTTTCTGTGCCTTATCAGGGCACTTTGCGGAAATATTTCCACGTTCCTCGCATCCAAAGCACTTCCCCTCTCTGATGAAGCGAGCTCTCTCCTCAGGAGTAAGCTTGGGTCGTGCATCCTTTTTTTTCTCTGGGTTGCTCTTTTTCATTCTACTTTCATTCCCAGAAGTCTGTTCGGCTCGTTGTGTCATGGCCTCATTTGTGGGGTAGGTCAGACTGCCAGAGTGAATGGCAAAGCCCCGCTTCGCATGACTCATCAACTCCTGAATAGAAGCAGACTTCTGTTCCAAGCAGTGATCTCGGATCTCTGTAGGGAGACCCAAGGTAAACCGCTCAATCTGATCTCTGAACGAGATCTTCTTGAATGAAGAGGCGGGTAGAAAAGAGCTCCAGAATCTTTCACAATAAGCATTGATTGTATCTTTCTTGGTCATCCGAAGATGGTTCCAAGCAGCTCGTACATCACGTTCATATTCTTGCGTCAACCAAGAAGAAATAAAAAGCTTCTTAAATTTCAGCCATTTAACTAGCGCAGTCTTGTTTAAAAGAAGCGTGGACCACCAAGTACGAGCATTCCTCTTAAAGTAAGAGGTAGCTCTCTGAATCTTGGAGTGCTCTGAATAGCGTCCTCCCGTGAAAGCGATGTCAAACTGCTGTATAAAAGACAAAGCCTTCGAAGCATCTGAGTATCCTAAAAAGGTATCAAACTTGATCGAGTGGCCACCTTCCTTAAACTCTCGGACTTTCTTGCTTTTATCTTCGAGAAAGTCATACTGGTTGGCTTTGTAAAAATTCTTCTTGTTCGCATAGAAGTTTCCATCATCAGAATCTGAGCTGTCTGTAGACGAGTCCTCATTAGAATTGTCAGTCTCTGGGCGAGATTTAGTCTTCTTTGCCTTTTTCTTGCCCTTTCCGAAGCTTTGTTTCTTGCTTCTCTTTTTACCTTTTCTGTCTTCTTTGCTCGAATCTGAAGAGCTAGAAGAACTATGAGAAGAAGAAGAAGAAGAACTGGGTACTCCTTCAAATCAAACATGCTTCTTCTGTTTTTTTGCCTTGTCAAAAGTCGACTGACGACCCAAATATCCTGGGAAGTCAGTGCTTTTCTTCTGCTTTTTGCCGTGCTTTTTGGCTTTCTTTTGCGGGTCAAAAAGCTGGACAATCCGTGCATCAACCACCTCTTGTAATTCCTTCTCTGAATACTGTTTGTGATCATTGAGAGCGGGTTTCAGTGGTGGTGTAGTGGTTTTCTGCCACTGTTCTTGCACTTCCTGAAAAGAAGTCTCGCTCATATATTTTGCCAATTTCGGATCCTTCGCAAAACTGAGCATCATCTTTGTTGCATCGCCGATCAATTGACGACGCTTCATCTCTCTTTGCTCCGCCTGAGTAGGCCGAGGCGGGCCATACTCTCTGTCAGAATCTTCGTTGTGATCCCTGCCCGCATCTCCAGATGCAGAGGGAGTCGACTGATCCTTGCGTAAAGCCATAGGTGCCGCGGAAAAAAAAATTGGGGATCGGATTTCCCGTAGAAGAGAAATCGGCCGTGCTCTGATATCACTGTAACAGACTTGGACACTCCCAAGTCAAGAATCAATCGCAACAGCACCAAATAACCACTTCAAACAATTCACAGATCACAATAGATTTGCACTGGCCCGACGGAGTTCCGTGCCTAGAGATATTGGCCCCAAAGACTGGCGCCCCTTTCGGTATTTCTTTTTGTATCAAAGTACAAGAGAGCGGTTAGGGTTTCACTCTCAGAATCTGCGTCCAGATGCTCTGAGAAGTGAGGCCCTCACCACTAATTTAAAGATTACAAGGGATGCCCAAAAGCAGAGCCCCAAAAGCTTGAAAGCAAAAGCAGATTCTCTCTCTCAATGAGAGTCAGTAAAAAGCAAGTTCTCTTTTTCTCTCTCTTTCTCCCAAAATCATAGCAAAAAGCTGAGATTTGCGTCGCTCAAATTTTTTTTTTTTCAGCCTCTGCGATTTTCGGAAATTAGGGTTTTTGGCAAAAATTAGGGTTTGCAGGAATTTTAGGGTTTCTGGCAGAAATTAGGGTTTTTGCTGTCCGTAGCCACGTCATCACTGTGTGACATACTAATTCATTTTTAGACAGACAATTAAGACTTGTGAAAATGTCTACCGCATAATGATAATCAACTGCGCTAGCAAGAGACTAGAAGATGTTCATGTTTTCGATTTCGAGCATTGTCTCTTACAAATTTTCCCTTCACGATACATTCACTTTTTCAAGGTGGTGCATCAAGAAAATTTGTTGTTAGGAGGGTTATTCCCCAACTAACTTCATTCACTTGGAACCTCTCACGAAGAGAGTCTAGTTGTCACAAAGTGATGACGTGGCGGACAGCAGAAACCCTAATTTCTGCCAGAAACCCTAAAATTCCTGCAAACCCTAATTTTTGCCAAAAACCCTAAATTCCGGAAATCGCGGAGGCGGATTATTATTAAATTTTTTTTTTTTGGAAAAATGATGAGCGACGCGAATTTTGCTTTTGCTTTTTAAAAAAAAAAAAAAAAGAGAAAAGACTCTCTAAGAGAGAGAGAGAACTGATGCTTTTGATTTTAAAAGCTTTTGGGGCTCTGCTTTTGGGCATCCCTTGTAATCTTTAAATTAGTGGTGAGGGCCTCACTTCTCGGAGCATCTGGACGCAGAGTCTGAGAGTGAAACTTTAACCGCTCTTTTGTACTTTGATGATTGATTAATATAAAAAGAAATACCGAAAGGGGCGTCAGTCTTTGGGGCCAATATCTCTAGGCACGGAACTCCGCCGGCCAGTGCAAATCTATTGTGATCTGTGAATTGTTTTGAAGTGGTTATTTGGTGCTGTCGCGGTTGATTCTTGACTTGGAGTGTCCAAGTCTATTACAGTGGTATCAGAGCACGGCCGATTTCTCTTCTACGGGAAATCCGATCCCCGAAATTTTTTCCGCGGCATCTATGGCTTCAGGCAATGATCAGACGACTCCCTCTGCATCTGGAGATGCGGGCTGGGATCACAACGAAGATTCAGACAGAGTATGGCCCGCCTTGGCCTACTTAGGCGGAGCGGCGAGAGATAGAGCGTTGCCAGTTGATCGGCGATGCAACAAAGATGATGCTCAATTTTGCCAAGGACCCGAAGATGGCAAAATATATGAACCAGACCTCTTTGGAAGAGGTACAAACGGAGTGGCAGAGAACCACAACACCACTCCCGAAACCCGCTCTCAAGAAACCTTCTGCCTCCAAGAAATATACGGAGAAGGAACTGGAGAACGTGGTTGATGCACGGATTGCTCAGCTTTTTGACACGCAAAAGAAAGCCAAAAAGCACGGCAAAAAGCAGAAGAAAAGCACTGACTTCCCGGGATATTTGGGTCGTCGGTTGACATTTGACAAGGCAAAGAAACGGAAGAAGCGTGTTCGATTTGAAGGAGTACCCAGTTCTTCTTCTTCTTCTTCTGACAGTTCTTCTAGCTCCTCGGATTAGAGCGAAGAAGACAGAAAAAGCAAAAAGCGAAGCAAGAAGCAACGCTTTGGAAAGGGCAAGGCAAAGAAGGCTAAATCTCGCCCAGAGACTGATAGTTCTACTGAGGACTCATCTACAGACAGCTCAGATTCCGATGACGGAAAGTTCTATGCGAACAAGAAGAATTTTTACAAAGCCAACCAGTATGACTTTCTCGAAGATAAAAGCAAGAAAGTCCGAGAGTTTAAGGAAGGTGGCCACTCGATCAAGTTTGATACTTTTTCAGGATACTCAGATGCTTCGAAGGCTTTGTCTTTTATACAGCAATTTGACATCGCTTTCGCGGGAGGACGCTATTCAGAGCACTCCAAGATTCGGAGAGCTGCCTCTTACTTTAAGGGGAATGCTCGTACTTGGTGGTCCACGCTTCTATTAAGCAAGACTGTGCCAGTTACATGGCTGAAATTCAAGAGGCTTTTTATTTCTTCTTGGTTGACTCAAGAGTTTGAGCGAGATATACGAGCTGCTTGGAACCATCTCCGGATGACCAAGAGCGATACAGTGAATTCTTATTGTGAAAGATTCTGGAGCTCTTTTCTACCCACCTCTTCATTCAAGAAGATCTCGTTCAGAGAACAGATTGAGCAGTTTACCTTGGGTCTACCTACAGAGATCCGAGATCATTGCTTGGAATAGAAGTCAGCTTCTATTTAGGAGTTGATGAGTCATGCGAAGCGGGGCTTTGCCATTCACTCTGGCAGTTTGACCTACCCCACAGATGAGGCCATGACACAACGAGCCGAACAGACTTCTGGGAATGAAAGTAGAATGAAAAAGAGCAACCCAGAGAAAAAAAAGGATGCACGACCCAAGCTTACTCCTGAGGAGAGAGCTCGCTTCATCAGAGAGGGGAAGTGCTTTGGATGCGGGGAACATGGAAATATTTCCGCAAAGTGCCCTGATAAGGCACAGAAAGAACAGAATGATTAAGACGACGACAGGTCTGAGAGTTCGAGAGCAGCTGAGGAATGTGGCAGAAAAGGCAGATAGAAAAGCAGAATTGGTACCACATGGCGTGGGACCCGCACCGCATCTAATGAATGAAAGTGCAAACTTTGCCGCTTTCGGGGCAAAGCGAAGGATCAGGAAGCTCTTTTGAAGGAGCCAAGGCCAACTTCTTTTCACTTGGAATTGGCGGCCCGATTTGGAACTACGCCCGACAGACTGACGCCACAGGCGGAGGTAGTTCGACTGGCACCCGGATGGGATGTTGCCATTACACCGAGCATTGGCAAACTTCGTTTGCAATGACAGGGGTGTTCGGGGCACGTGAGTGACGTTCTACTCGGGATCCCTTGGTACCTCAAGAACTACGCCGTGGTTAACTACCGGGCCGAGAAAGCGACTTTGATAAATGAAGGGCTTAGAGATTGTACTTGATGAACTTCAGTTTTCTTACTCATTCTTTTGGGAGAACTGAACGATGGATAAAGTTTGAATATGTTTTGACCTGAAGAAAAGAACGCCAAGATTTTTTTTTCTCCACGCTCATGCCGATTGCTTTTGAGAGGGCCTGAAGATCATACCATTGATCTGATATCTGGAAGCACGCCACCGAATCGGCCACCTTATCGTGTGAGCCGAGTACAGAATGAAAAGATTATGACCCCAGTGAAAGACCTCTTGGAAAAGGGTCTTGTCCAGCCTAGTACTTCACCGTATTGCTCTCCAGTGTTGTTGGTTTTGAAGAAAGACGGATCTTGGAGAATGTGCATCGATTATAGCACTCTCAACGAAATCACCATCAAGAACAGATTTCCGATTCCTAGGATCGATGATATACTCGACAGGTTACAGGGATCCTCGTGCTTTAGCAGGATTGACTTGAAGAGTGGATATCATCAGATCAGGATAGCACCAGGAGATGTCTACAAGACAACTTTTCGGACGACTTTTGGGTTATTTGAGTTTTTGGTGATGCCTTTTGGCTTAACCAATGCTCCTGCGACATTTAACCGGATGATGGACAGGATTTTTCGAGAGTACAAACTATTTGTTGGCACTTTGTTTGACGACATCATTGTTTTCTCCAAGAATGAGGCAGAACACAGAGATCATCTGCTTCAAGTCTTTTAGGCATTACGAGATCACACGTTAGTGATTAATGCAAAGAAAAGTAAATTTTTCCTACTAGAGATACACTTTTTGGGATACATTGTGTCAGTAGCAGGAGTGCGAATGGACCCGGCCAAGATAGAGACTATCCGTGATTGGCCCGATTTGAGGAATGTCCATGAAGTTAGAAGCTTCTTGGGACTGTGTTCGTACTACAGGTGGTTCATACGAAAGTTTGCAGAGGTTGCTTCCCCTTTGCATACCTTGACACAGAAAGGAGTACCTTTTTCGTGGGGACCCACAGAGGTGACTGCCTTTCGGACATTGAAAGAAAAATTGACTACGAGACCTATTTTGACTTTGTCGGAATTGCAGAAGTCATTTGAAGTATATTGTGATGCTTGTGGTCGTAGTCTGGGTGCGGTCTTGCTGCAAGAAGGCCATGTCATAGCTTACGAGAGCCGTTTGTTCTCTAGGCCGGAGATGACAGCACAGATCTATGGGAAAGAGCTTTTGGCGGTTATCCATGCTCTTACTCAGTGGCGGCATTACCTACTCGGAGCGAATTTTACTGTCTTTACAAACCATCAGAGTTTGCGCTACTTCTTGTCACAGAAGCAGCTTTCGGAAAAGCAGATGCGGTGGGTGAACATCTTGTCACAGTTCCACTTCCAGATTGTCCATGTGCAGGGACAGAAGAATGTGGTGGCAGATGCTTTGTCTCGGAAACCGTTGGTTCTGGCTATTTCCGCGATACATCATAGGAGCTTCGAGGATATGGTCGATCAGTATGCCACAGATACAGGTTTTGCAGATATTTTCACACGGATATGGGATGGGGAGACAGTAGCTGGATACTCCCTTCGAGAAAGCTACTTGATGAAAAAGACTATGTTGTGCGTTACACAGCCGTTGAGGGAAAAAGGTTATGACTGATTGCCACTGTCCACCTTTTACGGGTCACCGCGGCATTGCTACCACCATGAAAGGGGTAGAGAGAGATTTCTTTTGGCGGAGACTGAAGAAGGATGTGGAAGAGTTTGTGCATAGTTGCTTGGTATGCCAGAAGGTCAAGTTTGACAGGCATAAGGCACAAGGATTGTTACAGCCTTTATCCATACCCACCCGCCCCTGGGAAAATATTGAAATGGATTTCATTTTTTTTTGATCTCCCGAGAATACAGAATGATCACGATGATTTTCCGATTACATGGCACGCCTGAGACGATTGTCTCCGACAGAGACCCCAGATTTATGAGTTTGTTTTGGAAGGCAATTTGGGAGAACATTGACACGCGGTTGCAATTCTCGTCATCGTTCCACTTGCAGACTGACGGGCAATCTGAGATTGCCAATTCAGTGATTTTAGATTTATTGAAGTCTTGTATCTCGCATCAGAAGACTCAATGGGAAAAGAACTTACCTTTGGTGGAATTTGCCTACAATAACACGATACACTCTTCGACGGGGAAGACGCCATGAGAGATTGTTGAAACTGCTGCGAAGGTTCCATCCTTCCTGAGCACGAAAGATTAGAAATTTGAAGCGGATGAATATTCGCGAGATTTGGATACGGCTTTTGCCAAGGTTCGCGAGACTTTGCAGGAGTCTCAAGAACGACAGAAAAAGGCAGCGGATCGTCATCGTCGCGACTGGAAACTGAAGGAGGATGATTGGGTGCTCTTACTTTTTAGAAGGCACGCCTAAGAAAGAAAAAGGGAAAGGAGAGGCTTTTTCCAAAGCTTAGTATGTGATAGTACGGACCTTTCCAGATTACTGACAAGATAAATGATGTCTCCTTCCGATTGAAACTGCCAGATACTTGGAGGATTCACAATGCATTGCATGTGAGTCTCTTGAAACCTGTTAAGGGTGATGTGCCTGATGATGGGGAGCCTGATGAGTAACCCAAAGTGGAAGAAAACGAGGAGATCCTTGTTCCTGAACAGATTTTGGCACATAATGATACAAAGAAAGGTAAAGTCCGAAGGGGGGTTCTTGGTTAAGTTCAAGAACTTTCCTGCATTTGATGCGAAGTGGATGGAGGAGGAGGACCTAGCAGATACTCCTCGGATTGTGAAACTTTACCTTGATGTTTTGGTTTAGCATAGTCTACTCCAAACGGAACCCAGAAACTCAACTTGGCCGAAGATCTGGTGCAGTGGGATGCACAAGAGGGGAGTTACTCCACTCCTTTGTCAACAGATGCCTCGATTTTGATACTAAAGTCATTGACGTCTCTTTGAGCTTCAGGGATACTAAGAGCTGACAGTATTCTGCTGGATGACTTTATGAAATGGAATTCCTGATTATGATACTGATTTGTTCTTGACTTCTTGTGAGTGCAGGAACTGATAGCCGAAATGACTGCAGCATTTTGGTCTGATTGATCTCGAATAGACATGGTTGCAATAGGGGTTAGTCAATCGGACATCGATGAGGTCCCGATTGGACCTAGATGTGATTGCTAGCTACATTGCCGATAAATCATGGTCTAAGATCCGAATGAATGTTGAATGTCATGTGATGTCTGGTGATGTCCTGTGATGTCGTGTGATGTGACTGTCGATTTTGTACATGTGCTAGATGTGTGTTCCTAGTACGTAGGTACTAACAGTCAGTGTCTGCTAAGACGGTTTATGGCTTTTGTCGGTTTTGCAGGCGTAATTGCGGTCGATTACAATGCTTTCAAGAGGGGGGTATGTCACAAAGTGATGACGTGGCGGACAACAGAAACCCTAATTTCTGCCAGAAACCCTAAAATTCCTGCAAACCCTAATTTTTGCCAAAAACCCTAAATTCTGGAAATCGCGGAGGCGGATTATTATTAAATTTTTTTTTTTGGAAAATGATGAGCGACGCGAATTTTGCTTTTGCTTTTAAAAAAAAAAAAAAAGAGAAAAGACTCTCTAAGAGAGAGAGAGAACTGATGCTTTTGATTTTAAAAGCTTTTGGGGCTCTGCTTTTGGGCATCCCTTGTAACCTTTAAATTAGTGGTGAGGGCCTCACTTCTCGGAGCATCTGGACGCAGAGTCTGAGAGTGAAACCCTAACCGCTCTTTTGTACTTTGATGATTGATTAATATAAAAAGAAATACCGAAAGGGGCGCCAGTCTTTGGGGCCAATATCTCTAGGCACGGAACTCCGCCGGGCCAGTGCAAATCTATTGTGATCTGTGAATTGTTTTGAAGTGGTTATTTGGTGCTGTCGCGGTTGATTCTTGACTTGGAGTGTCCAAGTCTGTTACACTAGTCCCACTATTGTCTCTTAGGAACCTCTGGAGACCAGAGCCTTGTTCCAGTGTTTTATCTTTAAGAACCTTTGAAGAGTTGAGGTTAATTATTTATCGTGGGGCCTCTCAAGGAGAGAGTCTAGTTCCTTTGCGTAAGAACCTCGCAAGTAGAAAGTCTAGTTCCATTCTTATCTTGTAGGAACCTCTCAAGTAGAGAGTCTAGTTCCATTCTTATCTCGTATAGGAACCTCTCAAATAGAGAGTCTAGTTCCATACTTTGCTTTGAGGAACCTCTTAAGAACAGAGTCTAGTTCCCCGTCTCTCTAAAGAGAAAATAATTGCGATTTTTTCCCCTCCTGCTTTGTTACCACAGGTGATCGCAATTTTTGCCCTCTTGCTTTATCGATTCACTTTACACCTGCTTTTTACGAGTTTTGACCTAAAAACTAGAATCTAAAGTGAATCTCTTAAAATTTAGAAGCTTGGGAGTATCTTTCTCTTTTAACATTAGAAAAATAGAATCTTTTGGGCATATTTTGGAACAAGCATTGTATATTGGCATCTTTCCTCCTGTCATTCATTTGAATTTTTTCTGGAATCCTTTTAGCAGGCATCGCATCCCATACCCACACAGCATCCCTCATAGGCCCATCATCTAGGTTTTCTCGTGCTAGATCCCTTCTGCTAGAGTCAGGGTTTCATCGACTGGAATTAGGGTTCCATTGCTGGAAACCCTGATTGGTGACAGGGAGAGAACCTTCTCTATCATCATCTTTCTGTTAAGGGCTTCGTACTTCAAGAGGGGATGTGGCAGCATTGTTTGGATTCAGTCTGCTCCTATCACTGTTGGATCTAGATACTGTACATTGACAGAGTGTATCACCCACTGTACCCATTCCATGGCTGACTTTGTATTTCTCATGCATTCTTGCTCTATCAGGTTCACCAACTGCTGTTCATCTTCTTAGTGAGCGTCCTCTCAGGAGCTTGTGAGGAGCTTGCCTCATGCGTAGGGACCTCTGGAAACTCATGCTCTCCAGATGTATCCGGAAGTTGAAGAGGCTCAGCCTCTGCATTGACTGTCTCGTCTCTGAGCTCTTTTTCCGGGCTCTGTGCCCTGACAGCTTCTATCTCCTTGTTTAGCCTTCATCTCTAGAGCAATGATAGAGACTCTCTCTGCTGGTTTTCCATTTCTTCTTGGACTTTTGCACATTGTTCTTGGACACTTTGCAGTAATGTTTCTTTCAGCGGGATCCTTTGTTCTTGTCTTTGAATCTCTGCAGGCAGCTCAACCTGATGCATCACAATCCGCTCACAAGTGTTTTGTAGGTTGGTATTTTGTGTGCGTAGCATGGAGTTCTCTTAGACAATCATTAGGGATCTGCCCTGTACTCTGTCCATGATCTAATGTACCGCTCGTACATCCTCTTCGTTTGCTTCCGTGATACCGTGTGTTGCAATGGCAGGTACTGGCTCTTGAAGAGGCACAGTGAATCCTCTACTTACGAGGTATGAGGCCACTGGAGGCATATACCTTTTTGGTGCTGGCCTAGGCAATGGGGGCACCCTGTCTTACTAGGTCATCTCTTGCACAAGCTCTCTGTGTACTTCTTGCTCTTTTCCTTGTGTGGGGCTGCTCTGCCTCTTCAATCATCGGGGCTTCGGAAGTGGGTGGTGGAGGCATCTCTTCTTGATGCTCTTCCGTCTCTACATTATGCTGCGGTGTGGGTGGTCTAGCAGGCGGCAAAGCTTCATGCAATTCGTCTGACTGCTGGGGAGTCGAGCTTCGTCATCTCTCCTTCCCCTCTCCATCTCTTGACGTTCTGATGTAGAAGTCGTATTGATCTTCTATAGGCTGGGAGCTGCTTGCAGAGGCAATATGGAGAGATCTGGCTTCCAGAACTCGTTGTAGTCCCCCTTCAAGGCACACTCCGCTTGGAATTGCTCTATTATCCTCTCAATGTGGGCGGCCTTTTGACTCTTGGTCTCTTTTTCTTGCTTCTTCTCTGGCACAGTTGCATTCTTTGCCTTCTTCTTTGAATGCTCTTTTTCTTCAGGAACCGTCTCAAGCTTTCTTCTCAATTTGGTGGTCACAGGAGGAGGTCTTGGCTCCTCCTCTTCCTCATCCTCAACCAATTTGAGCCAGAAAATTTTTATTCGAATCGCTTTCTTCAATGGAGGCCTTTGGTTCACATTGTTCTATGAAGATGTGTATAATCTCTTCTTCAGAAACCACATTTGCTTGGCGCACTTCGTGTCCTTCAATCTGTGACTCTATTGGTGCCACGGATTCCATGATAGCCATGTCCTTAGCTACATCTTCACGTTGCTCCTCCTGCTCTTCTATTTTGTTAAACAAAACAGTTGTTGAAGAGTCTGATATAGTGTCCTTGTTCGGTGGAGTCTTTGACTCTATTTCTGTGTCTTCCACTTATGAAGTGTACTTTAGGACTTGGATTTTTTGCTACTTCTGCCACTTCTTCATAGGTTGCCTCTTAGTTGGCATCATCCATATAATTCTCATTTTCGGACATTGAAGTGCTATCTTTGTCTTGTCACCTTGCGTGATTTCTGGCAGCATTTCACTTTCTAGCGGTGACCATCTGATTCAGTTGATCCTTCTTGGCTGCTTGATTTTCAATGAGAACATCCTTAATACCCGTCACTTCAAGCATCTGCATACTGAGCCTATCTCGCGTGCTTTGCGACAAGCTATTTTTTCCCGTTGGAAATTTCTGTGGAGACTGTTGTGTCTGCTCCTCGTTTTTCTGCGTCTGCTTGTTGTTGCTATCTAGGGCCTACTGCTTCTGCTTTCCCGGGTAGAACGTGACTGGAAAATTGGGCACTATATGGGTGATGCCACATTGGTAACAATACGCATCCAACTCTATTTGTATGATCTTTGTCCGTGATACTGCTCATAATGATTTCAGGTAGTATCTATAAATATATAAGACATGTAACACATGTAAGATTCTAAAGACCGTGTCTGACTGTGGCGTAGCCACTGCCCCTTGTCTTTGTCCGTCTTCTTGTCTAGAAGCTGGAACTAACTTCCAGTGTCTTTCTTATACAGGATGAGATCTTTTATGTGCCTTCTAGCAGCTGTAATGCTAATTCTCCCATCAACATATGGTGTTCAAGAGAGAATTAGATTTCTCCTTAGAGGTTTGTAGTCTGTGTGGTTGTCTTGGGGACAATGATTCAAGTGGAGATTGGACTTCCCCCATCCGACTGCTCTCTGTCTGGAATGGCATCTCCTTTATGCCTAGTGGGAACATTGATCGTGCTTTGATGACTAGCTCCTACGATCGAGCATTTCTTTATGTTGTTGTGCTATCCAAATAGCTGATGATTCCTGTTTCAGCTCTGCTTGTGCTTTGTGCAGTGTCTTGTTGCAGTATTTGCTCTTGAAGCGTGTCACTATGTGCAGTGAGAGATGCTCTTTGGTGATCATGCACATGCATAGATTGATTGGGTGCGAGTTGTGGCTCCGTTTTTATGCCATGCTGTGCTCTAACCTCTTCTAATGATCGTACACGTTCGAAGTAGGGTTAGGTTCACTTACTGTACGGTTTGCAGCCTTTTCCATCGTCTGATTTATCTCTTTGTCATTCTGTGTTGGTGGCTGAATTTGAGCAGCTTCGTTAGCCATCCACTCGACTTCTTGGTGCTTAAGTGCTTATTCTTATCCCAAATTGGGCATTACCGTGTTAGCAGGCTCGACAATGGCCAACTGAATTTTCCAGGATAATAAATGACTTCAGAGAAAGAAAGAATAAAACATCCTTCTTGGTCTTGGGATATTGATTTGCATCAATATCTTCATAGCATGGAAAGCCCTTGACGAAACCAATTAGAGTTAGACGGACTCCTTTTGATTTGACTGGCATAGATGAGCTAGAAGCAGCTCCTTGACTGCGTTGACTCTTCATCATTGCCATTTTACTGCTTTAATCACACTTTGCTTCTGCTTGACTCTTCATAGTCACTGATTGGGCTCTTAACAGATTTAAATGCGTGCTTCACAAGGTTAGTGAGCATTAGTGGCTGTCAATGTTGAAGTCTTATGATGTGATTTGCCTATAATCTGTACTCGTCTTGGACTTTGTGTCTAGCAGTGGGGTACGTTTTGACACTGACTACTATACTAGAATGACTTTGGGTCTTTCAGTACAAAGTTGGTTGTCTAGCTAGCTTGCATTTAGGTTCGTGCTCAACTGCAAGATTTTGCTTGCAAGAACAGTTCTCTCTCTCACAGCTCTCCCACTGAATTTTAAGCCTTCTGTATGAGTTTGCACTGCAGTTTTAATGTCAAGATGTTCTCTTGAACCCAAGATTCTTTTCTTGATCGGGACGATGTCAGTCTAATTGTTTAGAGCTTAATTTCTGCTTCCAAATAGAATCGTTAATCACCTAGCCTTCAGGACATTCAAGTACTCCTAGACCGCCACGCAGGTGACCAGAGGTCATCCCGGGTGAGAATTCCAGCATGCTAAAAATAACAGTTTATAATCATTGATAATTAATCCGTAGATGAGGTCGGCTTTGTTGTCAGTTTTCTCAGGCTCTAGAGCACTTACGCACTAGTTGATGCTAGAAACTGCCAAAAATTACAATGTTAGGTCTTTAATGATTTGTGAAAGTTCCAGACTCGAAATGCGTGATGAAAGTTTGATTTTTGTGCGTATTTTCTCTGTGTTCATTGTATGGTTTTGCAAAAATTGATTGCATCGCCTTACCCTGTTGTCACTTGAATTGAGACCTTATTGCCCAATTTTTGCAGAACCTTACTGTGTATCAGGCACAAGAAATTTGTCGAGCCTAATATTTTTCACAACTTCTGCTCCTGATAAAGTTCGACACTCTTTCTCTCTTTTGTGCGTGCAGTCTACTCTCCCAAGGCCTCCTTTTGTGCGATCTCTAGATTAGATTTGTCTCTACAGCTCGTCACATCAAATCTCCCTTCAGTGTCTTTGGCGTGGTAGGTCTGCGTGCATTTATGTAACCTATATGCAATATGTACAATGATCTATCTATATGAATGCAAATGTGTGCTTAAATGGCTAAGTAGGCGTGCATGCAATCCACGTGTAAGTGCAATCCCACTCAAAAGAGAGGAGGTGGGCGGGGTTATTATTATTTTTTGATTTTTAATTTTTTCTATATTGATCTTGGGGTTGCGTGGGTTCAAAAATGACTGAAAATGTTGGCGGATACGTCGCGAGTGGACGCTAGCATAGCGAGAAGTAGACAAACATTAAAATATGTCAGCCAAGGATGAAGCTTGACCCACAGGCGTGTGAAGCAAGATAGATGTTTGTCAGACACCTACTCGACCTGGTAAATATCTACACCGAGGATCCTAATCGTATTGCCGCTAAATTAATGAACGCGAACGGGGCTACGACATCAATCCTACATGAAATTCAGTTATTCGACATTGGAATCTCATGAAACTTATGGGGAGTCCTAATCACACTAGTAGGCTGCCACCCTAAAGGTTCTTCACCCTAGATTCCTCAGTTCGCTAGAACGATTGATGTGTGACAATAAACTAGAGGTCACCGATTCTGAAGCAAACTTCGAGACATAGTTCTCACTGAGCGGTTCTATTGATATGTTGAACGCTGAATTCCGATAAAGCGCACGTGGAGTTACCTTCACCGGAAGGTCGTAGGAGATTGTCGCAATGAATGTGTATTTCAGCGCGTAATGGATGTCGACGGAAGCTCTTGCCAAGGCTAACACACTGATGGTGTCCCCTTCACAAACGCTTGCTCCAAGTGCCCGCAGGAAGTGGAGATCTCACTCACTCTCTCACTCACGACACAGAGTTTGAGGCAATCGATTATAAATTAAATTTTTAATTAGGGTTACAAGACTTTGGCTTATGTACCTGGTGAGGGTATGAGTTAACCGACTATCCTCGCTACATGTAGTGCTAAAAAATGTGAGATATTTACAAGTTGGAAACTCTAGGAGTCCCGTAAATTAATCACAAAACTTTGGAACGAAGTCCCCCAATGTCTTTACAAATCAAAAATTGGTGGGACCACTCCTGTGAATACCAGTGGTTAAGACTCCCCCTCCTAACTTATGTCGCCCCTGGCATGATTAGGTCTTCAGGGTCATCTTTGTCTTCGTCTTTGTCTTCACTCTGTGTGTTTGCCCGGCCATGCTGTTTGGAGCTCTCGCCTCAAGGTGAGGCCTGGGGATTCGATTATATGCAGATAAGATATGTACCGGATTGCATTGATCCGTATGGTTGGCCCAAAGATCTGCGTCTGAATAGTGAAGAAAGCCTCCTTGAAAGCTTGGATGTGGTAGCTCGATAGAAACACAGAGTCTCTGATAAAAGTGTGCTTAGATCATAAGCGAGCTGCTTATAGGTGTCCTTTGTGTTTAGTAACTTTGAGGTTGGTGCTTTACCTTGTGCAAATATTTCAATACAGGCTAACAGTGCTCTGCGGATTGTCCTGAGCATTACACAAGTCAGGTCAGGAGAGCCAATAAACAGCTTAATGGCGCCCCTAGGGGTTTTCGCCATATAGGTGCCACTTATTCTCTCTCTTGACACTGGCCATGGTAGTCGAGGGTAGTTTAGCCATATGGGATGGCTTCACAGTAGAATGGTCCTCCATTTCCTCATTTGTGGCACTAGGCAATAAGTGATGCCATCTCTAATTATCTTTGGTGCCTATACTAGGTGAAGTAAGTAATGAGGGCACTGGTTCAACCAGCCCTTTTTCCACCCTTCAATTCTTTTCTTTTCTGTCTCATCCCTTCAAACACTCGGAGTGAACCTTCTGACTCCATCAGCATCTTTCTGTTAAGGACTTCGTACTTCAAGAGAGGGTATGGCAGCACTGTTTGGAATCTCATTCCGCTCTTATCACTGTTGGATCTAGTTTCTGTACATTGGCCGTTCTCATTCCATGGCTGACTTTGTGTTTTTCAATGATTTCTTGCCAACTGCTGTTCATCTTTTTCAGTGAGTGTCCTCTGAGGAGCTTGTGAGGACCTATGGAAATTCATGCTCTTCAGCTATATCTGGAAGTTCAAGAGGCTCAGCCTCTGCTTTGATTGTCTCGTCACTGAGCTCTTCTTTCACGATGTGTCCCCTAGCAAATTCTATCTTGTCGTTTAGCCTTCGTCTCTCTTGCCTCGCAGCTTCCTCTCCAGCGGTAGCTTCTTCTGCGTTCTGCTCTAGCAGGGCTTGGAGCTCTTCAAGCGGCTTCTTCAAGGCTTCATTCTCTGCCCGCATCTGCGCTTGCTCTTCTCGTATTCTCTTTTCGGCTGCTAGAGAGCTCTCCGCAATTTGTACCCTCTGTCTCTTTTCCAGCTTTAACCCTCATGGGAGTGCCTTCATTTCATCTTTTAACACCTTGAGAGTTGTCGTGGTTCTTCCCACCCTTGGAGATGCTCGGAGTCTTGAATAATCCTTTCTTGGACTCCCAACTCGTCCTTTAATTCTTAGGCTTCATCTTCAGCTCACCTTCAGCTCTTGGAGAGAGGCTCTGGCGTTGTTGTCTTTGTTTGCCTGTGCCTCCAAGAGCTTGTTTTGGGCTCTTATCTCCTCATTCTCCTTGCGCAGTGCTTCATACCACACTTCAGTGGTGTAGAGTCGGGACTCGGTTTGTCAGGATGTTTATCTTTTCATGTAATTGTTGCTGCTGTAGCTCTGCCTCTCTGCTGGTTTTCCATTTCTTCGTGGACTTTTGCACATTGTTCTCGGCACTTGGCAGTATTGTTTCTTTCAGCGGGATACTTCGTTCTTGTCTTTGAATCTCTGCAGGCAGCTCAACCTGATGCATTACATTCTGCTCATAAGTGTTTTGTAGGTTTGTATTTTGTGTGCGTAGCATCGAGTTCTCTTCGGCAATCATTAGGGATCTGCCCTGTATTCTGTCCATGACCTGATGTACCGCTTGTACATCCTCTTCGTTTGCTTCCATGATACTGTGTGTTGCAATACTGGCCCTTGAAGAGGCACAGTGAATCTACTTAGGAGGTACGAGGCCACTGGAGTCCGAAGAGGTCTTGTTAAAGGGATATACCTTTCTGGTGCCGGCCTAGGCAATGGGGGCACCCTGTCTTACTGGGTCCTCTCTTGAAGCTCTCTGTGTACTTCATGCTCTTTTCCTTGTGTGTGTTGCTGCTCTGCCTCTTCAATCATCGGGGCTTGAGAAGTGGGTGGTGGATGCATCTTTTCCGTCTCTATATTATGCTGCTGTGTGAGAGGTGGGCTGGCAGGCGACATTATCTTCATACAATTCATCCGAGTTCTGGGTACTCGGGCTTTGTCGTCTCTCCTGCCCCGCTTTAGTCTTTCTTTCCCTCTCTATCCCCCTTTCAATCGGCTCTTGGAGTGATCTTCAAATCTCCTGAATCTCATCCTCATCAAATCTTTCCAGTGTAGTTCTCTCATCTCTTGCTTCAGCTCGTGATATGTTTCTGATGTAGAAGGCGTATTGATCTTCTATAGGCCGGGGTCTGCTTGCAGGCATTTATGGAGGCATCTGGCTTCCAGAACTCGAGGTAGTCCCCCTTAAAGGGGTGCTCCGCTTGGAAATGCTCTATCATCCTCTCAATGCGGGTGGCCTTTTGACTCTTGGTCTATTTTTCTCTTCCTTCTTCTCTGGAACAGCCACCTTCTTTGCCTTTTTATTTGAATGCTCTTCTTCTTCAGGAACCATCTCAAGCTTTCTTCTCAATTTGGTGGTCATAGGAGAGGTCTTGGCTCCTCGCCTTCCTCTTCCTGAATCAATCTGAGCCATTCGTTTTGAGAGGGCGTTTCATTCTATTTCCCTCGTGCCCCTATTTGAGAGGGTGGCCACTTCTCTATCGTACATCTCATCAAATGTGTGGGCCAACACTCTGTTTGGGATACAATTGTATGTCAACTCTTCTCTCCCTTACTGAAGATTCACTGTTCGGAAGCTTCAGGGCTGTTGCTACTGTCTCAACTGCGATCATCACCTCAACTTGTGCCCTTTCAGATAAATGATCTGGGCGCTTCGTTCTTCAGAAATGGTACTGGCCAATTCATGTACTCTCTGCAAGTCAATTTCTGATTGTGGTCCATCAAGGAAACCTAGGAGATTTAACTTTCTTCAGTACTAGTCTCACATCATTCTTTGCAGTATAGGCACTGAATTCTCTGGGTACCAGGGGCACTTCAATCTGATTTCTTGTCATGTCTTTGAAGGTGTTCTCCTCTGCTTGCTCCATGATCGACTTCATGGTTTGTCTTTTCTGTGGAGGACGCAATGATGTTTCAGATTCCATTGCTCCTGTGTCTACATTTGCAAATCCGCAAGTTATTGTTTTCTACATTTGAGTCGTTTAGTGACTTCTAGCTATCCAAATGACTTGGTAATCGAAACACAAGTTAAACAAGGCCTATAAATACCATGCATCAAGTCACAAATGCAATTAGAGCTGTATTTGTTCTTGTGAGACATCAATTGGGATTGATGTCTAAAGTGCCATAAATTGCATTTAACTTGATGTGCTGGTAGGCGGTAGCATGTAGACATGATATCCGTGCTTCCAATGTGATTTTGACTTGAAATGATCAAGATTTGGCTCTGACATGGTGTAGTGGTCATATAATTTGCAAATGTGATCAAACTGTTGAACTGTGGATAGGCTCAAGAGCATGTGGGGATCACATTGATGAACTAAAAATATGTAAAAAATGCTAAGTGAGACATCTACCGCGATTGATGTCTCACATGCTAGAATTTGATGATACTTGATGTGTGTATGCTTTATGGTGTGGTAATCATAATGGCATGGCTAATAAGCAAAAATGAAGTTGAAAAATGTGCCAAAACATAGAATTTGGTATTTGAGACTTCAGCTTCAGTGAGTATTGGCATATATGGGTCAAATGATATCCAAAGGTGTTCGTATCTTTTATGAAGGCTTGTAAGCTCATGATAGAAAACATTCAGAATCCTCAGTTAAATTAAAAAAACATTCACAATCTTCAGCTGATGCGTCTCAGTCCATGCTGTGAGACATCAATTGTGAATGATGTCTACTTTTTAAAGGCATGCACAAGTAGTACATAGGCATTAGGTAGCCCTTATGAAATATAAATACATTTGGAAGTCATTGGATCATCCAATGACCATTTCTACACTTTAGGGTGTTTTTGGCACCAAGGGGACCTTCCATGACCCAAATTGGCCTAAACTTTGCATTGGTAAATAGGCTCATAAACTCAAAAATGATATAACCCCATGATTTAGACATCAATCTCGATTTGTGTCTAATGTGACAAATATGGTGGTGTAGGAATTTGATGCATGCCCTAGTGCTCTGGGCCCAATTTAATCCTAATTCAATAAAAGAAACTCAATTGACAAAGTTATTCCTTGTTTTTCACATTGGTATCTGGAAGTTGTTTTTGGACTTGAAGCTAAACTTATGCCAGCTTTATGGTTGGAGCTTGATTGCTTTAACATGTAGATCCCTTAACGAACCTTTCCATGTGTCGATGTTGCATTCGGACTTCTTTCAATCGATTCTTGTGATTGTGACTCTAGAGGTGTACGTGGGCCGCTTGGTAGTCAACTTTTTTGCGCTTTGAATGTCCCATATCTTACCTGTCATCTCGAGGCCGCTCATCAAGTTTTGTCGCAAATATCAAGGCTGCTCATCAAGTTTGGTCGCAAATAGACTCATTTCTTGGTTGTAAGGCTCATGTGACGCTTTGCATTTGCCCAATGTAGAGAGTGACGTTTTGTTTTTTTATGAGATGAAATCATATGGGACTGCTCCCTCCCTCCCTCCCTCTTCGCATGAAGTCTTTTCTCATTCTGAGCACTTGTCCCAGGCAACCCTTTGTAGCCCTTGCTAGATTAGGGTTTCATAATCTTGATCAGAATTGCTATTCGAGGCTTAGGAAACGTTCTCCTACGCTAGGGCAACCCCCTATTAGTTCCTGATCCATTTGAATGTTTGGGTAGCGTGTTTGGAGCTCTTCCTAGACTCTAGCCCATTAGTGGTTCTTGCGATTTTGCTTGTTTTTTGCAATGAACATGATAAAAAACATGAGTTGTAGTGGACGAGTTTACTTCTCACATCTGAAGCAATATCGATGATCGTGGGTGCTCTAGGTTCCTCTCTCTCAGAGACATGAGCTTCAAATGAAGTGAAAATTACCTAGATCGGGGGTCCCGATCTTGTTGCGCAAACCTAAGACCATAGGGTTCAATTCACAAACATTTTGTGGTTGTGTGGAGATATCCAAGCTTGTGGCACAAGAGGAAACTGCCAATCTAAGTAAAGCATGAAAGTATACCATTTCCAAGATGCATGGGAAATGTGTGCAAGGAATAAACACACGAGACACAATCTATAGTTACAGGCGGGTAGCATAAGTTTATTTAAAATTTCTTACTCACCAATTGTTAAGCATAGAATTTAGCATGACTTGTTTTTTAAAGAAAGGCAATATTGTTTTTCAAGAAAGTTAATAAACAAGAGTTGAGACACTGTTAAAGTGTCTCTAAGTAAATCGGATGCCTTAAGATTATATCTAGTACTATACTAGCTAAATTAGTCCACAACATTCTTTTTCTTATATGGAAAAAATATCTTTGATCTCAACTTACTGAGGATATAAACCATGTGATACTGACACACACGAAAAAACAAGGTGACGTGTGAAAAAACAAGTAATTTGGCAAATTAACAAAAAATGTAAAGAAATGACAGTTCTTTGCTCATGGCCCCTGTGACCTCGAGCTGTAGCTATAAACCCAAGGAAGTTCTTCTTTGTGGAGGGTCACCTCAAAGGCATGATTTTCTTGTCACATTATTGCTTTTTGTGTTTATTGCTAAATATTGGTAGTGTGGTATGTTTCACTTTGCATATTCTTGCAGTGAAGCAAGAAAGAGTTTGTGCCATTTTGAATCAAACAAGAAAGTACGAATAGAAAGGCAACAAACAAAGCTGCTTTCTCTATTGAGAAACTACCGTTATAAAGCTAAGACACATCTAAGGGCATGGTCACGCGAGGCTTAGTTATCAGTTATTGATAACTATGCCAACTATGCACAGACAAAGCATTTAATGAAAAACTAAGCCTTTTGCATGGTCACTCGATGCTTAGTTATTCATTCAATCTCCCAACTATGCGTTCAACTTCACAACTATGCCAAATTTAGCATAGTTACAAAGGGTAGGCTTAGTAAGTCATTTAATGCTCCTTTTTGCGTGTGACCAAGAATGAGGCTTAGTTATCTGTTCAAATAACTGATAACTAAGCCTCGCGTGACCATTGCCTAAAGACCTACCAGCTCAAGGAGAATGTTGTGGGTAAAGTCACCTAATTAAGTACAGGCATTGACCTAAAGTCACCCAAACATACCTAGAGTCTCTAAAATAAGACCAAAACTCTACGTACATTAACTCAAATAAGCCACGCACGATGTTTTAGCTAATTACTTATCAATTGGATTGCTTAAAATTCGAACTTTAGACATTCACATTTGACTATATGCATCAAGCATTAATGTAACAATGCTGAATAAGGAATATCCATAAGAGGTTAAAAGAACTTTTACAGCTAGATACATTGTGTATTGTGTCTTTGTGGATGACAGCTCCTCAATAGAATGTTGATCTCTCAAGGTCGATGAACTTGGACCCGCATCAGTTGCAACGTTCTCGGAACGATGAGAGGTCAGAAGCAACACCAAACATCCTACCTGCGCACATACTAACACAAATTCTATATCTCGAGGAGGCACAGTAATGGAAAAGAAAGAAACTAAACATAACCCTAAAATAGAAATGTGGTTGCTTACCTGTAAAGTTATCACTCTAGCATAGGAATCAAGGTATTAGGATGTCGTAGAGATCGGTTGGTAGCCTTAAAGCTAAACATGTATCCGCATCATCCAAATAGTTAAAATTCTCTTGCGTAAGACTATGTGTTTCATCGGTCCACCTAGTGAAATCGGTACATTCCTTATCATCTACCACTTGTTTTGGGGGGAGGGGGGGGGGATAATTCATTTTCTCTTCGTCCCCATTGAGATGCCCTTTGGCCACCAAGAGGCCAATTATAAGGGGAATTTTTGATGTATCCAATGCTAGCATGCTTATCCCATGGTCTCCTTTCCGTCATTGGGGGTTTGCCCCACTTTCTAGATCCTAGGGATATTCTATCCTCAAGTTCTAGATCCACTCTCTTTTTTGCATTAATTATGTGTTCCAACTATGAGATAATGAGCCTTACTTGAAGTCATTGTTGGTTCCCTTCTTCTTCTTCTCCTTCCTCTGTGTGTATGTGTGTGTGCACGCAATGTGCACATTATGTGCACATGCAAGAGAGAAAAAGAGGGAGAAGATTGAGAGAGTGGATATAATTGGCCAACTTAAGACGGAGGTGCATTGTTAAATAGCCCTAACTTCATACACATGCACACAAATTAAATTGTGTACACACACACACACACACACACACACACACACACACACACACACACACACAAAATCGGGAGTGGGGCCGGGGAGGGCTTCTGCATGTCATAACTGTCCACGAGATTGTTTTACAAGGCATTATGGCCACTTACTTTTGCAGTTAGGGTCTCTCTTGGAGGTCACCAAGAAAGTGCATTTGACAACTCATGAGCTCGCATATGAGTTGGATCTAGGGTTGCAATCTTGTGCAGATAGCAAGGTAGATAATCTTTGCGTACTATACCATATCTTGAGCGACCTTGGAAACGTTTAGTCATTTCTAAAAACTAGGTTTAGAGGTGTTTCCAAGTACTTTGAAACGATAATGGAGCAAAGCTTATAGAAACTGCTCATATATCATGCAATTGGGATACAATATCTTTTGACTGACGAATGACAAGAGACCAATACATTTTTCGCCACATGCGGGCGAGCGAATGTGTATATGAACTATGATCTTGGTAAGTACCGTTAAACTATTTCTTAAAAAAATTTATTTGCTAAAAGAATACGTGAATTTAGCAAGGTAAGATCAAAGAAGAGTACATCGAACCCACCGTTATACTATGGTGATTATGTTTCTCAAAGAAACTTGATAGGGTCTAACATATATACACAAGAAGATTTAGAAATTTTCTCATGTAGGAAAATGGAGTCTCTCATTGTTTTTCATACAATGCATAACATCATGAGCTTCTGCTCGAGAGGCACCACATACCTAGCTAGGTACAATTGGGGGTAGGGGACCGCCGCCCCCCCCACCTGGCCGGCAATCCCCTACCCCCAATCGTACCTAGCTAGGTATGCGGCGCCTCCCTCATAGAAGCTCATGATGTTGAGGTAAGTCACAATGTGGGAAATATTGTGAGAATTTGTTCAAGACTTCTTGTGATAAGACCTAGAATTATTATTTTGTTGGTGTCCTTGAGGCTTGGGCCCTATGAATATGAAGCTTCCAAACCTTTCGAGGATGATGCGCTTGATATGGTATAGTACGCAAGCAGGGTCTTGACTCTTCCCGCTTGCAACCCTGGCAAAATATAAGTCTTCCCTCCTACTTTGCAATAAACTCAAACTCCTCACTACAATAAAAATTAGGTAGCTCTTGTTAGTTAATTGCCCATTAGCTAAGGTTCTCATAGAAAATCTCTGGTAATTTCTCTAAAAATTAAGAAAAATTATCTTTCTCACGATGAAATCTAGGGACAACTTGCAAAAAGTTGGGATTTCCATAGGGAAGACCAAAATTTAATTGTGGTAGTCCTTTGCAAACCTGAAATTTTAGAGGATTTCTCTAGCACCTTTAGCTGCCCAGGATTACCTGTAATCTGGGAAGACTTCAAATTTCAGCACTCCTCTTGAGTCTTTCCTCATTAGAGTCACTTGCTGTAAGGAGTTGAATAATGCCATGACTCATTGGTAGGTTTGCTACTTATTGTTATGCCTTGGTTGAAGGCCACTTTTTGAAGAATCTTGTTTGCATGTGCAAAGTGTCAGACATGAGAATCAATTTCAAACCCCCAACACTTAAAAAGCTGTAGGGAAAAGCTGCCATTTCAAGGACACTCGGAGAAAAAGCTCTTGTGCAACCCTGTACAAGTCAATTGAAGGCATATAAGTGTCAACCAAAGTCTTCACCTCCAATAATGGGCCAGGCTTATTGCTCTCATCCAAAGAGTCTATGTTAGGCAATGGTCACTCGAGGCTTAGTTATCAGTTATTTGAACAAATAACTAAGCCTCATTCCTGATCACACGCAAAAAGGAGCATTAAATGACTTACTAAGCCTACTCTTTGTAACTATGCCGAATTTGACATAGTTGTGAAGTTCAAGGCATAGTTGGGAGGATGAGTGAATAACTAAGCCTCACGTGACCATGCAAGAGGCTTAGTTATTCATTAAATGCTTCATCTGTGCATAGTTGGCATAGTTATCAATAACTGATAACTAAGCCTCGCGTGACCATGTCCTTATCTAGCGAGCGCAACTCACTTGGTTGAGGTGTTAGTGATGTAACCCCAGGTTGTGCGTTCGACCCTCACGCTGTGCACTCCAGGGATACGACAAAAAGCAAGGGGGACACTAGCTATTCCTTGGCTAAAGAGTACTATTCCCTGCCCCTGTTTTTGCCAACTTTTAACATCCTTGAGATCTTCATGTGGCCCTTCCACGGTTGATCCCACGGCTTTGAGGTCTTTATGACCCTGCACCCCTTACTGTCCACACACGGCCCCATTGTTGAAGTAGTAAACCTTTGTCCTAGATTGGACCCTTTACAATTTTGTTGTCTCATGTTTGAAGTTTGCTAACACTTCTCTCTAGAATAAAAGCAACAAGGTCAAAACAATGTTGGCAATTGAGCCATTGGGGTGTTTTGGGGGGGGGATTGACCATCGGGCGATAAGTTGATCAGAAAAGTCATCGCCTTTTGCCGAAGAGCCTAGGGTTCTACTTCAGGATGGTGCATGTTTGAGGTAAGTCAGTGCTGAGATGGCACGAAGATTGGAAAAACATGAGAGAGAGAGAGAGAGAGAGAGAGAGATAGAATTGAGACAATATAACGACAAAGTGAGGTCATGGAAGAATTGCAAGGCTATCAGAGGCATTTGAAGGGCATTGAAAAAAAACTATGCAAAAAACGTGTTTCAAGTTCATAAAGTTACCCCTTTTCTTCCTAAAGGTGGGTTTTTCCCCTAAAATAAGTAAACCTCCCTTTTTAACGTAATTTTGTATGCTTATAAACTTGGTGAGTGAGTTTGAGGAGGAGAGGAGAGTCTAGAAATCTCACCAGCGGCACCATGATGTCAAATGGAAATTCATAAGATATACTGGTACGGCCGGTCGTCTTCGTGGACCTCTCTCCCTCTTTATCGCATGCAAAAGGGCTTGTTTTTGTTTTGGACTTTAGCCTTCAGGTCGCAGCTTACGACACGTGTAAAGGGCTCCCCCTTCCGCCATATTATGTTAGTAGATGAAAATCATGATGGGGATGGCCTTTATAATGGGTAGAGCTCCATGTCAGCTACCTTAACAGTTTCATTTACTTTCGTCGAGCCTAGCATATCCATTTAAAGGATACTAAATTGAATGTCCCTCTATTTGGCAGGACCTACTACTACTACTCCTCGGTCCAAATACGAAACTCAATAAATTAGTTTCTTAGATTCCTTGGAATCCTAAAATTCAAAAGCAAAACTACTCGCTCTCTGTATTTCTCCTTTTCTAGCCCTTCCTACGCACACCTACGATGTGCATGGGCCTCTCCACCTTGGCCCTCACTGGTTATTATCTGCTTGCTCAAGGTGAATGGCATGGCGAGGAAATTTGCAGCAAAACAACACTGCAATCTTGCTCTGACTTGAAGCACAAAACCACCATGCCATTCCCTCTATCTATGCGCCATCTGCTCTGTGTGTGTGTGTGTGTGTGTGTGTGTGTGTGTGTGTGCAGCCATATACGATCGCGATGCTTCCCATCAACAGCTCCCGAACCCATGCCTGCACATCGCCTCCGCTTGCGCGAGATCATCCACACAAAAAAATCTTTCTCCACCAGTCCACTGCTCTAGCTTCAACACATGTCTCTCTCTCTCTCTCTCTCTCTCTCTCTCCACATGCCCTCTCATCAGTCATTTTAGGCTACAACTAAGCATTTGAACAAAGCCACTATCGGCCTCAGAGAAAGCAATCCAATTTCAAATTTCTCACTAAAGAATTAAAAGTGCGTAAATTATTGTCTTTAAGAAAATATCACCCAAGAGGGCATCTTTAGAGATACCACTTTTTCAAACCTTAAAAAAAAACTTTGCACCACCTCTCGCTCCTCGTGTTGGCTCGCATGCCCACGCATCTCCTACTCTGTCGGAGAGCCTTGCTCCCACTCAGGGTCGAACACACTGGCACCTTATAGTTATCATTTTCCCTAGCTGGCACTACTGAAAAAAGTCAAAAATTTATCTATAAGATTCCAAGGAATCTTCTAATTCGAAAGGAAAAGACCCGGAGCCGTCACCATCACAGGTCTGCGCAAAGCACACATCCCCTTGCTCGCTATGGCATCCTCTTACCCGTGCCTCTGACTCCCCTTCATGTCTCCCTTCCATGGTTTCCCTCACGATACGCACACGATCTCTCTTGCTACAACAACTGCATAGTCGAGAGGAGAAGCACTATCTATCTCTCTCTATATACTGCAACTTCTCCATCTCTCTCTACATGCTACATGCATGCATGCGCCAATGAGCTATTTTCTCTCTCTCTCTCTCTCTCTCTCTCTCTCTCTCTCTCTCTCTCTCTCTCTCTCTCTGTGCCATCATTGCCATGTGTACCTTTTTTCGCCCCCTATGCATGCATGTGCGCTCATAAAACATCTTCGCAAATGGTATTCTCCCTCTATCCTCGAGTCTACATCGAAATACCCCCGCCACGATTGTCCGTGTGCACCAACAAAAAGTTGGGGTTTTCCAAAAATATCTCTCCCCAAGTGTCTGTGTCCTCACTTTTCCAAAAGCCCTTTTCTTTTGCTTTTGAGGGTATCTCACTAGATACCCTCTAATAAGCCCCAAACTCAAAATTGGGAGGACCTACTCTCTGTGTCTACATACTGGGTCTACATCATTACTTTAAGGCGAATCTTTGTGGGATTCCTCTGCCAGGCTTCACAAGCGAAAAAGGCCCCCGTTGGAGCCGTTCCCATGCGAGCCCTCTTCCCCGACTCGCAAGCAGCTCCGTACCTCCTTCCGCCCTTCTCAAATCGACCCCCCATACCTGATCTCCCCTTTGCGGCCATCGCTGCGTTGGTGCCTCCCTCCCCTACTCATTGCCAATCCACATGTTCCCCAACATCCTCCCATGCCCCCTCACGACCTACGGACCTAAGATGTCCACTTTGAAGCTCTGATCTATAGTGGGTGGCTTTGCACAGCTTTTGCTCGTCTCTGCCCTCTCGCAAAATTGCTGCCCTGTGGCTTCGGTGCTTTTTAACAGCAGCAGTACTAGTCCTGCCACAAGAAACTCCTCTTGCTGGCAGCAGCAGGGCCTCACGGTGCTTTGTAGAGAGAGAGAGAGAGAGAGAGAGAGAGAGAGAGAGAGAGAGAGAGACAGAGATCAATCTGCCGACGAGACAATGCATGACTCTCCTGTCCGTGCACTCCTCTGATGCTCTGTGTTTCCGTAGCTCTTCCATACCTTGCCTTTTGCTCTTGCAGAGACGAGTCCATGGACACACTGCATGTGCATTAGGCTCTTGCACCTCCATGCGAGACAGACATAGGAAAAGCGAATGACCACGACCTAGACCCGAGCTCAGCCCACTGGCAGACCAAAACAAGATGGACATTGTCCACTTTGAGCATCAGAGCGACAGAGAGAGACAATCGCTTAATCAGAGTGCGATAGAGAGAGTTAGAGAGACAGGGAGAGAGAGCCGCTTCTAACCGCGTGCAGGAGAAGAAGAAGAAGAAGAAGAAGAAGAGGAGGAGAATTTTAACATCGTGGGAAGCTATCCCAAGAGAAAGAGTGTGACCACTGACAAATGTCAAAAAAATTTAAAAACAAGCAATATCTCCTTGGTCTGCGTCTCCACCCTCTCTTTTGCTTCCATTCTAAACTGGCATCTCCGTGAGATTCTTGCCAAACAAATGAGAAAAAGATTATAGGGACATATTCTCTTACTTGAAAGCACATTTTTGTGCTCATGTTGACAAGCACCACCAGTTTCTCTGGTATTCTTCAACTTTCCAAGTATTATGTCCCTCAAAAGTTTTTTTCATTTCTTTAGATAGGAATCCCTAGAGATGCTCCGGTTTTTGGTTTAGAAAAGGGTGGGAAAGGATGCGTGGAGGGTAGACACACGTTTTTTCAATTGAATATTTTGAGTTTGCTTTGAGACGCAGGCCTCCAGGCTCCGTACGTGTGTCACTGCGAGCAAGAGATGCGGAAACAGTGCAGGGATGTAGGCGCGTGACCAAGATTTTTTGCTCGCATTCTGGACATGGGGCGCAGACGTTGCCGAAGCAGTGTTGCTTGAGCTGCAATCTGTGGACGGAAATTGGCATGCCCTGCGAGATCTCCAAGGCATGGTGAAGCGAGTGGGTTGTGGGAGTGGTTTTTTTTGGTTCGTCTGCGGACCAGGGTAGGATTGGCAACGTGCAGGGAGAGCAGCCATGCTTGTAGTGCAAGCCATGGAGTGTAGCAAAGCCAGGAATGGTAGTTACGTGTAGTTTGCAGGCAAGGCTCATGAGTAGCGTTCAAGGAGAGAGAGATGTCATGTCAACTGTGGGGCAACAACGCAACGAGCACGGTGGTGGTGGTAGCACGAGGGCGCCATTGCCATGCAGGGATCCAGTTTGCTGCAGAGGTGGGAGGGGAGGTGCGGGGGAATGCGTTTTAACGGCTTTTGCTTCAAGTTTGTAGATACAAAACGGATCGAATGTGGTTAATTAATTAATAGAGTGGGCAATCGACCCAGTATGTGACCCAGTAAAACCCCTTATTTTGGTTGAGCCAAGCTCCCAACAAGCTTAGGAATTAGTGTAGAAAAGCTTAGGAAACAGTGCAAAAATTTCAAGTTTTGAGTTTTGCTTTAAATTGGTCGTTAAATCATGTTTTGTTGTTGTGTGCGCATGTATTTGAATACTTAGGGACCTAACCTACTAAGGCTATAATGCTGGAATTGCTAAGTAGAGCTAGGTAGGTGCAGGTACACAAACATAGCAGAAAACCTGAGAAAATCGACTCTCTGTTTCTCAGATCGGCACTGTTGTGAATGTGCTTTTTAGCACCAAGGTATTGGCCCTCAGGACATTGGGAACCCACAAGAAGATTTAGAAATTTTCTCATGTAGGAAAACGGAGTCTTTTCCTGTGTTTTTCATACAATGAATAACATCATGAGCTTCTGCTCGAGAGTCACCGCATGCCTAGCTAGGTACGATTGGGGGCAGCACCGGGCCGGCGGTCCCCTGCCCCCAATCATACCTAGCTAGGCATGCGGTGCCCCCCTCACATAAGCTCATGATGTTGAGGTAAGTCACAATGTGGGAATTATTGTGAGAATTTGTCCAAAACTGCTTGTGACCACCCTGTGGTGGAGAAATCCCATAAAACTGACCTGCCGATTTGAGCTCTAGAGGCATTAAATGGTCCCCTAGTGGGTTAAATCTATGACTCTGATCCCTTGACTTGACCTCCTATGATGACACCATCAGCCTCTACTAATCCCTTTGTGTCCCCGCCACATGGGAAATAGAGGTGTTAGGAAGACCAGAACCGTTTGTTAGAGAGACCGTGCCGCGAAGACAAGAGAAAATAACTAGCAGGAAGATCAAACCCACCAGAATTCTTGTCACTAGAATTTATATCGATCAGGAGTACGTAGTGCTCTACGAGGATCTAGCAGGCGTGGTTTACAGAACAAGAAAGGTATTGACACGACACCACTACCCCGCAGTGATAGGATTTGAAGGGCTACCCCGAATGCCTAATGACAGGCATGTGCAGCTTATGCCCTTCTACATTGAAAGGAAAATTTTACAATTGCCCTTCTAATGAACAAAAGGAAAATTTTGCACCCTTCTTCATCAAAATTCCAAGAAAACTAATATTTTACTTATTGTATACTCCCATACATTGATATTTCACTTATCTCACACTCTTCCATGCATTTTAACCATCCTTTTAGTATAACTTTGACAAAATTCATTATTTAAACAACGTATTCTCAAACCACAGTCCACGGATCACCACAACTTGGTAAATTTTTAAAATTACATAGAAATAGAGCAAATGAAACCAATGACATAATGATATGAATTCATTTTTATCATTAAAGTACAAAATTGGAGAATAAAAACTGCCTTGAAATAAGATTAAAAGTCCTTTGATACCAATACAATGCAAAAGAGCCCTCGATACAAAATCATATCGCTTGGCTGAATATCTAAGCAAATAAAATTCCATAGTAACAATCAATTTGTTCCAAGCTTGCTATCCTTCACTTCCTCATATATTTCCACATATCAAAGCATTCTTCCCACAATACAACTTGAGGACATGAAGCCTTCGGAGTATTGAGTCCAACAAACATTGCTAAGCCTAATGAGAAGCCTCTTTCACAGGCAACTGATGAAAGTGGAAGTAAAAGCAGAGCTCTCCATAATTTCATGGTCCATGGAAAAGAAACCTTCCATTCTTCATGGTTGCAACAATCTTGCCAAGCTGAATGCATACTCTTACCTTTGAAGCAGTTACGAATTCGTGTGATAAAAGATCTGCGTTCTCCTTTGCATTCTTCTTCATTAATGAAAGAGTTGGCTCCTTTTCCAAAATGTTTGCACAATACATCTAGCCACCTTATCGTAAAGAAATCTAGTTTCTGCAAGTCTTGATCATAATCCTTCGGGCTAAAGTACTTTGCTGCTTCAAAGAGATCAAAATCAACCTTAAAACGATTTGACAATGAATCCACTAGGCCTTTGATGTACATAATTTCCATGTAAGCCAGATTATTCACCACCCCGTGCAAAGTTTCATGTGGATCAAGAACATCCTCGTCACACATAGGGCCAAGATGTAGTTGATGAGAATGTGAATTTCCTAAGGAATCAATGTAATCAATGATGCCATGTTGATGTATCGCCTTTGTCAAAAAAAGTTGAGTATACATGGCCTCACACCCAAATACATTCCCTAGAAAAGCCATTTGCAAAGACTCTATAGAAGCCTTCAAATGGTTACCGATAGCAGAAATATCAATGTGATCCTCTTGAAGTTTACAACTCAAGACATTGAGCTCTCCAAGGACATCTGCAAAGAAGTGTAAAAGGAATTGTATTTTGTAGTTTGTGAGGTATGCATACAAGTCCGCTTCTTTTGCCTTCAAGACAGTCAATAAAGCCGACATTAAGCGCACTACCCTTATCATAACTTGCCCTTTTGAGAGCCATTGAACATCATGCATTTTTAACAACTTCAGTTTTCCATTACGACCAAGATTGAAGTCCTTTACAACTTCTGCCAATGATAGATGTCGCTTTGCGGATCTGGAAGCCCATTCATATAACTTTCTGGCCACTTTGTTCACAAATTTGAATTCCTTGTATAGTTTGAATGCATCACCTGCAGCTAAAGACTCCCTATGTGCAACACGCGGCACAACCTTCTTCAATCTCGAAACCACACCATTATTAGCACCTGTCATAACACTGGCACCATCAGTTGCAATGCCTATCATTTTATGCAATGGCAACTTCATTTTGTCCAGAAATGCTATCAAGGTAGAATACAGGCTTTCAGCTTCAGCATTTTTGACATGCAACAAATCCACAAATGACGTGTATATACACCCATTGCCATTCTCTCGCATATAAGTAACATAAAGAATCTTGTATTGTTGAGTGCTTACATCTGTACTCTCATCAATCTGCAAAGAATAAATGGGACTAGCAACAATTTCCCCTTTTAGTCTCTCCCAATAGACCTGTTTGATGGCATTTGCAAACTCTTTTCCTGCACTTGTGCTCGTATAAGCTGAATATTCACTTGCAATTGGCATATTTGGTGTCCGCATTGTTGGGGTATAAAGCCCAATGTGGTCGCCCAGGTAAGTGGACGGGCCGCCAGGTATGTACACATATTCTTTTGTAAAAACCTAATAAGAACTCACTATGCTCTACACATTACAGTAGAGCGAGTTCACCATATCGTCGTGCTCTTCTTCTCGCACTCTCTCGCGTCGCACTTCCGCTCGTACTCCTTCAACTGGTATTAGAGCTCAGATCAAGGCTCGGGGCAGCACTACAGAAAGCTAGAGTCACCAACTCAGATTGGAGTGAAATTCGACAGGCAAAGACACGGCCCCAAATCTCGTGGGTGAGCCCAAAGGGATAGGTGTTGTCAAAATTTCATTCTGAGGTCATCTCGGCCACCGTTCGGCTTCGACAAAGGTCTGCGCAGGCCATTTTCGACTACGTGGTCTCAGCGGGTGCAGATCCGACTCTGCAAATTTGGGATTTTCAGCCTACGACTGCAGGTGCTGAGGATATCGGCACTCCTAGAGTGTTGATTTGTGGCTGTCTACACATCGAAGGACGGCTCATAGTTCTTGGAGGCGTGTCACATACGACACGGGCGCATCTACACACAGACTGTAGGCGACATCCACTAGTTCATCAGGTAGCTTGTGTTTGCTGCTTGATATTCCAGATTTCATCCTGACATTGCAGGTACTTCCACATGGGATGTATTGTCAAAGATGATGTATGTCTGTTGAGGGTTTGCTGGCTGTGAGTCACGCAGCAAACAACCGCCGCAGCGGTTACAGCATACAGTGAGAATTTGTGGATGTATGACTTGGTGGGAAGTCTATGTACTGTCAGATTTACTGCAGCCTTTGTTGAGGGTCGAGTGAGGTTTTATTGAGCTGGGGGATTCTCGAATGTTGAGATCCTTTCGGTGATACAGGTCTTGGAGCGATCCCTCGAGCACCCTTAGATAGGCAGCTAGGATGTATTGACTGTGAGTTAGACAGTTGGGATTGCATCTTTGCTTTACTTCCGTTGAGGCATTGTCGCAGTCTATGCTTATAGGACAATGACAGGACAGTGAGAGATAGTACAGGTGCAGGACATGTTTACCCGCAGCTTACAGTGTCAGAGAGACAATGTTTTTTGAGTTGTTTTTTTTTTGGTCTGTTTTTAGTACACCAGAGCCATTTTTCGAAGGAGACTTTGCCAAAATTTCTGCAGAATCTGAAGCTTTCTTGGTTCATTTGACAGGTTGATATTGGTTCAGAGGTCAGTTTATAGGGGAAACTCTGCCGAATTTTTCCCAGGAAAGTAAACTACTGTGAAGCATAGCTATGGCTGGATCACAGGACACTGCTCTTTACAATATCAAGAAGCTGGATGGAACCAATTTCCCATTGTGGAAGAAGCAGATTTGGCACGTGTTGGTACAAAAGAAGCAGATAAAACCTATAAAGCTCAAGGGGATAAAACCAAAAGATATGGACGAAGATGAATGGAGCGAAATGGATGAATTGGCACTTTCTACCATTATGCTGACTTTGGAAGAAAGCGTTTACTTCAATGTAGCAGACGAGATGTCGGCTTATCAAGCATGGTTAAAGCTGAGTGATCTTTATGAGAAGCAGAGTGCAGCTTCGCAGACTTGAAGCTGAAAAAAGGGACACCTATGTCCAATCATCTGAATGAATTCAACACAATCTATAGTTAGTTGTCAGCTCAAGGTGTCAAGTTTGATGAACCTGTTAGAGCTATGTTCCTGTTGATCACATTGCCGAAAAGTTGGGACACTTTTCGCACAGCTTTGAGTAATTCTGCACCTCCAGATGGTTTGAACATAGCAGGTGTAGAAGGAAGTCTGCTTACTGAAGAAACCAATAGAAAGACAATGGACAAAGGCAAAGGAACATCCTTAGTTGTCAGGGGAAGGACCAAAGAAAAGTACAAAGGTGGAAAGAGGAATCAGTCTCGTAGCAAGTCCCGCAGTGCTAAAGGCAAAAGTGACATAGAATGCTACCATTGTGGCAAGAAGGGTCACATGAAAAGAGACTGCAGAGAATGGAAAACAGAAAAAGGCAAAGAGAAAGCTGAAGACCATGGTGAGAAGAACAAGTCCTCAGTGAAGATTCAAGAAATAAATGTGACAAACACTGTTGCAGAGGATGACAGTCTAGTGTCAGGAGACATCTACTTCTTGAAGAATACAATGGACTCAGCTCTTCTTACAGCATCTGATGGAAATGCACTGAGTGACTGGATTATAGACTCAGGGGCATCACTTCATGTGTCTCCAAAAAAGGAGTGGTTTACCTCTTATGTGACCACTAAAGATCATGTTCGGCTAGGCAATGGGCAGACATGTGAGATCTTAGGTGTTGGAGATGTTCAATTGAAGTTTCAGAATGACTCTTCTTTCACGCTGAAGAATGTGAGACATGTTCCCGCAATTACAAAGAGCTTGATCAGCACAGGTTTACTTGATGATGCTGGCTACGTCACCACTTTTGGACAGAACATGTGGAAGATATCCAAGGGTTCTATGACAGTAGCACATGGAGTAAAGTCTGGAGGACTTTGCATGATTTATGTATCAAATGTCTCTAAAAATGTAATCAATGTAATTGAGCACCCGAACGTTTCTTTGTGGCATAGCTGGTTAGGACATATGTCCAAGAAGGGAATGTAAATCTTGTCTCGTTCTGGTTATTTGCCTGGATTTTCATTTAATGATTTTGAATTCTGTGAACATTGTCTGTATGGTAAGCAAACACAGCAGCCACATAAGCATAGAAGCAGTAGAAGAGATACACAGTTGGCACTTGTTCATAATGATTTGTGTGGACCTATGCCTAACCTATCTTTAGGGGGAGCTTCTTACTTTATGACATTTATAGATGATTACTCGAGGAAAGTATGGGTTTACTTTCTCAAGCACAAGGATGAAGCGTTTAGTGTTTTCAAAACGTTTGTGACACTTGTGGAGAATCAGAGTGGCAAGAAGCTTAAATGCTTACGCACTGACAATGGTGGAGAGTATGTTTCAAAGGCCTTTCAGGACTTTTGTGATTCAAAAGGTATAAAACGTGAACTTACTGCTCCTTACACTCCTCCTCAAAATGGTGTTGCTGAGAGGATGAATAGGACCATACAAGAGAAGGTCAGAAGTATGTTGTCTAATGCACAGCTGCCAAATGGGTTTTGGGCTGAAGCTGTATCAACAGCTGTTCATCTTGTAAATAGATCTCCTAGCAAGGTTTTGTAGAAGGATTCAGTGCCAGAGATGGTATGGTCAGGCAAAATGCCCTCATACAAGCATCTCAGAGTCTTTGGTTGTGAGGCATATACTCACGTTCCAAAGGAATTTAGGAACAAACTTGAGCCAAAGAGTAGAAAGTGCATCTTTCTAGGCTATGGTAATTCTGGTGAGATGGGGTATAGACTTTGGGATCCCGAATCCAGAAAGGTTGTCCGCAGCAATGATGTTCACTTTAATGAATCCAAATATCATTCTAAACCAGAGAGGGTTGAGGAGATAAGAAGAGTTGTCTTCCAAGAAGATGGACCTGCACGTGCAAGACAAAATGTCAAGGCTCAAGAGGAGCAAGGACAGGATAGAGTGGAACCACAGGTTGTGGCTGAGCCTGAGCCACCTATTGTGCATAGATCTGGACGTGTCACGTGACCTCCTGATAGGTTTGTTCCATCTATGAACTATGTCATGTTGACTGATTGCAATGAGCCTTCATGTTACAAGGAAGTAGTGCAAATGAAGGACTCCGGGAATTTGCAATTGGCCATGCAGCCAGAGATGACAACTCTGCATAAAAACAAGACATGGAAGCTAGTTAAATTACCATAGGGCAAAAAGGCTCTACCTTGTAAATGGGTTTACAGGTATAAGATCACCGCTCATGATAGTCAGCCAAAGTACAAAGCAAGGCTTGTTGCCAAGGGCTTTAAGCAAGAACAAGGCATTGACTTTGATGAAGTCTTCTCTCCGGTGGTCAAGATGACTACATTGAGATGCTTTCTTGCATTGGTTGCCATATTAGATTTGGTGTTGCACCAAATGGATGTCAAGAAAGCGTTCTTGCATGGTGATTTAGATGTGGAAATTTACATGCAGCAGCCAGAAGGGTTTGTTGAGAAAGGCAAGGAAGATTGGGTATGCCAGTTGTTAAAGAGTCTTTATGGCTTAAAACAATCACCGAGGGCATGGTACCATAAATTCCACAAGTTTATGCTTTCTCAAGGCTACAAACGTAGTGAGTTCGATCACTGTCTATATACAAAGAAGGCTAAGGATGGTAGTTGCTTGATCCTTATTTTGTATGTGGATGACATGTTGATTGCTGGCAAGCACTTGGAAGAAATTTTAGCTTTGAAGTCAAAGATGGCAAAATCATTTGACATGAAAGACATGGGTGAGGCAAGTCATATACTTGGTATGCGCATTGAGAGAGACAGATCAAAGAAGTTGATTTGGTTATCTCAAACAGAGTATATTGACAAGGTTTTGCAACGTTTCAATATGGAGAAGGGAAAGGCACTGAGTGTTCCATTGCCACCATATGTGAAACTTAGCAAACAAGATTGTCCTGTGTCTGAGGAAGAACAGGCTGAAATGGATAAGATTCCATATGCGTCTGCAGTGGGTAGTTTGATGTGTGCAATGATTGCTACTCGCCCAGACATTGCATTTGCAGTGGGAGTAGTAAGTCGATACATGTCAAACCCAGGCAAGAAACATTGGGAGGCAGTGAAAGGAATATTGAGATACCCGAAAGCTACAAAGAGTATGCGTATATGCTATGGGAGTCAGGAGCTAAGTGTAAAGGGTTTTACAGACTCAGATTATGCAGGTGACTTAGACAACCGAAGGTCTATGTCAGGGTATGTCTTTACATTGGCTGGTGGAGCAGTATCATGGCGTTCTAGATTACAAGATTGTGTTACTCAGTCTACTATAGAGGCTGAATATGTTGCAGCATCAGAGGCATGCAAAGAATCAATTTGGCTTAATCGACTAGTAACAGATTTGGGAATCAAAGAAGAGATGCCTGTGTTATATTGTGATAGTCAAAGTGCTATACAATTGGCTCGCAATCCAGTTTATCACTCAAAGACAAAGCATGTGGATGTGAAGTATCATTTCATCAGGGAAATGCTCGAGGATAAGCAACTTCAGCTTGTCAAAGTTCACACCACAGAAAATCCTGCTGATCTACTTACAAAAGAACTTCCCTCAGATAGCTTTGCGCATTTTCGCAAGCAGTTAGGTGTAGGGTAGTACATCACTTCTCTACATCTCTTGTATATTAGCTTGTATAGTAGCTTCTCTCACACTTAAAGTACCACATTGGACTTTAAGTGGGAGGTTGTTGGGGTATAAAGCCTAATGTGGTCGCCCAGGTAAGTGGGCGGGCCGCCAGGTATGTACACATATTCTTTTGTAAAAACCTAATAAGAACTCACTATGCTCTACACATTACAGTAGAGCGAGTTCACCATATCGTCGTGCTGTTCTTCTCGCACTCTCTCTCGCGTCGCACTTCCGCTCGTACTCCTTCACGCACGAAACGCTCGAAATTGCAAAGCTTTAAAAACTCATCAAAAGGCAAATTTCTACGAACCACAAACTCTCTTTGTGACTACAAAAGATATATTTAAAATATACAAAATAAAAACACTTGAGATACATTGATTAAAAACAAAAGAAATACATCTTGAGCGCCAACATTTGGTGTCCAAGAGAAAGTTACATCTTTGATAGCCAATATCCTATTACAAGGAAATTTCACTTTAATTCAATAAAGAGATGGCATCATTTCTACCAATGGCCGTAGACATTTGGTCCCATCCAATTGCATGTGGCTTAAGTCTACATACAATTCTTCAAATGACTTTCTCCTCTTGTCCTGTAGAAGATACCCAACTTTTATAATCTCCTGAATATGGTATGCTTCACTTGCTGAACGAGATGCTACCCAGTCGGTTCTGTATTCCATAGAAAAGAAGTTAACAATAGTCAAAAGAGACACAAATTGCCATTTGGTAAGAATGGATAGCTCAAGATAACACACCCGGTCAAACCATATGACCATGTGGCAAATTGAGACTATTCTAATTGCTTCTACATAAATCTATTTCAAGTTTGGATTGTCCCAATACCTACATATACATTTACGATTGATAATTTTTGCTAAAAGCGTAAGCAGTGAGCACATCTTTACAAAAAGAAACTCTTTAGAGTATGTTTCATTTTGGTCTACACACAGAATAACCGCTTCTGCTACTTCAAAAAACTTGAAAAGAAAGAAATCTTTAAGTCTTTGAAAGAAACCTACGACGTCACACACCCGGCTTGAGACTTAATGTACATTCTTTTTTGAGTTAATACCACACTATCACTGAAAATTGTGAGTATGAAAAGAAAAATTTGAAGCTTACAAAACAGTTTAAGACTTAACACATAAAAAACACTTTAAGCGTGGGAAACTTTTGAGTCAAAACTTGCCTTGAAAAAAGACGACAAAATATAGCAAGATTTAGTGTAATCGCCAACAAATGCTTCAAATTATGTTCTAAAAATCTGAATAGTTTCAAGTTTATTGTTTGCCCCTATTTTCTTCGGTTAGGAATGAAAAATGATTTTGACAATCCTTGCCACTTGGGGCTTGCAGGCTGCTAACTATAGTCTAGTGTCAAGTAGTCCTTTCCTCGGATTTGTCAAGAGGAAAATTTGGAAATTTAAGTTTATTTTCCCATTTTGGAAACATTCAAAGTTCCTTTCCTCGGATTTGTCAAGAGAAAATTTCAAAAAATTAGGTTTATTTTTTGGGTTTTCACTATTTTCCTCTATTGTGCAATGTGGAGCGGAATTTCTCCCTTCCCCTTGAGCCCTTGTCCTCAACCGAAATTGAAAATGGAACTATGTTAAGCTCAGACACATTTTTCAAGAACAATGAGCAGTGAGTCTACCTTAAAGACAAGTTAAAAAAAAAAATTTGCTCAATGTTCACAGTCCTACCTTACAGGTATGCTCTTTGTCAAGCGTGAAGCAGGCTGGCCGTTGCACGTGAACTTGCAGTCGCAAGGCAGGTGGGGGCGCTGAGTGTGTGAGGCTATGAGCTCACGTAGGTCGAGACTCGAAGTTGCCTGCAAGGTCGAAAACTGCCCCCGCAGGTGTGCAGGGCTCACGAGTCGTAGGCTACAGCTCTCAGGCAGGTCGGAGACCCAGGGAGCAGCAGGTTGACAGAGAGACGCAGGCGGCAGCATGTTGATAGGTTGCAAGTCGGACGATGGCAGGGGTGCAACACAGCGTGACTGGTGAGTGGTGACTCGTCGTGAGTCGTGAGCAATGGAGTACTCAGTAGATAACGAAAGGGCGTACTTGACCTTTTAGGGATTTGTGCATTGGAGTTCACACACGTTCACATGGCCAAGTTCAAAGGTCATGACTCATGAGTCCTTGTTCACTAGCAAGTTGAAACTTGAAGGCAACTAGTTGGCAAGTTGCTCACAATATCATCAAATTGCAAACCATCACTAAACTTAGTCTAAAGAACTTGTAATTTGAAATCGGCTTTTGAAGGGCAATTGGCTAGCCGACCCTTCTAATGACGGATCAGATCAATTTTTTTCCTTTGCAATTGAAGAGAAACTTCAATTTGATCCCTTCAAATGCAGGGTTCTTCACGAGACAACCCTTCCTACGCAGGGCAATTGGTTGGCCGGCCCTTCTAATGATGGATCACAGCAAATTTTTTCCTTCGCAATTGAAGAGCAACTTCAATTTGATCCCTTCAAATGCAGGGTTCTTCACGAGACAACCCTTCCTACCTAGGGTTAACAGCCATTCGAAGGGCAAAAGGGCATAAAAAACTATCGCCTCTATCCCGTAGAGTCTTGCCTCAATGCCCATAGTTTGGAAGGGAGCCCACTTATGGAATTTCTGGATGATTGGGGAATATCCTAATTCCCAACTGTCTAGGAAAACCTCATGGAGTACACCTGGCTAGGTAGACAAGCATTTCCCCTGAGAAAGGATATTAGAGACCCCCTAGCCGAGTATCGGACAGCCAATGCAGGACCTAGTGGTACAACCTTCTTTGGCGAGACCATTGACCACCCACAAACCCGGGACATGAGAGAGAGAGAGAGAGAGAGAGAGAGAGAGAGAGAGAGAGAGAGAGAGAGAGAGAGAGAGAGAGAGAGAGAGAGAGAGAGAGAGAGAGAGAGAGAGAGAGAGAGAGAGAGAGAGAGCATTTTGGTTCTACTCTGGCCTAGCCTCAATATCGGCTACCTTCCTTCAATGATAGCTCCACCATTGGCTCTCCTCCCACACTCATCTGGAGCGACACTGGCTCTTCTCTATCCCACATCCAGAGCGGCTTGACTTTGATGTAGTCTCATCGGTAACCCCATTGACTTTGATTTTTGCTTTGACGGTTTGCATTTCCCGGATTTGGTGACACATAGCATCTCCGACAAACCATTTCAGAGTAGTTTATCCTAGCAAGTGGCATCGGCTCTTGAACAACGACTTCAACCACTAATAGGTGGTTGATTGTTCTATGTGTTTTATTTTTGGTTGATGTGCTTTTGAAAAACAAGGGAGTGTGCTAGATTGCAAGTATTTTGCTCACATGTTGCATCCTTTTTAGTGTAGATTATGCAGCACAGGTATTGTGATCATGTAAATGACTATGTGGGTCACTTTAGAGAGTATTTTCATCATGGTTTTGTGAGCTTTTTTCTATGTATGCATATGTGAATACAAAGGGAGATAGTTATAGCTCACATGTAGTAGATTCATAGGTTTACAAGGATTTTGGACAAGTGCATTTGTCCATAGAGCTGCTTGTTTAGGAGAAAGCTAGATTGACAAGATTTTGGTAGTTTATGTATATCATATGTGGATTTGTTTACTGAGACACTGAGCATCTATTTATGGTGCAATTTTGGTGACTTTTTTCAAATTTTACTCAAATTATAGGGATTTTTTTTTTCATTTTCTCCCAGATTCTTGCCATGCTTTCTACATATTTGCAGTTTACTCGTTGATGATATAGTGGTCAAGTGAAACTCCCACTTTGACAGAGATCAAGTTTTTACTCTCACTTTGATAGGATTTGTTAGTTTTGGACACAGATTGTTGTTCTTGTACTCACTCTCACAAGAGAGATTTTTGTATGCTCGTTGTGGCTACAAGTCCTAGGTTACACGTTGTACATGTTATAGGTATAATTTGCATGTAGTTTTAGATTTTGCACACTTATTTGTGGGATTCATATTGAGCATTGTTTTTTGCTCTTTACTTATGCATATGGTTATGGATTTTATGCTCTAGTGAGAGTTGTCTATCCTAGACTTAAGTCTTTGTTACTTATTGTGCCTTGATTATCACTTTACACTTGTTTGTACACTAACTTTGCTTGGTTTTGATGGACAATGCTATTGTACATTGCTATGGTAGAGCTACATTTTGCATTGGATTGATGTGTCCATCATGGTTTATGGTTGACATTTTGATTAAGATTTTGCTCAACTTTTAAGGGAGATTCTTTTGATTTTCTCCTAGGATTTCTTGCCATAGTTTTGGCTTTATCACCATACACTTTTGTTGCATATGCACTATTCACTGATATGATATCCATCATGTGTGACAGTTCAAGGTTGACAATGATGACTAGACGACGGTCTTGTTCATGTCAATACTTGGGATGCTGGCATTGTGGTCACAAAGGGAATAGGTGATCACAAGGCACATTAGGAATCATTGATTTTGATGTATAAGGCAACAACAAGGCGATGTATGCGAGATACAAATGTGGTTTGGATACATGCTAGAATGGTGGCTTCGTATCTCGGCGGGGGGGGGAGGAGGGGGTCACTATGTATAAATTGTGTGTATCGCGTGCATTCAAGGACTTTTTTAAAAAATTCTTATCTATGAATCTTTGTCAAATAAAATATGCCCTTTTTCTATTCAATTCGTAATTTTTTTTCCAATGCCATTTTATGATAGCCTTTTGTATGTAAAAATGTGAAAAAAAATAAATTTAAAACCCCTTTTGCTGCAAGCACGTGATAATTACTTAACTATTAAGTGCCCCCCTTGAGCTTCATATGCCAACGATCGTGATGTCACACTCACCTTTAGCATTCCTGTTCCTTACATGTATTCAAGGGGTGGCACTTCTCCCCATTGATTTCTAGATGAGGATGCATTTTCCATGTCACACCACATTGTGAGTGGTTTAGAACTTTCTCTAGTGGGAGCTTTGGTTGTGTACACTTGACTGATGGTTCGGCATTTAACATTACAAGTGTAGGATATATTTGTTAGTAGGGGGCATCCTATATTCTTTGACATTTGCACTATATTCCTCAATTGAGGCAAAGGTTGATTTCAATGAGATAGTTAACAAATTGTGGGTGTCAGATACTACTTAGAGAGTAGTCGTTCTAGATGCTTTTTGGATCACTAGTAATTTCCAAGGGAGCCCAAAGTGGCTCGGTATATCATGGGCATGTATTTGAGGTATGAAGGATGGCATAATCTCAATTTTGTTTGCCAACATGTGATGAGAGAGAGACCAGACATGTCTCCTTTGCTAGTGCACTCCACCATGCTCATGAGACAGAGCATGTAGCTATGTAGGACATGTCAGTGGATTTGAAAAGATAGAGATGGAGTGGGATTGATCTAGTGAGACATAGTAGGGTTGGTCAAAGTTTGTATAGGCTGAGGTAGAGTGGGTATGCTCCTTAAAGATAAGGTAGAGATGACGGACATGGAGCTCCTTGATATGCTCATGCTAGAGGCTAATGATTTGATACCAGGATGTGCATAGTTTCCTATGGATGAGAGGGACGATCCCTGAGCTTATGAGAAGTATAAGCCATAGGTCTACCATCTTGAGTATAGAACTCCTCCTTGGGGAAGTTTACAGACATTGACTATTACTAATTTAGACTCTTTGCAAAAATTTAGAAGCTTTAGGATAGGGACTGATACTAGGTAAACTTTTGCTTCTGCAAAGCTAGCCTAGTGATATACTCTTCACTCAATCCACATCCCCTTATTTAATAACTCTGTTAAAGGGGACGGAAAAACAACATAATCCTTAACAAAGATCCTGTACCGTCATGTAATCCCAAGGAATCCCCTTACTTTACAGATGGAAGTAGGCTCGGGCAACTCCACAATGTCCTTGATTTTGTCGAGATTGATCGAAATACCTTCAAAATATATAACAAAGCCAATATATCTGACTTGGGGAGGACAAGATAAATTTGCTTTCATTAGTATAAAGTTGATGATCTCCTAAGAGCTATATAAATTTACAAACATGATCTTTATGATCTTCCTTAACTCTAGAATAGATCGGGATATCCGCAAAGAAAACTAGGACACAATCATCTAGGTAAGGTATAAAAATATCTTCCATCTATCAATTGAAGCTTGCAAGAGCATTAATAAGACCAAAAGACATGACTATGAACTCATAATGTCCACCTACCTTGTACTGAAAGTGTCTTTGAAATGGGATTCTTTGATCATTATCTATTGATAGTATCCAAATCAAAGGTGAATATTTGTGAACATCTTAATCCCATGTAACCTGTCTAATAGATCCTAGGAATGGGGTACTTATTCTTGATAGGTGACTTGATTAAGCCTGCAATAGTCTATGCAAAGTTTCAATGAACCATCCTTCTTTTTGGGAAAAGGATTGGAGCACTCCAATGTGAACTTCTAGGTTGTATGATTCCTTGCTCGATGGTTGGTTTGAGCTTCTCTTTGAGCTTAATAGTTTTAAAGAGTGACATATTATAAGGTCTCTTTGACATGGGCTCGCACCCTGGGATAGTTTCAATTTCATGATCAACTTCCCTATGAGGTGGAAGACTTGTAAGGTCCTCAAGGAACACATTTTGAATATTATTTCAAGCAATAAGGTCAAAAGTTCGATTGTTCTTTAGACCCTTTAGAAGTCTGCTTGCCTTAACTAAGTGAGCTTTAGGTTTCCCATTCTTTCCTTGAACTAAAACCTCATTCCCAAGGTCATCTGTAAAGGCGAAAATTTCCTTAGTGATTTTGTGAACGTGATTTTGATTTTGTTTCAACCAATCCATCCCCAATATCCCATCATAATCACGAAAGGTAAAGTGAAAACTTGTGCAAAAGTAGATATTCCCCTAGTTCAAATTCTACTTGTCTTGATGTGTTAGGAATTGTTTCCCTCTAAAATTATGCAAAAAATAGCATTCGAAGATTTCTCTTTTGGAAGATGAGAATTAGAAACACTTCACCTTGCATTTGTTTCATGCTTCCCCTATGAGACAGGGATCCCTCTTTCATTGCTTAGAATTGAGTTACTTTGTTCCTAGAGCTTGTCCATTGGATCCAAAATTGTCTTGATTGTGTTGCTTTGATTAGATAAGGCTTAGCGACTTGTCATGTACCCTCCAATTACCAAGTGGTTATGGTGATGGGATGGGGGACCTCACACCAAGGTACCTACTAGAATACATCCTACAATCAAGGAAAGGGCATTCCAATTGCAAAATCTCTTATTTGGTAAGTATGTACAAGGAAAATTTCCATCAAACACCATTGACAAAGTTGCTCAAGACCCTCCTCTTGCACAACATGTTTCTTAGGATTACATGATGCATGATGATAGAGTCAACCATGGCTATGCATAGACACAATTCTTCGACCCATGCACAACACAACCCTCGCGGGGTAAGCTACTGTTCACAAGGACTCCATGTCTATGATAGAGTCAACCATGGCTATGCATAGACACAATTCTTCTACCCATACACAACACAACCCTCATGGGGTAAGCTATCGTTCACAAGGACTCCATCTAGGAGGGGAGGAGGCACATTATACACGAACTCAGTAGGATGATCATATCGTGATAATAGGCATCGTTTTCAAGCTGTTCATTTCCAAATTTCTATGGTTTACAAATATTTCCAAAATTACTATCGATGCCAATATTGAGAGACAATAATAAGAATTTAATAAAAAAGTCAAATATGACCCCTAAGCATAGTGTACATATGTATATATGCATGCCAACCTTCACAAATAAGTGCAATTTTTGCTAATAATGGCTAGAAAATCCCAAAAATGAGTAAACTCAATAAAAAATTTGCCAAGTGTGCATGAGTAGGGTTTTTAAATTTGAGCCAAGTTTGGCAATTAGTAATGGATTTTGGAAATTTTCTTTATTTTTCTCAATAAAATTCCAAAATATGTGTGTGTGTGTGTGTGTGTGTGTGTGTGTGTGAGAGAGAGAGAGAGAGAGAGAGAGAGAGAGAGAGAGAGAGAGAGAGAGAGAGAGAGAGAGAGAGAGAGAGAGAGAGAGAGAGCTTTTCTAGAAATGCATTCTACGCACTTGAGACATGAGGGTTAACTTCCTAACCCTAAGTAGAAGTGTTTTGAAGTGGGGCATGGGTAAGGGAATAGCGGTATGGCTCTAGGAAACATAGGGCAAAGAGTAGAATTCTAGGTAGGAAAAATTGCACTTTTGGGTCATACACTTGCTTACATATGTTCCTACAAATTTTCTATGCATGAATCATCCACCATAACATGCCCAAAACCCATTCTTAACAACAACTAGCCCAAAACACTTAATTCAACTCCATTGTCATAATAACTAATATCTAACTCTCCTAAATGATTTTCTCATGTTAAACTGATCATTTAATATGGGGAAGTGCCAGGGGAGAAAAAGCTAGAATATTGGTTAAGCTGGCAGATCTGCCACAATAGGGATCCAAAGGGGGGGCCATCTGCAAAAGAGCAAGGTGCAATAATGGTCTTAAAAGACCCTATGGTTCAGCCCATTAAGACTTCCAAAATGCTAAGGTTGTGTCCAAAGGTCAAACGCCTAGGGAAATTGGATGCTTTGTGTGTGTCCTAAAACGTCTTTCACAAGCCCTACAAAGGAGAGGGCGAGCCCAAGAAGTAGGGGATGAGAGAGAAACTCTCTCACACACACAAGCTCCCTCTACAAAAAGGGAATGAGGGACACATGTCAGCTCCCTAGCTCAGATGCCCACAAGGTGTACTCAAATCCTATTGGATGGCCTTGGAGGTGGACCAATGAGAACTAGGCTAGAGTAAATCTAGTTTAATTAATTTAGAAACACTTATTAAAAGAACCAATAAGAATTAAGCTCTCTATAAGACTATTGGACAGTCTTCCAAGGGGTCCAATGAGCATTCAACAGCCCAATTGCTTGCCTGATTCTTATTGGCCACGAGATGAAGGGGTCCAATGAGAGTTTAGGTGCATTAATTAAGTACCTAAAGCTCTCACAAAAGGGGAAAGGGGGACACATGTCAGAAGGATATCACTTATGCTGCTTACACACTCACACAATCTCGTGTGTGGAGCAAGAAGACTCTCTCTCTCCTTTTCAAGCTTTAATGGAAAGCTTACCACCTACTCCAAGCTTGTGAGAAGAGAAACCTACACCAAAAACTCTTGGCTTTGTGATGCAAATCCAACCTAGAGCCAAACTTCAATGCATGGTCATCTCCTCTACCAAGCTAATTACTAAGCTAAGCTATGCTAATATGAGTGATTATGTGAGGAGATGTACATCTTTCTTGTAAGAATACTCCTTCTTCCTCTCAATCTACTCTCATACCCCGTTAGCTGTCACCATCTTCGAAGGTGTGTGAGGTCTTGGGTCTGACACCGTGAGGAAATTGATGTTGTGTTTGATAAGTGTTTTGCTTAGTGCATGAAGTTTCCATATTCATTGCACTAGCTAGTATTGAAGGAACACAAAGAATTGTATTGTAAAATGTCTCTCTTTATGGGAGAAACCATAATACAAAGCCTTTTTTGGGGGGGGACTGGCTCCATGTAAATCTGGTCCTCAAGTGTTGTCAATAGCTTAATTTGTCTCTTTTTTGAAGTATTGTTCATGCTATCTAACTAGGTGTTATACTTTTTGTTGCTCTCTCCACCCAAGCACTCTTGTTATTCTCTACCCAAGCACTCTTGTTATTCTCATTAGGAATCTATTCTAATGAAACGCTCACTATGTTCATGCTATTTTCCACTACACACAAGTTACTAGGCCATTAAATGTTACATCCATATTGAATGGGAGTTCCACACTTATTTTCAATAACACATTCCAATGCTCACAAGCCAAAAAGTTTACAAATCACATCTACAAAATAGGCATACCTATTTTGGAGATGGCCAGCCAGGAAAGTTTGACACCAAGTGAAAACATGGACATTATATATCAAATGTAGAATCCCCATACCGAATTTCATCCAAAATGGTCAAGCACAAGCTATCACCAAGTCAGTCTGGAAGCAAAAAAGCACACAGGGTTTTGGGCATAACTCCCACATATGAGCTCCAAACTCAACCAAACTTCATGTACATGTCCAACAACACTAATGCATCTAGCCATGATGAGAATCACCTATCTAAATCTCATATGCACAATTATAAAACTAGGTGCACCCACTTTGGGACTTAGCAAAATTTGAGTTCTTAACTTCTCTCTTCCATGCAAGCTATCTAATTGTTTAATCATCAATGTTGGAAAGACTGTAATTGCAATGGGCACCTCTGAACATAGAAAAAATTCTACTTGGACTATATGTAGGAGCTATGTCCTTTGTGTTGGTAGCTCTCAAGAAGAAATATCTAAAGGACAAGTTGGCTGAGCTACCACCTTACCAGCTTGGGGAAGACTCACTTACAGAAGTCAATGGGACATGAACTAACAAAGAATAGCTAGAAGCACAATATGTCATGGTTTATCATGGGATTTTCAAGAGTTCAGAGGGAAATAAGATAGATATCCATAAATTGTCAAAAGAATCAGTGGATCTAGCCAAATCCCCACAATCAAACCAATACTAGAGAAGGTTCTTCATCAAGTTGCCTTCGTACGGGGTACATTATCAAAGAGAACATGAATTGGTACCCACTATCAAGATGGATGGAACTGCACAATTTTACACCTCAGGAGGTAAATGTGTTTGAAGACATAGTAGCTAAGGCCTTGAAATTTCCAAACAAAGGACAAACCATGCAAGATGGCAATCTAGCCACCGTTGATATTTTTTCAAAGCCGTAATCTTCTATCACAGACCTGAAACAAAGGGAGGTAGTTGATGCTTTGAGACTTTACCACAAGTATTTTCATTTCACAGAAAAGAAGTCCACAAGGTATACATCCCCCACTCATGCATTGTCATCAACTTTCACCTCAGTAGCCTTCAAGAAAAAAGGTAACTTGACCATCAACCATGCACAATATGTTCACACGACATTGATAAGATTGAATTCATCATCATCATCAATTGTAACTCCAATCCATGTTAGGGTGTTCACCTTCAACATACTCCTAGTTCATTTAACCCATTATAATATTGGTCATTTTTTACTTTCAGCATGGAATTTGTATATTTGTAAAAATTGTAGCACCAACCGAGCCTCTTGTCCAAAATGGAAGATTTGTTAAAATCTTTGTATTTTTTATACAAACATAGCTAACTCCAAAACGGAGGCCAAAACATGCTAGAAACTAAAATCTAGCCACAAAAATGCATCCCAAGACTACGTAGAATTCTAAGCCATACAATAATCATCAAAATTGGATATTGTTTCCAATACCTCTCAAGAATCCTGGGGTTGAGTGTAAAACAAACACAAGATGGATGAGAATGGGGAAACCCTTACTTTCAACCACTTATTCTAATGCTCTTGCTTGCCACTCATAACTCCTTAGCCACAACCAGGCTCTAATATCATGTAAAGAGATAGATAAGGAGAGAGCTTGAGCTCTTGTAGACACACATGCACACAACAAGGAGAGTATACAATGGACATGGAAGCACAAAGTTGCTTCTTCTCCTTAACCACTCAAAATGATTATAAGCATAAGTGGAAGATAGAACATAATAAGAACTATGGACAATGCAAGATAGAGTAGATTAGATCAAAACATAGTTAGAATATTTTTTGTGCAAAACTATTCATGTTTGGTTTTACAAATTTTTACATTTCTAAGTGCATATTTTAGCCCATTGTGATGTTATATATGTCTTTATCTTCTTCAATTACTCTAAATTTTTTGTTTATAGTGTTAACTGAGCCAACGTTAGCTAACATAAGGTAGTAAAGGCCCAAGACATACGAATACACACGAAGATGAATATGGAGAAGCAGTGAAGATTGGAATACACATTTTTTACATTTTTCCAAAATGGCTATGTATTGTAATTTCTTGATTTATTTCAACCCATTGTAGTAGTTGTAATGGGTTATGGGCTCAATGAGAGTTCCAAGTAGTAAAGAATAGGTTCGTTAGTTTGCCTAGGTTGCAGATGCAGTAAGTTGTGGCGATCTAAATGCCTTGGGCGTTCGAACAATGCATATTTTTAACCTACGTATATAAGGTAGTGTGTAAATGAAATTAGGGTTCTCAGCCTCATTTGTTGAGACCACTCTTTAGTGAGAGCTCTTGAGAGGTGTGGCTATGGATTTCTTCAGCTTCTCCTTGCTCATGTGACTTGATTAACACTAATAAATGCTTAATTCTCTTTCATTCCTCTCTCATAATTTTTATGGTTGCTAATGATGCTTTGGTTAGCTAGATCGTAACTAACTAGTGGTTAAGCTTTCTCTAATCTTGTGTGATTGTCCTCTATTCTTTGTGTGTGGATGTATGTTTGATTGGAGTGTGGATGCTCAATAGATCTATGTGTGTGCACTTGTGATTAGTGTGTTGCATGATAGGATTAGTGATGTGTGTATCTTTACAATCGCTAGTGTGTGTGATTAGGTTGATTTGAGGTGAAGAGAAACGGATGTGGAGATTGCCAGACATTGTGGCTTAGCTCCTCCATAGGCCGAGAAGCCCACTTCATAGAGACGCCTTTCGTGTTGCCATGATTAGCTCACTAATCGGTGAGTGTTTCCATGCCCTAGCCGGGTAGCTTATCCCTCCGGATTGACAATTATTGTTGGTCATTGGAGCTATGATACGATGGTACCCCCAAAATTTTGCACCACTGTAGGGGAGTGATGGCCTACATTACTATAATTATGGCATAATCAGATAGGTTTTCTCACTAATTTCACTTGTGTGTTTGTTGTTTTGTGGATGGATGTGTGTGCATAAAGCAATGTGTTCAATTTTTCCTAATTTGATACCATATCTTGCTAATTGTGTGCCTATACACTCTAATTTCACACTAAACCCTTGCTAATTTCACTAATTTTTGCTAATTTGCACACTACTTTTCTACTATTTGCACTAACATTTTGTGCTTATGCTTTGAAATTTGCCTAATTAGAGGCTTGGATTGCATTCTAACAATGTCGGTTTGTCCTAATCACTTGTCAATTTGTTGCTTTTGGAATGCAAGATTAAGGCTTTGGAGCATCGACGAAAGTGGCTTACACATTGTGTAATCGGAGAATGTGTGGTGCCATTGGACTCAAATGTTGTGCGGTAGGCTTAGCCGTTATCAATTTGTGATTTGGAACTTTTGATTTTGTGCATTTGCATGCCGTCGTAATGCCAAAATTTTCCTAGAATTGAAAGTGCAAATTGATGGTTTCATGTGCTAATGTGCAATGTAAATTTGCCTAATTGTATGTTTCAATGGTCAATTGCAATTGTGTGCACTAAAATCAAGTGTATGTAATCTGATTGAGTGTATATACACCTATTTTTAGGTGTGTCTGCACTATTTTACCCTTGTGTGTGCACTAAAAAATCAATGTGTGCATAATGATTTTGCTAATGTGATGATTGATTTGTGTTGTGGTCATGTCCAATTAGAAATTTGTGTGTTCAATTTGCAAATTTGACATGATTAACACGTGTGTGAGCGCACCTAAAATTGGTAAAGACTGCCAATTCTTAGTGTGTGTGTCTAAAAGGTGGTTAATGTGCATGAATAATCCATTGTTTGATTGCAAATTTGAAGTGTGTAATGGCTAATTGCTGCAAATTTAAGCTCAGAGCAGGGATTTACACAATTGAATTGCGTCAATTTTTGATCTAATTTTGTCGATGTAATTGGCTAGTTTTGATTTTTTATAAATGAAATTAATTGGCGATTAAATCAATGTGATAATTGAGTTTTAATTTGGCTGCTAATCCCCTATGTGTGAAATGTTTTTAGAAAATCTTGCGGTATTTTTGGATACTTTTTGTAAAATTTTGGTAAAATTTTCACTAATAATTGCATTGATTTTTTATTAATTTCAAATAATTTTGATATCTTGCGATCTTGATGAGCTATTTTGTGTGCATATTTATGACATCAACTTGAGCGTGCTTTTGTGCTCTCATTGGTCCAGTTTTGTGCTTTTGCTATTTTCGAAGATTGGATTGATGATTTTGTCGTAATTAGTATTTTCAATAAAAACTACTATTTTTGGTGTGTTTGTGCATGTTGAAAGAGTTTAATTTTGATTTTTGATGATTTCTTTACATTCAAAAAGTTTTTCAAGAAATTTTTGGCTTTTTGGGTGATTTTTAGCGTTTTTGGCTAATTTTCGGCCTAATTTTCGAATTTTCGGGCATTCGAAAGATAAAATTTGGAAAACTTGCTTAACGTGAACGCTGATTTTTTTTTACAACCTTTGAGTATGCGACGCGGCAAGGCGTCGGCATTCATGGCGCTAGCGGCTGTAAAATTTTGACCCAGATGAAAAAATCAATTTTAACGGCTTGCGTGGGTGAGAACCCCCTCTTGAGTTGATTAAGGGTTTAAGCCAAAGATGCTCTCTCGAGTCTCTCCTCCCTTTCACTCTCTCTCTTTCACTTTCCTTGTCTCATTTTATGGCTCTTTGTTGTCTTCAAACGCCAAAGATACTCACTCTCTCTCTTTCACTTTCCTTGTCTCATTTGTAGTTGGCTACAGCAGAGCCGCCACAGACACCACACACCCACTATCAACCAAAAGGCCTTTCAGTGCAGGCTCTCACCATATCTGCCACTTTCTATCTCCCGTTGTTGTATTCACCCACAGGTTGCTACACTCTCTCTCTCTCTCTCTCTCTCTCTCTCTCTCTCTCTCTCTCTCTCTCTCTCTCTCTCTCTCTCTCTCTCCTTCACTACGAGCAGCCCACTGAGGCATCAACACAAACAACCATTCCCTTTCTCTCTCTTGAGTCCTCATCCTTTCTCTCTTCTTGCATCCTTTCTCTCTTCTTTGCTGTGGTTGCCCGCCGACTCCAACGCGTGGACCCGCTTCCTCTTTGTCCCTTCCCTTACTGCAGAATGCATGCGATGACTCTTTTCTTTCTCTCATTCCCTGTTGGGACTGCTCTAGCACGCCATCGCGTTCTCTCTCTCCCTTTATCGTGCACCCCATCCTGCTCCAGTACCGTCACCATCCTCTCTCGATGCAGGCCACCTTCATTGGTCAACGAACCTTGTTGCCAGGTAAAGTTGCATTAATAAGGTTAATTTAGTTTTACTTTCCAATCTTAAATTTTTTACCGAATTTCATTTAATAAAACCCCACTTAAAAAAGAAAAAAGAAAAACACACAAAATAATTTTTTTAAATAAAAAATCCATTAAAAACCCAAAAAGATAAAAAACACATAAAAAATTCACAAAAAATATTAAAACTCACCCAAAACAATAAAAGCCATAAAATTCCTAAAAATTTTGAAGTTTTTTAAAATTCACAAAAAATCTTATAAAAAGTTATTAAAAATCATAAAAATTCTCCAAAAATTCATAAAAAATAAAAAAGTGACAAAAAAATACAAAAAACCATAAAATTCATAAAAACCTTAAAAACACACAAAAATTACAAAATTTATAGGTGTTGGAATTAGGGTTGCAGAGAAACACACACAACTTGGAGAAGACGAAGGAAGCTCAAGCCACACAATAGAGAGTGTATTACTTAGTGTGCTATGGAAAGATAGATAGCCCTAGAGTGATGGGCATATATACAATGCACGGGGGAAAAAACCTCCTAAAGAGGGAAAAAATGCCCCGGCGGTCCTAGTGTGTTCACACACATCACTACCACATGTATATGGAAACAAATCCCCCTTGGAGTGATGCGGTGAACGAGAGCTGGCACATGAGTAAAGGGAAGTGCCATGCCCTGAGGACAGGATCAGTCCACAAAGGGGAGTAAGCCCAAAGCTTTGTGGAAAGCTTCAAGCTTCTCACGAGACAATGCCTTTGTGAAAAGATCTGCAAGGTTGTCCTGTGTTGGCACATAAGCCAAGCTGATCTCTCCTGCTGAGAGCCTCTCCCTGACATAGTCGTAATGCACCTCAATGTGCTTTGTGCGAGCATGAAAAACTGGGTTCCTCGCAACTGCCAATGCTCTCTGACTGTCAGTGTAGATAGTGTTGGCAGTGTCCTGTCCAACACCCAAATCAGCCATAAGGCGTCTGAGCCATACACACTCAACGGTAGCTGTGAAGACTGCCCTATACTCAGCCTCACAACTCGAAGTGGCCACAGTAGGTTGCTTCTTGCTCAACCATGATATACATGAACTGCCAAGCATGAAACAAAAACCACTTGTGGACACTCTCGTGTCAAAACAACTAGCCCAATCTGAGTCCGAAAAAGCATGTAAGTCTGGCGGCAATGATCCCCCCTTGGGATAAAACAAGCCAAGATGTAAAGTGCCACTAAGGTAGCGAAAAATCCTCTTGACAGCCTGCCAATGCTTAGACACTGGGCTATGCATAAATCTGCTGACCTATGAGACTGCAAACTGAATATCTGGCCTCGTGTTGCATACATAAATGAGGCAGCCAACATCAGTTTGGTAAAGAGTGACATCAGCAGGATCACCAGCATCATGTAGACTCAACTTCAAACCTGTTTCCATGGGAGTGGCAATAGGTTTGCAATCCTCAAGTCCAAACTTACATAGCAATGTCTCTATGTAACTTTTCTGACACAAGGCAATACCACCATCACACTGCTTAAACTGTATACCCAAGTAATGATGCAACAGCCCCAAATCTTTCATCTTGAAAGTAGCATTCAAATGAGCCTTAAATTCAGCAATATGTCTCTCATTTGGTCCAGTGATCAGCAAATCATCGACATAAAGAACCACAATGAGAAGTACATCACCCTCACGCTTTACATACAATGTGCTTTCTGTTGGACTGTTACGAAAGCCTTGTTTGACCAAATGAGTGTCAGCTTTCTCATACCAAGCACGAGGAGATTGCTTCAACCCATACAAAGCCTTGTTACATTTGCACACTTTGTCCTCCTATCCTTTTATGACAAAACCGCGAGGCTGCGTTACATAAACTTCCTCGAATATGTCACCATTCAAGAAAGCAGTAACAATGTCTGATTGATGTACATCCCAACCAAAATGAGTTGCCAATGCACATAGAAAACGCACAGTAGTCATACGACAAGTGGGAGCAAAAGTCTCTTCATAATCTATGCCTTTTTGCTGTGCATAACCCTTTGCAACAAGTCGAGCCTTATGGCGATCGATCTCACCATCCGGTTTGCGTTTCAACTTGTAAACCCACTTTGTACCAATGGCCTTTTTGCCAGGAGGCAAATCACATAAAGCCCATGTGTCATTTTCTATAAGTGCATCATATTCTGATTGCATGGCAGCCATCCAATTTTCTGAATTCTGTGCTTCATCAAAAGACAGAGGCTCCTCAACATCATGTAAACTAGACATAGCCAAAGCATAACAATCTGATGCATAAGATGCATGGCGAGAGCCTGAACGAGTACGACTAGACAAAGGTGCATCCAATTTACTGTCACGCAAAGTGTGCACCAGCCATTTTGGCATACCTCTAGCCTGCTCATTTTCAGCCCTTTCCTCATCAAGTACATCATGTACATTTGCATCAGTAATAGGCTGATTTAAAACATTTTCAGAAACCCCCATAGGCTGTACATTTGCCTCATTGGAACTTACATTCGTATTTCCACCACTAAAAAGAGGCAACAAAGTGTCATAAATGTCCTGTGAGCTTACATTACTGTCTCTAGTACATGACAGCAAGGGCTGAACAGAATCTTCCACAAACACTACATCCCGAGAAACCAGAATACGTTTTGTTTGCAGATGATACAACCTGTAACCTTTGCTTTTAGCACTATAACCAACAAAAATACATTTGATAGCCTTATCATCCAATTTTCTGCTCTGCACTTGTGGCACCAAAGCATATGCCAAACAGCCAAAAATACTCATGTGCTCAATAGAAGGTTTTCTATCATGCCATGCTTCATATGGAGTAATAGACTGCAAAGATTTCGTAGGACACCTGCTAAGTACATAAGTGGCACACATGATGGCCTCGAGCCAAAAAGAATGCGGTAAATCTTGACTTTTGACCATACATCGTGCCATTTCCGTCAGTGACATGTTTTTCCTCTCAGCAACACCATTTTGCTGAGGTGTATAAGGCACTGTACATTGGTGTTTTATCCCACGTCTAGCCAGAAATGCATTAAATTCATGAGACATATACTCCCCCCCTCGATCTGAACGGAGGGTGCCCATAGTACATTTCGAGACATTTTCAGCCATAGCCAGAAATTGTTTGAAGCACATAAAGACTTCGGACTTCGCTTTAAGCGGAAATACCCATGCATGCCTGGAGTAATCATCAATGAAATTCACGAAGTATAGGTAATTACCCAAGGACGGAGTTTGCATGGGCCCACAAACATCACTATGCACAAGCTGCAACCTGCATGTGGCCCGAATTGAACCATCCTTTGGAAACTTAGAACACTGCATCTTACCCAAAATACAGCCTTCACAAACATGTTTGACAGGTGCTTCAAGAGGTGGCAAAGAAGCAATTATGTCAGATTTCTGCAAACACAACAAACTGGCAAAATTCAGATGACCAAAACGTGCATGCCAAAGTTTTGCATCTGAAATAGCCCTTGAATCTACAATAGCATTTGCCAAAATTTTGTCCACACTTGTCATACAAAGTGCATCACCAAGTGTGAAGGAACTGCCATTTGCAGCAGTGAGCACAATCTTTCCAACTCCCTTAACTGGATAAGAGGTGTTGTTGGCACAAGTGACTGAATTCCCATGAGGAACAGACTCGAGAGAGGTAAACAATTCATGATGTGAGGTAATGTGCTTTGTAGCACCACTGTCGAAATACTACACATGTGAATCTGCAGCAACTGACAAGCATGCATCATGGACAACAGGATTGTAAGTGCACTCTGCACTAAAAGCCCATTCTGCATCAACATCAGCAACACATTCTCCTTTCACAGAAGACTCAACAATGGCTGCATTTGTAGTGGAACCAGCATTTGCAGTGGAACCACCCTCTTTCTTCTTAGCCTCTTTGGCCTTCAACTTAGGACACGACTTGATCAAGTGATCATTGGCTTTACAATAATGGCAACGCATCTTCTTTTTGCCCTTATCACCAGAATTTCCAGACGAATTGCTGCCAGCAGAAGCATTAGGAACATAATTTTTGCCACTCGCAGCAGAACCATAAGAAGTGGTTGCATTGCTATTACCACCCTTTCTTTGAGAAGCAATAAAATCCTGTTCAACTGCACGCTGTCTAGTCCTGTTTTTTCTGGATAGTGACTCTTGCAACAGCAATGTGCATAATGCATCAAACTTGACAACTTCTGGATTTCCTTGGGTCATCAGTCTCCAAGTACTAGAAAAAGTCTGGTAGGAATCTGGTAAGGCATCAAGAACAGTCTGCACAAGGGAACTGTCTGAAATGACTTCACGTGCAGAAATAAGCTGCTCATTGATATCCTTGACACTAGCAAGGAAAGTGTCCATATCATCCTCCTCATGCATAATCTTCGACTCCAGCTCTTTACGCAGCAAAGCAATTTTAGCCTCATTGCGGCTTGCATAAAGACCTGCTAGAATATCCCAAGCCTGTTTTGCAGATTTTGCTGAACGGATGTGAGGAACAATGGTGCGCTTCACAGACAACACAATCAATGCATGAGCCTGCGCATCCTTAACATCCCAACGAGCTTGTTCTGCCGTAGGCAAAACAACTCTAACAGCTGCAATCCTTGCAGCAAGACCTGCAACATCCTCAACATCGCCTACATCCTCAAAACCAGGACGTACATCAATGCCCTGCACAATGTTCCAGACACCTTTTGACACAAGAACATGTTGCATCATATAAGCCCACATAGGGTAGTTGTCCCCATCCAACCTGTCCTCAGCAGCAAACATCTTGAACACATCTGTGTTGTTGTTGTCAGCCATGGTAAATGCTGCACCTCATGTGAAAACTACCCGAAAATAGGAGAAATGGAGCAGGAACAACCTGTGCTATGTAGCACAAATCATAGAAGACTATAAGGCACCTGTTATGCAGAAAACGGCATTGACAAAAATTCTGCACAAAATGACGAAATAGCCTGTGCAGTACTACCTGTAGTGGAAACGAAGGCCGAAATGAGCCCAAATCAAAATTCTGAGTAGAACAAGCTCTTTGAGCTGTCCCAAAATATTTGTCGACCTGCGAACGCTCGCCAAAGCTCACTGAAATCGGAGAAAGTGAGTAGGCGTGTGCTGGAGCAGCTGGCGACTAACCCCGGGAGGACGTGACCTGCTCTGATACCAATTGTTGGAATTAGGGTTGCAGAGAAACACACACAGCTTGGAGAAGATGAAGGAAGCTCATGCCACACAATAGAGAGTGTATTACTTAGTGTGCTATGGAAAGATAGATAGCCCTAGAGTGATGGGCGTATATACAATGCACGGGGGAAAAAACCTCCTAAAGAGGGAAAAAATGCCCCGACGGTCCTAGTGTGTTCACACACATCACTACCACATGTATATGGTAACAATAGGAAAATCCTTAAAAATAAAAAATTTCCAAAACAATCTTAGAAAATCATAAAATATAAAAAATCAAAAAAGTCACAAAAAATAATAAGAATAAAAGAGGAGGTGTCGAAAAAAGGGCAAAAAAGAAAAAAAGTAACTAAGGGAGTCACACATCGCCAGAGCAAAAGAGCCGAGTAGAAAAAGCTGGAAACGATGAAAAAGGCTTGAAAATAAATGAGCAACATCGAGCCTTGAGCCGGGTAAAAATTTTGAATTTGTCAAAAGAGAAGCAGAGAACAAAACCTTGAGAAATTGAACCGTCGAAAACCGTTGAAACCCAACCGACCACTAAGAAACTCAATTTGAAACTGAATTTTGAGTATGATTGGGTCGTTAGGCATTGCTCATGCATCGAGATTGCGAATCGGGGATGAGATTAAAAGACTTTGGTAAAAGTTGGCAAACATTTGAGTCGCAAGTCTTTGCAAAGTCTAGAATTCGACTTAGAATAAAGGAAAACGCTTGGAAATCGGGACTTAATCATTTTGGCCAAGAACATCACTGTTCTAGCCCAGGTGTGGATAGAGATCCCACAGTTCAGTCAAGGAACGCCAAAGTCTAGAAGTCATTGTGCACTTCACAAATTGGCAAGTGGAAGCAATTGCATTGCAGATTAGGCTATTAATAGCCCATGTTGTCATTGTTTCAAAGAGGCTGCAATCAATTCTAACGCATTCAAGCTAGAGTTTATCCAACTCTTGTGAGCCTAAAGAGCAGTGAACTGCAAAATAGCTTTGGCAAAAGCAATTTTGTCAGATCGAGCAGGAGAAATTCTGTTGAGTAGCACCAACATCTGCTAGGAGATATTTTTTACAGAACAATCGAGCATGTACACAAGTCCAACCAAGAGTTCAAGTGTACCAAAGCTAGTCACAGTAGTAGCAATAGCACTGACACAAGAGCAATAGAGAAAATTTTACAGCTATATGGCTATAATGGCGATAAAGTCTTATATGCAAATTCAGAAGGCCATAGATACCTTATGAGCAACAAAAGAAACACATGATCCAAGATCCTATTGATCAAAGTAAAACCATATCCAGAGAACTCTTAGATGTCTACAGATTTCAGTGGAGCTAGGTATTGCAAGCTCAAAGATGAAGTGCAGATAGAAGTGACCCCATTGTTTATCTAAACATCTGCACAAGTCAGTAGACCATACAATTGATGCATATTCAACCAGGATCATTGTAAATGGATTATAATGATCAGGTCTACAATCAAGAGCCAAAAAAGGAAGATCCAACATATCAACCAATAGAAGCCAATCTAATTGGAGAACAAGATCAAAGGCAGTATAAAGGTAAAGACGAAGTAGTCTCTAGCTTGATGCTCAATGTTCATGAGTCTAAGGGACACATCAAATAGCATGATGTTAGCATTGTATGGTACACATTATTCATATGCACACTATGTAGATTGAGAAAGGAAATTGCACAAAAAGGATCGACCACTGTTTTAAAGGCCCACATACCAACTCATAGAATTATGCCCAGTGATAGATCATGAAGGATGGTTCATTTCAGAAGAAAGAATCTATTAAAGCCATCCTCTCTAGAGATGAATGAAATTACCCGAGTGAACCCATATATTCAGAGCCAAATTCTCCCACATCGAAAATCAAGCTTAGACGTTGTGACCAAACGAGTATATACTTTGACCAAAATAGCCGTAGATATAGATGAGAGTCTAAAATCTATGTTTTCTTGGTCCTAAAGCCACATAAGCTCATATCATAGGAGACCTATGTGATAGAAAATATCAGGGCAAAGATGATGCTATCTACAACTTGACTTGGGAAATTATTTGTCATGTTACACGAAGGTACATAGGAAACTATTGAGAAGGTTTACATATATCAAACATCAAAAGTGCTACCCACAATGTGCCTTCACAGTCCCAAAAAGTGAGATTAAACTAGAGCCAAATAGTTTTGAACTCTCATCATGGAGCATGCTATAGTGATCACCCTAGGAATGGGGGAGCTACAAATAAATAAGCTCATCTCTAGTATCAGGAAACACAATATCAGTTAGAAGCCCTAGAAGTTCTAGCCAGCTCTCTTCAAAGCAAAAACCATTGAAAGACCATATGGTTGTTGGAAGTTTTCAGTTGACCCTGACTCAATTGAATCTGCTGACAAATGCTTCTATAAAGATCATCAAGGACAAAAGTTTCAAAGTTAAAAGCAAAAAATCACATATGATCAAGCTCACATATGCATATCAATATGCAGATGGAAATGAATACCAACAAATCCATGACCTTGCACAAACCCCTACAAATGGCTAGCTTGAAGTCAAAGATTATTTCAAGACGATGCAAAGCCTTAAGCTACTAGAATAGGTGACATATAGGTCAATGTGAACGAAAGCTAAAGTTAAGAAAGCTACACAAAGGTCACCACCAAAATGATGCAAAGCCTCAAGCTACTAGAATAGGTGACATATAGGTCAATGTCAACAAAAGATAAAGTTCAAAAATCTATACAAAGATCACCACCAAAATCTCCTTTGAAGAGACAGATTCTTCCAAAAAGTACAATGGATCTCTAAAGATCAAAAGTTACTCAGTTGTTGCAAGCAGATAATGCTCAACAACTACAAAAAAAAAGGTGCAGTTTCACAACCAAACTAGCCAACATCGAGTGAAGTAGGTAATCAAAGCAAAGAAGATGCAATAAAAAGTTCACCCAAGGACACAATTGTAGCAAGTTCACTCAACACAGACAGAAATCATGAGAAGATCAAATGCAGCACTATTGGTGAGCATGAAGAAAAGATATCAAATGAAGTCAAGCTAGATTTCCAGCTAGATAAGAACCTCATGTCCTTTTGCACTTGGAAAAAATGTGGCCAACCACAACTAGAAGATGCTCCTAAATTTATTAGCATATCTCAAAACAAACAAGCAGAATACTAAAGAATCATTTCCACCACCATTCAAATAGGTTCATATATCATCATATCTCAATTCCATGTGGTAACAATAAAATATCTAACAGATAGAATCATAGTGGGAATGCCACTTGCCCAAAAGTTTTTAGAGATACAGAGTTCAAACAAGATGCAGTCTTCAAAGACAACCAAGAATGAAGACCAAGACTTGTCACTCACAGACGACATCTCAAAGTCCACAAGTTCAGTTCAAATGGAGGCCGATACCAAAGAAAACATTATTGAAGATGGATAATCTCCACGCAACATAAATTCAGAAGGGCTTAAAGTAGATCAAGAAATAACAAGTGCAAATCAAGCAGAGTAAGGAGAAACCACAAAGGCTATTGAGCAGAGAGTGACACCAAAGACAAAAGTAAAGAAAAACAAGGTGGAAAACAACAAGGAAGCAATAGGAGGTCCAAAAATCAATCACTCATTGACATTGAATCAATTGATGTAAGTCATATTACAAAACAAAGTCTTAGTCACCTTCCATAGAGACACAATTAGATCAAGATGAAACCATGGCAAAAGCATGACAGAGATCTCAATAGAACTGCCAATGATAATAGCTATAGTCCTCACTAGTGCAAATGGAGAAAGTGTTAGATGCAATGCTCTATTGGATAAATAAGAAAATAACAATATGGTTGAGGATAGCATCCAAAGGATCCTCCAAATCACTCTAGGTAAACAAGATAGAAAAGCAGTGTGACATATGGTTGTGAGTCAAGAAGAAATGGTTGCATGAAGAGAAGGTCAAGTTTTAGATAAAGTCTTCAAAGAAAATGCCTGAAGATGTCATCCTTGGACATCAATGAATAGACCAACACAAGGCCTACAAAGAATATACAATGTTGTTACTCTCTTTTCCAAGTGGTAGTAAGCAACAAATACAAGTACCATTATTGCTATATTCAGAGTTGCAAAAGTCACAAGAATTAAAGATAAATCTTGCAGACAAAGGTAAAGCTAATGTGGACCTTCAAAAAATACCACGGAGGGTGTGACATCATATGCCTCTAGATCAAAGAACCCTAATGGATTAGATTCTTCAAGCAAGACAGGCTTTCAAAACTTCTAAGTCAATTGCTGAACCTAACAAAACCTCTAGGGAGCTACCCAAAAAAGCAAAGGTATATCAACTAAAGTATTCAAGAAAACAAATGAAATTCAAGCACGTGTTTGTTCCAACCAGTTTAGTAAAAGTGAGTGATCCAGTATGGATTGAAGTCAAAATATCAATACAGAAAGACAAACACATGGATAGATACAATCACAAGGGAGCTTAAAAGAACTTGACTACTATAGAGGTGATAGACAGATATGGGTACCAAAATCAAAGATCAAGGCATATGAAGTTAAATCAAGGCCCTCCCAAGAAAGAATGCCCACTAGGTATCAATCTCAACAATATCCCATGATACCTAAGAACAAAATGTACAAAAGGACAACATCGAATGCTGCTACATTCTACCACAACTCTCAAGAGGATACATAACAAAAATGGATTTCAAATAATCTTCCTCTTGCACAAAGGTTCTACAGAGGCTATACACTAACAATCAACCAAAGACCAACTGTGCTTACAGACAAGATGCATGAAGATCTTGAGATTTCAACAAGACCTAGAGCTAGAAAAAGTCAATAAGGCAGCTACCAAGGTAACAAAAGAATTTGGATTCATAAGTTTTTCAAGGCTTCGAGTCAACAACCAAATGTCACCAGTCAACAAAGGCCTACAACAACATCAAAGGCTCCTTTCAACATGCCTAATTTGAAAATCAATCTGACAACGGAGTCTTCATAGTCAAAGAAGAACAACTCAACCAACAAAGCTGCAAATTCCAATATAAAATAGGTATGGCAAAAGAAACCCTCAATGCCAACTTGGTCCTACTCTTTTAAGATTCAAGCTTACTTTTACCTAAAGAAATGTTTATAGTAAGCTCAAGAATGTGAAAAATTAAGTCGCCAGGTGCACAAAAACACTCTTTGGAATAGTCATGGTCGGGCTACTAAGCCACAATATGAGCAAAGCATTAGTCCCAAAGCTTCGAGTTGTAATAAACTATGTGCTAAGAGTCGTAGTATTAGGCTTACGCTCAAGCTGGAAGAGTTGAGCATATCTAAGTCGTGTCGCTCATGCTGGCGAGATGAGCATAAGAGTCAAAGTCTATTAACTTAAAGGTCGTTTTTAAGTTCCATTAGGTCAAATAAACACTTGATTCAATTTTGTGAAAATTTGCCTTTTCTTGCTTTTTGTGTTTTTTGGTGCTTTTTTGTGAAAAGCAAGGCTATACCTTCTTCTATCAGGTCTATGGGATCTAAAGGTCAACTTGGTAAAAATCTGCTTTTCAAATACTTTTCATGTCTTTTGGCCCTTTTTGGTGAAATGTAGATTCATATCCTAGCTTAGGTAGACCAGGTGAAGCCATGGTTCAATTTTAGAAAAACACAATGTTTTCATTTGTGCATTTTTTTTACTTTTTGTGTTTTTGATGCTTCTAGAAAGCAACATGATTTTTAATATCATCTAACCCTAGAATATTGTTTGTAATCATAGTTTATGTGCACAACAAACTTACCATGGGTGACGATATTAAAAATGGATCTGATGGGAATTATTTTATGAAAATTGGCACGATAAATACGTCTATGTGGTACAATGAGCGTACTGTATATGCTGGGGCATCACAATATGGTTTACCTCACTTACAATCACATTAGTTGCCAATGGTTTTACTAACTAGGTTTCACCAAAAAGATTGGATGGTGGAGGCAACAATTGACTTTTGAAAAGAAATCCATGTCATTAGAAAGGGGGGATGCTTTATGCAAATAACCCCAATTTTTAGCCATAAAAAATAGGGTGCCCATTTTTTCCTTGGGAGGTACTCCAACTTGCAGAATTTGCATATAAGGAGAAACAAAGCTCATGTTTTGCGGTCGGCAGGTACACATAACTCAATGGAACTCTATGTACTTATTATATGGAGGTGGTGCAAAATATTTGTTACCATCTCCATAAAAATCATCCTCTCGTTTGGGGGAAAAGAAGAACCATCTCTCTCTTCTCTCTCTAGTATTCTCTCTTATCTCGTCATAGTGAACTTGCTCTCCATCAACTTTGTGGAGGAATCCTCTATGCATCTCTCATCAACACTCTCTTGTGGGGAAGCAAGAATACTTTTGACCATTAAGAATCACTCCTTAATCTTGGTAAAAATATCTAAACTCCATAGCCATCGTATAATTCTCTCTCTATTGTTGTATATAATAATGTATGGGTTTGTTTCAAGTGTACAATGATGGTTCATGCTTGTCTTATTGTGTTTAGCTTGTTGATATAAGCATACTGTGTGTTCATGATCATGTAGACATAATGTTTTTCTTATACGTCATATATGCAATACAGGGACATTATTTTGATTGTTTCTTGTTATGAATCAAGCCAAACCATTGAAAAAAAGAGGTTAATCACATCATTTAAAGAATTTTCTCTTTTATGTGTCATGTGAAAATTCCTCTCGAGGGAAGAGTTCGGGGTCAAAATACAACTTGTTGCCTTCTACACTTAATCAAATTTTTGCGCCCCAGAGTCCTTGAGAAGAGCCATTATATGCATACAACAAATGGGAAAACCCACTTTTCCAAGTCAAGAAGTTGACTAAATAGATAATAAATGTATTTAGATCATCATTATTACTTTATGAGTGCAAGTTATTGATTGCTTTTGGTACAAGATTATCTATAATTGTAGAAGTGCTACGGAGGGGTACCATATGGAGTCAGGGGTTTGATGTGAAGTTAATATATGAATTATGGTTTTTTTTGGTGACTTGATTCCACTTGTTGATATCCATAAGCTTATGTATTAATATATGATTATCCAACCCACTCTCTTGCTAATGCTCACATACACAGGCAATTGATATGCACATGTACTTGCTCTCTTAGACAACTATATGCACAATATACTCTCTCTCTCTCTCTCTCTCTCTCTCTCTCTCTCTCTACTTGACTCTCCCCATGATACAAAATGTAGAAATCATTCTCTCTCTCTCTCTCTCTCTCTCTCTCTCTTTTCTAGTTCTCTATTTCTATATAAAGAGGTCAACTCTTTCTCTCTCGCTCCTCCCAGATATCAACACACACACACACACACACACACACACACACACACACACACACACACACACACACACACACACACACACACACACACACACACACATGTCAAGCTCTCGTTTTCTCTCTAGTGGTTGGACTGATGCACCTTCTTTCTCACTATAACTTGCCATCATCTCGATAACCAAGGCAAATACACTACTCTCTCTCTCTCTCTCTCTCTAGATCAAGACTACAAACATCAAATTATTCTGCAAAAAAGTTCTCCTTCTTATGCTGCAGGTACTAATGTTCGCTAAATTTCTCTCTCTCCTTCTTGCTTACTACCAAAAAATTCCTCTGTCTATAACTTGCACTGTAGGGTATTCATTCTATCTCTCTCTCACTTCACACACACAGAAGGTTCTTTCTCTCTTATACTACCCCTACACACACAGGCTCTTTCTCTCACTAGTGCTTCCTAACTACCTGGAAGTTCCCCCTTCTGCTGGCATTATTCTCCCACTTGCCCTCTCTCTATGCTTGATTGGTCAATTGTAAGTGTGTGCACTAAAATCAAGTGTGTGTGCATTGTAATTGATTGTGTGTATGCCTAATTTTAATTGTCTGTCCACTATTTTATCATTGTTTGTGCACCTAAAAATATATGTGTGCTTAATGATTTTTCAATTGAGATGATTGATTTATGTTGTGGTCATGCCCAACTAGAGATTTGTGAAATCAAATTGCAATTTCAACAAGATAAAGCCTTTAGTGTGCGCACCTAAAAATTGGTAAGAACTGCCAATTATTAGTGTGTGCGCATATAAAATGCTTGATGTGCATGATTAATTCATTGTTTAATTGCATATTTTATGTATATCATGGTTAATATTTACGTTTTTTAGCTCAAAATAGAGATTTACACACTCCAAATGCGTCAATTTGTGATCTAATTTTGCCGATTTTAATTGCCTAGTTTGGATTTTATTGATGAAATTGTTTGGCAATTGAATCAATATGATTATTGTGATTTGATTTGGCTGCACTAATCCCCTATGTTCACAAACATCATCATCAACCTGTCCACCTCTTTTTCCAATTTCCAATCGCATGTGCGCGCGCGCGCGCACACACACACACACACACACACACACACACCTAGACTATGACACATACACACACAAAACATGGAATTGACATAGACAAGATTGTAAGAGTGCGTAAGAGAATTGTAAGGGATAGAGACTTGATTAGAGAGTACACAAAAAATTAAGTATATCATAAGAGAGTAGAGAAGAGAATCTGCAAGAGAAAGTCCTAAATCTAACCCCAAACTCCACGGCACCTCTCTTGTGGAGTTGGTATTTAAATGTTATTTGTGAGTTTAAGGTGCCAAAATTTGAGGCCCCTCTTTTACAATCACTTCACTTTTGTAAATGAGTGATGCTCATTAGTGCTTGCATGACCTATAAGGGGAGTTCCCACTACAATTATCTATAGAGCCATAATGGCTTATTGAGATGAAAATATAAAATACTGTGCAAGTATAAAATGACCGAGAGTTATTGCTTGCACCTCTTCGTCAACTCCCCGAATTCCACTCTATAAAATGACCGTCATCAACTTAGTTAGAAAAATAAATAGACAGCACATAATTAACCATTATGCCAGCTATCCCAATTGCAGCTAACCACTACAACACGAGGGTGTCCAGTCTTGTAACATCCCTCCCACCAGGGATAACAACTATCCTCAGTTTCTCAATAGAGAAATCAACTAGACCGTGAGTGATGGAAATTGTGGAGAAGGTCTTGGAATTTGTGAAAGAACTTTTCAAGCATCCATTTGGCATCCTCTCTAGGGTGGCCCTTGAAAGTCAAAAGGTAATGGTTATAAACCATACCAGTGCATGTAGCGGTGGTCTCATGATCAACTATTTTTTCAGAGATGAGTTGTTCTTCTTGGTCTACAAGTGAAGGTGGGTCTTCATAAATGTGGTGTGTAGGTAGAGGTCCTCGGAATGGTCTTAAAAGACTAATGTGAAATACATTGTGAACGTGTCAATGTGCAAGTAGGTCTAAGTGGAAAGAAACATCATTAATGAAAGTTAAAATTTTAAAAGGTCCATAAAAACGAGGAGCAAGTTTAACAAAAACATTGATATCAACACTTTTGAGCTATCGTTTTTCAATGCGAAGTAAAACATAATCACCTTCTTTGAATTGGTGTGCCTTACGATGCTTGTTAGCATGCTTAGTGTAAAGTTCTTATGAGTGTTTAATGGAATAATTCACACTTGTATAAACATCATGAAAGTCTCTAGTAGTGAAATCATCAGCGATATGCACAACATTAGAAAGACGTGAAGCAGGAGTAGGAAGAGAGTGACCATATACAACTTCAAATGGAGGATTACTCGTGGCAGTGTGAGTGGTGTTGTTATATGAAAATTGTAGAATATGCAAGTAATCATCCCATTTCTTAGGTTGAGAAGAAACATAAGCCTTTAACAAATCAATGATAGTGTGACTAGTGACTTCGGTTTGACCATTAGATTCAGGATGAAATGCAGAAGTGGAGTCAAGTGTAGTGCCAAGATTTTCAAACATAGTAGTCTAAAAGGAACTACAAAATTTTGAATCGCGATAAAAAGAATGAGTTTAGGCAAACAATGATATGGGAAAACAGTCTTAACACTAGGTTGGTAACCTAACAGGACATAAAAGTGTCCTTTCAGGGTTTTGAAAAAAACCTCCAAAACCATAGTAGATCCACTCATTTTGTAAAATCCTTTCATGAGGTTATAGTTCAAGGCCTACTACACATGGAAAAAATAAGAAACTTGTAAAATTTCTCATCTTTTGGTCACACCAAGCCTCCAAAGTTGATGGATCAGTACATTTTCATCAAAACAGTCATTTCTTACGTTTTGTTGCATAAAGCTAAGATTAGGGATTTTTGTAGGACTTGAGATAAATTCCCTAGTTAACTTCAATGGGTTGGTGATTAGAACATATGATTGCTTCTCACTCACTATTTTTTGTTTTGCCAAAAGAAATAGGTACAAAAAAGTTGAATTTTTACCATTCTGCAAACCTATCATCAAAGTTTCTATAGCCACGCTCAATACAAATAATATATTCATGTTTTCTTAGTTCCCTATTGTCCTTTAGGTTCATAAGGAGCCATGGAGCATGTCAAAAGAATAATACATCTCTTATCAAGGGGAATTTTGGGGACAAAGATGAAGTGCTAAATACAGCAAACATGGAAAACTGGGTTCAACATTATGAGTTGTAGAATCCCATAAAAACTATTCAATATCTAGCCAAATTTGATCCTTATGACTAGATATGGTTACTACCTACAAAATGCATGTAGATGTCACAAGAGACTAACAATATTGAAAAAGCATACTTGATATATTACAATGTTTCGTTTTCTTCTATAATTGAAAAAATCAACCATCGTTGTCTACTATGCAAAATAGGGTATTAGGTGCCCCAAAACTCAAGGAATATTAGCTTTAGGTTACAATACGTGACATAGAAAATCAAAAATGCATTTGGATATCATGAAAGCCATCAAAAAAATCATAGAAGAGCTAAAATTGGCTAAATAACAGGATTTGACAATTTTTGTAATTTGGTCATAACTTACAACTTTAACATTTATTTCTTCATAGAAGCATCAAGACATGTTGAGGACTACTAAAGATAGTTCTCTAGCATTATAGACCTCACAAACATGAATTCTAGAGTGGTATATTTGCAAAAAGTTGATAAAAGCCAAAAACAGGACCCGTTTTTTCACACAGTTTAGGTTGTGAAATGTTGTATAAGGACAAGGTTAAAGATGGAATTGATATTCCAAAAAAATGTCAAGTTTTTTTCAGCTCATGAGACAACTTTCTAGACAGATAGCACCTCAAAATCCATTTTGTAACTCTTGAAATAATTCAAGAAAAATGGTCACTTAATAGGACATAAAAGTGTCCCAGGACATAAAAGTGTCCCATTACCAACCTAGTGTTAAGAAACACAAGTGCAGCTTGATGTACCGTGATTGTTTTCTTACAAGGAATAAAATATGCTTGTTTAGGAAAACCGGTCAATAATGGTCCAAATTATGTCATGCTTGTGCACTGTGAGTGGGAAACCAGTGACAAAATCCATTGAAATGTGTTCCCAAGGTCTTTCATGAATGGGAGAGGGTGTAAAAGTCCTAATTTCTTACCTTTTGTTGCTGCTTTGATCTTTTGACAAATCAAGCAATTTGAAACATGCTGTTTAACATCAATTTTCATAGTAGGCCAATAGAAATCACGACATAAATTTTGAAAAGTTGCAACAAATCCTCTATGTTCAGCATAGGGCGGTTTGTGCAATTCTTCAATAATTAATGTACGGAAGGGTTTAGTCACACACAATTTTTGTTTGAAATAAAATAAGTTTTCTTGAATAGGGTATTTGAGAAATGTGTACACAGAATTGTCAAGCATATGAAACCATGTCCTTTTGGAGTCATCATCATGTGCATAAGTGTCAGGCATAGTGTCAAATGAAGTTCCCGCAATGGTTGATAGATTATTAAGTGAGGGTCTTCTACTCAAAGCATCATCTACCACATTTTCTTTACCAGGTTGATATTGAATGTTGGGCTAAAAACTTTGAATAAAAGTGACCCACTTAATATGTCTATCATCTATTAAGGGCTAAGAAAGTAAATTTTTGATACTTTGTTGATCAATTTTAATGATCAAATCAATACCCATTACATAGTGTTTCCAAAAGTTCAATGCATGTACCACAACATTCTTGATTCTTTATTGTAAGTATTGAACTTTGTTTCAAAAGGTTTGAACTTACAACTTTCAAAAGCCAGTGGATGGTTATCTTGCATAAGGACTTCATCGATACCTTTTCCACAAGCATTAGTGATTATGAAAAAAAATGGCCTTTCAAAATCAGGCAGTTACAACACAGGTGCATGAGTCAAAGCATGTTTAAGTGCAGTAAAGGCCCTTTCTTGTAAATCAGTCCATTCATAAGGTGTGTTTTGCTTCAACAAGAGAGTCAAATAATGTCACTTAGCAGCAAAGTTACGAACAAGTTTCCTGTAATAGCTACAAAGACCAATGAAAGAACATAGCTCATGAAAGTTTTTGGGTCTAGGCCATGATTGAATGCTTTCAATTTTCTTGGGATCTACCTCTCTCTCTCTCTCTCTCTCTCTCTCTCTCTCTCTTTGCAATTCTCTATTTCTATAGAAGGAGGTCAACTCTTTCTCTCTCGCTCCTCCCAGATATCAACACACACATACACAAACGCACGCGCGCATGCGCACACACACACATAGAGGAACACAAGTCAAGCTCTTGTTTTCTCTCTCCTGACTGAACTAATACACCTTCTCTCTCACTATAACTTGCTATGCTCTCAATAACCAAGGTGAATACACTACTCTCTCTCTCTCTCTCTCTCTCTCTCTCTCTCTCTCTCTCTCTCTCTCTCTCTCTCTCTCTCTCTCTCTCTCTCTCTCGATCAGTGCTACACACAACAAATTTTGCAAAAAAGTTCTCCTTCTTATGCTGCAGGTACTAATGTTCGCTAACTTTCTCTCTCTCCTTCTTGCTAACTACCAAGAAATCCCTCTCTCTATAACTTGCACTGCAGGGTATTGATTCTCTTTCTCTCTCTCTATAACTTGCACTGCAGGGTATTGATTCTCTTTCTCTCTCTCTCTCTCTCTCACCACACACACACAGAAGCTTCTTTCTCTCTTATACTATCCCTACACACACACACACACACACACACACACACACACACACACACACACACACACACACACACACACACACACACATAGGCTCTTTCTCTCACTAGTGCTCCCTAATTGCTTGGAAGCCCCCTTCTGCTGGAGTTATTCTCCCACTCGCCCTCTCTCTCCATTGACGACTCTTTGCTTCTGCCTAATAACAAAAAAACAAACCCTTTTTTAATTCTTATTTTTAACTCTTTCTCCTATGGTATCCAAGTCCCTATTTCCACCTCTTAAAAAGGTTTAAACGTCCATAGGTACCATCCCGTGAGATCTTAAACATCTATCCGATCAAGTGCTAAACTCACTGACTTACTCTCTCTTAAAGCCTCTCCAAAGCCTCAAGTACCGACTCTGACCTTTCGTCTCTCTCTTACGTATATGTTAACTGAGCCAACATCAATTAACAGAAGCTGCTAAAGATTGAAGATGTATAAATGCACATCGAGGATGAATTCAAAGAAGCAGTGAAGATTGGAGTTACACATTTTTTACATTTTCCAAAATGGCCATGTATTGTAAATCCTCGATTTATTTCAAGCCATTGTAATATTTTTAATGTGTTCCGGGCTCATTGGGAGTTCCAAGCTGTAAAGAAAAGGTCATTTAGTGTGCCTAGGTTGCAGATTCAATAGCCATAAAGTCCTTGGGCGCCCGGATTCCATAATTTACTCTAGGTATATAAGGCAGCGTGTAAAGGAAATCAGGGTTCTCAAGCTCATTTTTTGAGACCACTCTTTGGTGAGAGCTCATGAGGTGTGGAGCTATGGAGTCCTTGAGCTTCTCCTTACTCATGTGACTAGCTTAACACTAATTAATTGTTAATTCTCTTTCACTGTGCCTCTCTCATACTTCTTGTGAATGCCTATGATGCTTTGATTAGCTAGATCTTAACTAAATAGTGGTTAATTCCTCTTTAATCTTGTGTGATTTCCCTCTTTTTCGTGTGTGTGCATGTAGGTTTGATTGGAGTGTGGTGCTCGATAGATCTATGTGTGTGTGCGCGCTTGTGATTAGCGTGTTCCATGATAGGATTAGTGTTGTGTGCATCTTGCAATCGTTAGTGTATGTGATTGGGTTGATTGGAGGTGAAGGGAAGTGGATGTGGAGATTTCCAATCATTGTGGCTTAGCTCCTCCATAGGCCGAGAAGTTTACCTCATAGAGTCAGCATTTGTGCTTCCATGACTAGCTCACTAATTGTGTGAGTGTTTCCATGTCCCGGCCAGGTAGCTCATCTCTCCGGGTTGATAATTTTGTTGGTCATTAGAGCTATGCTACGATGGTACCACCAATATTTGGCACCATTATCGAGGACGATGGCCTAGGCTAGTATAATTATGGCATAATCGAATGTGTTTCCTCACAAATTTCATCACTAATTTCACTTGTGTGTTTTTGGTTTTGTGGATTTTGGATGTGTGTGCATGAAGCAATGTGTTCTTTTTCCCCTAATTTGTCACCGTATCTTGTTAATTGGGTGCCTACACACTCTAGTTTCATACTAACCCCTTGTTAATTTCACTAATTTTTTCTAACTTACACTAATTTTCTACTAAGGATTGGAGCTTTCAACCATCCAACTGATCTTCATTGGAAATGTAAACAAGGTGGTATTCTCAACCTCCCTAGAATCTAAACATGTGTAGAGATGAGTAGAGATGCCATAATGATGCTATGTTATGCTACACTAATTAACACCATGTCTATGCTATGATATGCTATGTTAATTACAATACCATGTCGATGCTATGTTATGCTTTGAATTTTTTTGAAATGTTCATTTTCATGCCGTCATAATGCCGAAATTTTTCAAATTTGGAGGCGTATGGAATTGACAAGTTCAATTGCTAATTGGTGAATGTACAGTGCTAGTTGTGTACCTAATTGATTTAATTGCATGCTTGATTGGTCAATTGCAAGTATGTGTGCACTAAAATCAAGTGTGTGTGCATTCTAATTGAGTGTGTGTATGCCTAATTTTAAGTGTGTGTCCACTATTTTGCCCTTGTTTGTGCACCTAATAATCAATGTGTGCTAAATGATTTTTCAATTGTGATGATTGATTTACGTTGTGGTCATGCCCAACTAGAGATTTGTGAATACAAATTGCAATTTCAACAACATTAACCCTTTTGTGTACGCACCTAGAAATTGGTAAAAACTGTCAATTATTAGTGTGTGCGCGCCTAAAAAGTGCTTAATGTGCATGATTGATTCATTGCTTGATTTTATATTTGATGTGTGTAATGGTTAATTTATGTGTTTTTTAAGCTCAAAACAGGGATTTACACAATCCAAATGCGTCAATTTTTGACCTAATTTTACCGATTTTAATTGCCTAGTTTGGATTTTATTGATGAAATTGTTTGGCAGTTGGATCAATGTGATTATTGTGATTTGATTTGGCTACACTAATCTTGTATGTGTGAAGAATTTTCAAAAAAACTTCGGGTATTTTTCGGATAATTTTTATAAATTTTTGACAAATGTTTGCTAGTTTTTGCATTAACTTTTGCTTAATTTCGTAAAAATTTGATATCTTGTGATCTTGACGAGCTGTTTTGTGTGCGTATTTATGGCATCATTTTGAGCGCATTTGTACCCTCCTTGGATGAGTTTTGAGCATTTTGCTATTTTTGATGACCAGTTTATTGATTTTTTCATAAATCACATTGTCTATAAAAACTGCTAATTATAGTTTGCTTATGCGTGTTGAAAGTGTTCGATTGTGGTTTTTGATTTTTTTTTCAAGATTTCTAGAAATTTTGGAAATTTTTTGGATTTTTTGGCTTTTTTTTGGATTGTCGGATGATTTTTAGCGTTTTCAACTAATTTTCAAACTAAATTTGACTTTTTTGAGCATTAAGACAAGTAAAAATTAAAAAATTTGCTTTGACAAGCGTTGGTGGTTGATCTTGAACTTGGGCGCACCTCCTGGCAAATTTCAACGGTTGTGCGGACTTGGCGGTCAAAATTAGAGCAGCTTTGGATAAAGCGAATAATTTCGAGCCGTGCCTTTCGACGCATGAACGCTCTCCCATTGTATTTTTCCTCATTGGATAGATCTTTAAGGTCTCTTGGGATAGTTTCCTATGACGTTAAATTAATCTTCCTTCTTCTTCTTCTTTTGCTCTCTCTCTCTGTCTCTCTCTTTCTCTTCGTGGCGTGTGAACACACACACACACACACACACACTCAATCTCTCTCTAACTTCCTCTCTCTCTTCTCTCAATCTCTTTCTAACATCCTCTCTCTCTTCTTTCACTCTCTCTTTAACACCCTCCCACCCACCCTCTCTCTCTCTCTCTCTCTCTCTTTGTCCTATTAACACACACACACACACACACACACACACACACACACACACACTCTTTCTCTCTCTCAACTCTCCTTGTCAATTAGATCTTTAATGTCTCGTGGGATAGTTTCCTAAGAGGTTAAGATACTCTTCGTCTTCTCCTGCGGCACCGCATAAAACTCTCTCTCTCTCTCTCTCTCTCTCTCTCTCTCTCTCTCGCTCTCTCTCTCTGTCTCTCTCTCTCTCTCTGTCTCTCTCTCTCTCTCTCTCTCTCTCTCTTTGTCTCTCTCTCTCGTACCGTTGCTGTGTGCCGGGCCCAAGAGAAGGCAAGTCTCTCTCTCTCTCTCTCTCTCTCTCTCTCTCTCTCTCTCTCTCTCTCTCTCTCTCTCTCTCTCTCTCTCTCTCTCTCTCTACATTGCCGTACACCCTCGTTCACGGCCTTGCAATGCACCACGATCTCTCACTCTCTCTTTCTCTCTCCTCAGCGCGTAGTCCTGGATTGAGCACGCTCGCAACTCCAGTCTCTCTCTTCTTCGATGCGCGCTGCAAGGCCACTGACATCCCGCAATCAATGCCGCCATGTCTACTGGTCGACCAATATCCAGGTAAGCAAGATTTAACATTTTTTCCATATAGTTTGTTTTTGGTTTTGACTTTAGTTATTTCTTTTTAAAAAAGGATTTAAAAAAAAATCATCATTAAAAATAGGAAAAAAGCAATTATAAAAATAAAAATTAAAAAAAAAACTTCTCATAAAAGAATTTAGATAATTCTCTAGAAAAATTCACAAAAAATGTTAAAACTTTATAAAAACTTACAAAATCCATTAAAAAATCCTAAATTGATAAAAAAAAATCACAATAAATCAAAAAATTTATTAAATCTTCAAAAAATTCCAAATTTTTTTATAAAATTCCCAAAATAAAAATCAAAACTTTCCCAAAACATTTTATAGAAAATCACAAAAATACCAAAAAAATTACAAATTTTAAAATCTCATAAAAAATAATAGAAATAAAAAGAGAGACTTTGAAAGAGGCAAAAGAGAAAAAACACACCGTCGCGAGAGTCACACACTGCAAAGCGAGCAAATTGAGAAAAAGCGAACCAGATCACCCGAAAAGAGCGAAAAAAGAGACAAACTCAAAGCCGTTTGAGCGGCAGACAAATTTTAAAATTGTGCACGCTAGAAATTGGCTTGTACAATAATTGCATTGCAAATTAAGCTTTTAAACAGACGAGTAGGGACAAAAATCACGGTGGATTGCGGATTGGGCTATTCAACGCCCAGGTTTTCATCATTTCAAGGCCCATATCAATTCTGACACTGCCGAGCTAGAGTTAATCAACTCTTGAGATATGTTTTGTAGATTGAGCCGACATGGACTCAAATCAAGCTGAGATTTCAAGTACAACAGAGCAAGCCAATAGCAGTGGCAACACAGGTACATGTGCAACAGAGGAGATTTTACAACTATGTGGCTACAATGGAGATAAAGTCTTATATGCAAATTTAGAAGGCCATAGATACTTGATGAGTAGCAAAAGCAGCATACGAGCCAAGATCCTATTGATCAGAGTAAAGCAAGATTCAAAGAACTCCCAGGTGATCACAGACTTCAGTGGAGCCAGGTATTGTGAGCTCAACGATGTAGTGCAGATAGAAGTTCAAAAAGTCAACCCAAGTGTTTATGTAGAAATCTGCACAAGCCAACAAAACATACATTTGGTGCATATGCAATCAGGATCATTGTACATGGATTATAGTGGTTAGATCTATAGTTGAGAACCAAAAATGAAAAATCCAACAGATCAACCAATAGAAGCCAGTCTAATTGGAGAACCAAGTCAAAGGCGGTACAAAGGTCAAGATGGAGCAGTCTATAGCCTGATGCTTAGTGTTCTGAAAGAAGATGCCAACAACAACATGGAAAATGTTGGGGTTAAGGCCTATGTGCCTTGACCGGTCGCCTAGGTCATGGGCGCCCGCCCACTGTTACCCTATACTTATAGTGAGTATACTGTATAGGGGGAGCTGCCACTTCACAGTCTCCCCACCCACATTGTGTGTGTGTCTCTTTAGCTCACGGGTTTGACAGGCGTACAGTTATCTTGGCACACTCACAGGAGTGAGTATTGTGATGTATGCTTGTGTGGCTACGAGCTAGGTAGCCGGATTTGAGCACTAATGGCTTGAGGTTTTTCAGCAGGTTTCAGCTACAGGTTTACAAGTTTACAGGCAGGTTTGAGGGCTTATTTGGGCGCTGAATTTTCAGCCATTGTTTCCTCTTTGCAGGTGTCCATGTATGACTCAGTTGCAGGCTGCTTTGGGACACATTTGTGACTTGTTTATGCAGCTGTTTAAGAGCTGAATTTTGGGGCTGATTTACAGCCATATTTGCAGACTTTTCTTGTACGATTCGAGCCAGTTTAGGGCTGATTTGGTTGACATTTGCTACTCATTATTGGTTGCTCCTTTGCAAGCATTATGGCTGATTTTTCATTTGACTTCCAGCGTTATGGTCTGACACAGTTTGATGGTGCAGATTTTGTTGCTTGGAAGGAGCACATGCTTATTGCATTGGCGGATTTGGGGCAGGATAAACCCTTGTGTGGTTTATCGGCAAAGCCCAAGTCTATGAGTGATGATGATTGGCAGGATCTTGATGAGTTAGCCATGTCTACGATTCGTTTGCATCTGGTCGAGTCTGATAACTGGCAGGTCTCGAGGGAGACTACAACTCATGCTTTATGACAGAGTTTACATGCTATGTACGCGACATCCATGTCTACTGGGGTGTCTAGTCCCACTTCTATGTCCATGGGAGAGATTGGTCCCACACGCAAGTCTCGACGGCATAGAGACTTGACATGTTGGCATTGTGGACATAGAGGGCACATTAGGCGTCGATGTTTCAGGCGTTTGAGACAACGGAGGCGACAGATGCGTGATGCAGATTTGGGCATGACAGATGCTAGTGAGATCAGTACGTTGGTTACTGAGTATGCTTGTGACGGCGATGTCACATTTACATCTAGCTTGTCTTCGGACGATCTTATGTCTACGGATTGCATATCGGATTGCACATTGTCTTCATATTGGTTACTAGATTCAGATGTTACTTTCCATGTCACATCGCATCGTGAGTGGTTTAGCACGTTTTCTAGTGGGAGACTTGGTTGTGTGCACATGGCTGATGGAAGATTGTGTGTAAGTGAAGGTGCTGTCCTAAAACTGTGTGCGCAACAACACAGTTTTCATATTCGTTTCTCTCCTTGTAGAATGCAGATCTCTGGAATTTTTTTGGCGCTGCCCATCTGTTTCGACGTGGTCTACAACTTTGCAGAAGAAACTTTTTGCAAATTCCTCACCGTTTTGCTGATATTCAGCTCAATTGACTGTATACAGAAATTCCAGATTTTCTGTTGTCGCATTGTGTGCGAGTTTGATGCACTTTTGGAAGCACGGGAGATGCTTGAAGTTGAGTGCATAAATTCTGAGCTGAAGATGCAATTGCAGCTTGTGTTAAGCTTGTGGTTTGAGGGTTTTTTGGTAGACTTGGGCAACGAAGTACGGAGGCGTTTACACACGCCCGAAGCGGTCTCTTGAGAGACGCAGGTTTTTGGAGCACACATGTGGAGCTTCTTTCACTAGTTTTCACAGGATACTTTGGCAGTGATTTTGTGCTTGGATTCATGGTCTTTGCGGATGGTTTGCATATGGTTATGGCACATGGTTGATGCCCATTATATATGCATTTTGGCGAGCACTTTCAAGTGTAGGTAAGCTCTCTTGAGAGCATTGTTTTCGCATTGATCAAGTTTCCGGATCGCAAATCTGTTGGCGTTTGCTTATGCACAGTCACTCCGTTGATGTACGTTGTATGTGAAAATGTTGAGCCATTTTGGCATTTCTACTCATTGGCATTGAGTAGTGTTATGGTTTATGGTAGAGATTGTACTTGAGTTTTTTGCTCAGTTTTCAGGGGAAATTCTGTCGGATTTTTCCTTGATTCTCACCATAGTTTGTGATCGAGTGTTTACTCTCACTTTGACAGGTTTTGTCAGTTTGGACACAGTTTTGTGTTTTTGTATCCACTCTCGCAAGAGTGAGGAGTTGTGTATCTTTCTTTGCTTGAGACAGTGGTTTGCTCTCGGGTGGGAGAGTCTTGTGATCTCGAGCATTGTTTTCCATAGTTTTGCAGAGCTTATGCATGTATGTTGAGTGTAGTTTGATGCGCATTGATTGCTCATTGTATTGAGCTTGCAGGACAATGGTTATTTTGTGTTGATAGCCATTGTGAGTCGAAACTTTAGCGAAATTTTCCCAGGAGTTTTATGCGTATCATTTATGCGATCTAGGTAGAGATTGCGGGTTGCACTCAGCATTTGCGTACGGTGTTCTCTGCAGGTGGGAGATTTGTGCATGTGTATGCATCGATACCGCATAGTGAGGGCTTGGTGATTAGCTCACAGATTGCAGTGTGATACTAGAGCAGGCGAGGCTTGTATTGACATTGCGGGAGCTCTATTTTGGAGTGTGTCTCACAGGTTTTACATTGTGTTTCTGGCCATATTTGTAGACAGTTTCCAGGTGTTGTTGGTGAGGTGGTTTTGCTTTCTAGTTTGCTAAATTCTGCTCATGGCAGAGACAGGTGATCGCTCAGATTATGATCTCTCCGAAATGTGCATGTTTGATGGGTCAGACTTTGCAGCATGGAGAGAGTGTATGCTTGATGCATTGACACAGCGAGGGTTGCATCGACCATTGAGTGGTGATGCAGGTAGACCTTCAAACATATCTAACGATCAGTGGCAGGAGCTAGAGGAGATGGCACTATCTACGCTCTCTTTGCACCTTGCAGAATCTGTATAAGCTCTTGTTATGTATGAGACTACTTCGAGAGCACTTTGGTGCATATTACATGATATGTATGATAGATCTGAGTCATCAAGGACTCGTGTGAGACATGTACATTCACGAGTACGCCGACAGGTGATATGTTGGTATTGTGGTCATTCTGGACACGTTAGATGGCGCTGTTTTTGTCGTATGCGACATCGTAGGAGACATGGCAGTCTCAGAGATGTATGTAGTGATGCCATGGACTCAGTTGCTTTGACAGTTGAGGCAGATGTAGTGTCGAAGTATACTAGTGACGGGGATGTCACTTTTATCTCGAGCTATGCACGAGATGCTATACATGTGGATAGTGCACTCCCTTTGTAGTGGTTGCTAGACGCAGATGCTATGTTTCATGTCACGCCGCATCGTGAATGGTTTTGTAGCTATTCTAGCGGGATGCTTGGCAGTGTACGTTTGACCGATGGATTGGTGCATGCGATAACAGGTGTAGGAGATGTGAGACTCTCATTACCAAGTGGTGCATCTTACTTGTTACGACATGTGCGCTATGTACCAGATTTGACAGTGAGTTTGATCTCGATTGGTCAGCTTAGAGATTGTGGATGTCAGATTTCGCTACGAGAGCGAGATTTTGTGATGCATTTGGGTTCGCTAGTGATTGCGAGAGGTGCCAGGAGTGGTACAGGTTACCCATTGCATGTGGATCACGGGAGAGACGGTGTTGTCTCTGTGATCATGCAGCCAGGTATAGAGCGAGAGACCAGGGGAATCTCTTTTGATTGTGGGTTGCAGGATGCTTTGCATGGAGTGCAGAGTAGTGACCTTGTTGTGCAGGTTGCGTCTACGGATGCACAGGTAGAGCGGGACATCTCTAGTGAGTCACAACAGGATGAGTCATCAGAGGTGATGACAGAGATGACTCACATGGATGATGAGATGTCGGCTATTGTGGAGTCATTTCTTGATATGCTTATGCTAGAGCTTGATGCAGATTCAGGACAGATGGATACTCTTGGTACACATGTGATATGTGGTGGGCACAAGGAGTCACTCCAGAGCTCGGAGTCAGAGTGCCATGGTCTCTATTATAGGGGACATGATTGCAATGAGTTGAGTTCTGAGTTGGAGGTGGTAGAGGTTGCCAGGGTTGCATCAACGTTCGGTGTCCTCATGTACGAGATGCTGATCTCGAGGCCCGATATAGCAGCTGCAGTGGGAGCATTTGCAGTAGGGTTGATTAGTTGTTCGATGACTGATCTCGGCATAGAGCATAGGGGAGGTTTGCAGGTATTGGACCGATACTTGCAGGAGTGCATGAGCTCTTATAGAATATTTGCAGAGCTTGGAGCTAGCTCTGTGTGGCTTCCGTAGTGGGATGTTTGTCTATCAGTAGAGCCGGATGCACTAGCTCATCGAGAGTCAGTGGGCATAGGTTGAGAGAATCTCTCACCTTCTATTAGGTGTACACTAGTAGATCTTGCTTAAAGGCACATTGGCCTTTAAGTGGGAGGTTGTTGGGGTTAAGGCCTATGTGCCTTGACCGGTCTCCCAGGTCATGGGCGCCCGCCTACTGTTACCCTATACTTATAGTGAGTATACTGTATAGGGGGAGCTGCCACTTCACAGTCTCCCCACCCACATTGTGTGTGTGTCTCCTTCTCTCTCTCTCACTCTCCGTCTGTGGTGCTCCCCGATCCCCTTCAGAAAACACAGAAACAGAAGCTCCTCTTTAAGAGCTTGACATGACAGAACCAACTGAAATACCACAAATCATGGTGTACTGCTTAGATTGTGAACAAAAAGGTGGACATTTTTATGCAGATTGTCCAAGAAATCTAGACAATAGGGACACATCAACTGCCAACAAGCAAAGCACATAGAAAATCAGAAATGCGATTCTCGATGTAAGTGCATCTAACTCTCACATTTAATGCAATCAGATGATTCTGCATTACCATTAGAAGCACCAATAAAAGCACTGCAAGTTCAAAATCAGCATAAAGATGCACAGGCATCTGGAAAGCTTAAAATTGATTCTTTGAACAAAAAATTCCTGTATGAATTTGGTCAAGGTGTCCAGATATCACCGAATGTTGAAAACACTGTTAGGTTTGCAAATGACTCTGCATCCAGTGCCACAAGTGTGCAATCATTCACGAGTCTAAGGGACACATCAAACAAAATGCTGTTAGCATTATATGGTACACATAATTTATATGCACACTATGTAGACCAAAAAAGGGAAAATGTACAAAAAGGATTAATCAGTGTTTGAACAGCTCACATACCAACTCATAGAAGTGTGTCTACTGATAGATAAAAAAGGATGGTTCATTTCAGAGGATAGAAACTATTATAGCCCATCCTCTCTAGAGCTGAAGGATATTACCCGAGTGAACCCCGAAATCTTTTCAGAGCCAAACTCTCCTCCATCGAAAATCAAGCTTCGACGTTGTAACACAACAAGCATATACTTTGACCAAAACAGTCGTAGATATAGATGAGAGTCTAAGATCTATCATGACTTGGGTCCAAAAACCACAAAAGCTCATATCATAGGAGACCCATGTGATAGAAAATATCAGGGCAAAGATAATGCTATCTACCGCTTGACTTGGGGAATAATTTGCATGTTTGATAGAAATACATAGGAAACTATGCAGAAGGTTTACAAATGCCAAACATCAACAATGTTACCCAAAGTGTACCTTCACAATCTCAAAAGGTGAGACTAAACCAGAGCCAAACAATTTTGAGCTCTTACAATGAAGCAAGCTATAATGATCACCCTAGGAAGGGGGGAGCTGTAAATGTATCAAGCTGAGCTCTAGTACCAAGAACCACAATGTCAGCTAGAAGCCCTAGAGTCTCTAGCCCCCTTCAATGTAGAAACCATTGAAAAATCATATGGTTGATGAAAGTTTCCAGTTGACCCACATTCCATCAGAGTCTACAAATAAATGCTTCTATAAAGATCATCAGGGACAAAAGTTTCAGCTGATCTCCACAAATCAAAGTCAAAAGCCAACAAATCCAATAGTGTTTAAGCAATTGCATGTGACCAAGATCACATACGCATATCGAGATGCACATGGTAATGAATACAAGAAAGTTCATGACTTGTACAAACCCCTATGGATGGTAAGACTGAAGTCAGAAGACGATACAAAGCCTTAAGTTGCCAAAAAAGGTGGCAGATAAGCCAAAATCAATGGAAGCTAAATTTCAGAAGGCTACACAAAGGTCACCACCAAATTTTTTCCGAAGAGACAGATTCTGTCAAAGAGTACAATGGATCTTCTAAGATCAAAAGTTACTCAAATACAAGAAAAAGGTGCAGTATCACAGTCATATGAGTCAACATCAATTGAAGCAGGTGATCAAAGCAATGAAATTGTAGATACAGCTCAATTGAAGGACACAACCACAACAAAGTTACTCATTCCAAAAAGAAATCTTGAGAAGATCAAGTGCAACATTGTTGGTGAGAATGAAGAAAAATTCTCAAGTGAAGTAAAGCTAGATTTGCAGCTAGACAAGAACCTCATGTCTTTTTGCACTTGGAAAAGATGTGGCCAACCACAGCTGGAAGATACTCCTGAATTTGTGAGAATATTTGGAGACAAACGAGCAGAATGCTGGGGAATCATCTCCACCGTCATTCAAATAGGTCCACAGATCATCATGGCTCAATTTCATGTGGTAACAGCAAAAGATGTACCAAATAACATCATATTGGGAATGCCAATGGCCCAGAAGATGTTAGAGATATAGAGTTCAAACATGACGGAGTCATCACAGATAACAAAGAATAGACTGGTCATCGTGGACAAAAACACAAAGTCCTCAAGCACAATTAAAATGAAGACTGATATCAAAGCAGATCTTATGGAAGATGATTCATCTCCATCAAACAGAACTTCAGAACAGATTGAAGCAAATCAGACAACAGTATGTGCATATAAAACAGAGAAAAGAGCAACCACGATAGCTATTGACCAAAGAATGCCACCAAGAAAAGAAGTAAAAACGTTCAAAATTGCAGACACCCAGGAAGCAATAGGAAGTCCAAAGATCTAAACATTACCAGTCAAATTAGATGATGAAAGTCCAATTGGAAAATAGAGTCTCAAGCCACCCTCGATAGAGACACAACTAGATCAAGATGATACCATGGCAAAAGCAGGGAGAGATCTTCAATAGAACCAACAATGAGAATAGCTATAGTACTCAATAATACAATTAGAAAGAGTGTCAGATGCAATGCTCTACTGGATAAAGAAGAAAAGAGCAATATGGTTGCATACAGCACTCAAAGCATTCTAGAGATTACTCCATGCAAGCTATGTAATAGAGAAATCATGGGTAAGGCTACAAGTTAAGAAGAAATGATTGCTATTCTTAGCATCCAGCAGCATGCAAAGAAAGTAAAGTTTCAGCTAAAGCCTTCAAAGGAATTTCTTATAGATTTCATCCTTGTACATGAGTGGTTAGACCAGCACAAGACCTACAAAGAAGATACAATGCTGATACTATCTTTTCCAAGAGGTAACCAACAACATTTACAGGTACCATTAATGCTAGATTCAAGGTTGCAGAAGTCACAAGAATCAAAGGAAAATCTTGCAGACAAAGGTAAAGCCAATTTGGACCTTCCTCCGATGAGCACGAAAGGGGGGACATCATATGCCTCTACATCAAAGAACCCTCATGGATCAGCTTCTTCAAGCAAGTCAGGCTTTCAAAACTTCAATTCAATTGCTGACCCAACTGAAACCTCTAAGAAGGAGATACCCAAGAAAGCAAATATATTTCAGCCAAAGTACTCAAGAAAGAAAAAGATAGTCAAGCAATTGTTTTTTAGAGCAGTTTAGTCAAAGTCAATGATCCGGTTTGGATTAAGGATGGAAAATTGACACACCTGACAAGATTTAGAGAATGCCTCCATGCACCTATCCTGTCATTTGTGTCCTTGATTGACATTTTGTTAATCTAGGTAGTGTTGCATGCACTCTCCATGCACTTTATAGGTGGTCTGATTCGCTCCTGCAACACTGAGTCCACCCTGCAGACTTCATGATCGAGTACATGAATCCATTACTGCATGTATCAACTGTATCACATTTGTAGCTTTGGATTAGCGTACTCTCTTGAAAAAGTATTAAAGCCTTGACATGCATGCCTATGTCCACCTCACTGCTAGGCCGTCCTTGACACTACTAGCTACTCTCACGGGGAAGGGGGATGGGGGGCTCATTTAAAAATTATGTGACTATCACCTGAGTGCAGCACAAGGGGTTATTAAATTTGATTTTCTATCACATTTTCACATACAAAAGGGTACCATAAAATGGAATTGGGAAAAAATCTATAGATTGAATAAGAAAAAGGTGTATTTTATTTATCCAAAATTCACTGATAAGGAGTTTAAAAAATAGTCCATGAACACATGTGATATAAACGATTTATACATAGTGACCCCCTTGAGTAGCTACTACCAGCACATGACATGTTTCTTGGAAAATCCTCTATTAACAATCGTTTGTATTGTTGTAGAGTGAGCGTAAAGAGAGTTGCTCAATTAGGGACGTCAATGTGCTTTAGTATGCACCAATAGTCATCGCAGATATGAAAATTCCTTAAACTAAAAAGAATTTTTTTCCAACATTTGATAAAGCTCCATTCTATGTTAGGATTGATCCAAGTGACTTAATCACCTGAAGTTATTTGAAAAAACCACCTTGGGCTTACCAAGTAAAAAAAGTATACCGAAAGACTTCAATGGACAACTGGCACCCCATTTGCACTTTCCTCCTTGATTTGAAGAGGGTTATCTACCCCTCAATAAACCCCTTGCCCAAAAATCATAGCCACAAACCGAGTTTATTTCTTTGGAACCCATTAGGGGGGTTTATTTTTGGAAATGGGCTTATTAGGGGAAATCTTAGAAGATGCATATTTTGGAATGAGATAGGAAAAGGCGCTGGGTTGGTGAGTTAGGAGGAAGCTACGTGTGTATGATGGGGTTTCAAAGTTGGTGCACAAGGCTACTCGGATAAATCTAGCAAAACCTAGAACCACCGAACCCAAAGGGAATTAAAACTAAACTTGGAGCCACCCAACCCAAAGGGGATGAAAATTGAAGGGAGCAAAAATTCAAGCAAGGTAATGCCACCAAGTAGAAATAACTTCCACCTCAAATCCACTTGTCCACCTTATCGTCACCAAGTTGGGGAACTAAGACTTCATCAGAAGAAACTATTTCACCATACCGACTGCCCACAATGACCCAAGTCTATCCCGACCAACCATACAAGAAAACAGAGGAAAGTATTGCCTAGATTAAGTGTTTTTTTTTAATCACTACTGAAAGATATCTCTTCAGAAGGAGAAATTTGATAGGGCATCTTTTTACTTGATGGAACTCATGGCTAGCAAGAGGATCCCATGGTTAGCAAGGAAGTACCATGGCTAGCAGAGAATAAGATGTGGTTAGAAACTCTTGTATCTCACAGTGAGTGAGTATCCTTAGCAATTAGTAAAAGGGGAAGATTTTGCCAGCTTCATGATTAGGATTAGGAAAGAAATGGACTCATTTTTGGGCCTTTTAGCTCTAGTGAGAGAATGCTCCTTAGCCAATAGGAAGAAGGCTAACATTACATTGAAAATCCTTTTGTCTCGTTTTTGAAAATATCCATGAAAAACATTTTGGTGAAATTATCATTGTCATGAGAAAAGTGAGGCGCTTGATAGTGACATCTTGCACAAGCGCTGAGCGTCTTTTTATGACCAACTGTTGCTATCTCGCACAAGCATCAATCACCCTTTTATGAGGTACTCGCAATTCAAATTCGAATGGGTTGTACTTGATAGAGATTGATAGGTACTATTTAAGACTGTGAAGGGGTCAAAACGAAGCGAATAAAGGCCTATGAGGGGTCTTGGGGGTCTCTATTCGCTTGGTTTTGACCTCATGAGGCCCTAGGCTTAAAACGACTATATCTTGAGCTAGAGACGTTGAATTTCAGTGTTTTAAAGTGCTATCCTAAGGTTTTTGGACGTTCTGGATGCATTTGTGGTGTTCTTTTTGTATTTTGAAAACATATCTAATGTGTTTTCTCTCATTGCACATCACATCATTCATTACGATTCACGGACATGGATTTTGGTGCACACTTAAGTTGGGCTCTCGAAAAGCATTTTGTACGAGCATACATTTAAGTGATCGAGCAAACTTTTAGGTATGTACTATGAGAAATAGAATTCCAAAAAACTACTTTTGCATTTTTCAGGATTACCTCTCTCTATGTTGAGTTGGCATTTCTTATAGGGTCTAAAATTGAGTCCAGCTTGCTCCTAATGCAAATAAGAAAACCTTTACAAAGGCTCTCTTGGTTAGATAGATAAGGTCCACAAGTAGCAACAAACTTATGAAATAGGATATTTTATTTATTTTTAAAGTAAGGTTTTCTTCATTGGACCTTGTTTGAGAAAGAAATGTTTGGGGTAAAACAATGTGGTAGTAACTAGAAAATAAGAGGAATGGGTGAGTGCAATGTGAAAGTGGGAGATTAATATCCAATTGGAACTATGTCTATGTATGGGTGGATCCAATTAGTTAGGAACTTTCACCAAAACTAGCTGTTAGTTAAGGATAAGTTATTATCATGTTTAGGAGCTTATGGATGCTAGCTATGGCTCTTAAACATGGTGGAAAAAGTCATATTTTATAGATCTTAATTATGTTGAGACATTATTTGTCTATAATAGGACTTTAGCTCCCATCATAACCTTTGGGTTATCAACTTGGCTTGTGTTGTAGGACCCTTACATCCATGAAAATGAGAAGTAGAGTCCTCCCTCACTTTTGTTGCTCGTATCCTTACTTATTTGATTGAAGTAAGGTGTCATAAATGGAGCCCAAAAACAAAGAAAGGCCCAACTAACAAGTCGCTCCAATATCAAGGACTCGTTTTGCAATAGCGTACTACTTGTTTCGACAAATAGAGATTTACATATCAAAAAGAGGTTTTAGTTATAAATCTTGAGATTTAAGATACAAAAAGAGCTCATTATTGTTTGGGAGATTTAATTTAGAGCATGTGTTGAGCCCGTTAGAAAATAAGATACATGAAATTTTGAATTGCCGAATGAATCGCTTGGACTAGCATTGCCTATCTCTTCTTCAATTACACACCCATATCTTGCCTTGTACCATGCCAACTTTCTTTCTGGCTCTCTTATACGAGTGTGCAGCATGACTGGGCTCTCCTTGACTTGCCAGATCCATGCCTTGGGTTGCAAGCTGCTCAATGATCACTGTTTCCGTGGGCAAATATGTGTAGCCTCTTTTGCGAGGACGGGCTTCTTGATTGGCTTCTTGGGCATGAATCTTCTCGGTCGGGATTCCTTTGCCGATGCCTCCTATAGTGGGACGATCAATTCAATCTACTTTGAGCCGCAATACATAATAACAATAGCATTGTTGCACAAAGTAAATTGCCACTTGACTATTATTTGGTGGCGATCCTTATACTTGGATAAATCTTGAAAATATATCTCTCGCGAGTATAGTGTGTTGCAAATCTAAACCTTTTAAGGGAGAATATTTCTACTAAATCGAAACAATGTATTGCGTACGCAATGATTTGGGCACAACACCTTGCGGTTCTGATTCATAACTTTAAAGATCTAGTTTGAAATAACACCACACATTGCACACCATCAAAGACAATAAATATTGTTACTTGTTAATCATCAACATGCCTCTAGATAGAATCGGGTACAACATGGTAGCCAACATTATGGGATCCATTCAAACAAAGGCTTAAATCCCACATTTTAGGCATATCTAAGGGTTTGGGGACTTTTCCACTAGCAAGATGTTTGTTTACATTTCACAAAAATTGTGCTTGGGAACCTCAAGGGGCTTTGGAATACACACAACCAAGCACTTAAGAATATATGACATATTATATATATCAAATGCTTTGGTGAGTTGGACCAATAATTTCTTTACTATGGTGTGCATAACTCCATTTGTGTGCAGAGCTGGGTTAAATGAAACAGGGAATGCACTGCACAGCTTTAGCTAGCACTACTCCACAAGTTCAATCACAAAATCATCAAACTTTGCATGAAGTGGATCAAATGCCCAACAAAAATGTAAGGTCCCTCCCTAAACCCTAGAGCCATTTAGAATTTCTTCAGCCTAGAAAATAATGTAGAAGAAGCAAGATCGACAAAGAAGTCATGCGGACGAGACTTTACTCCAGAATGAAAAGACAAGGATTTTTGGGATAAGAAATTACGTCATCTCTATATTTTCCCAAAAAGATTAAGACTATTTTTATACTTCTTCGTCGAAAGCCACGTGGGAACCAATCTAGATCGGGAACTGGGAGAAAAAGGGACTAACTTGATTGAAAGATAAAGTTAAGAGATAAGAACTAAGAAGAAAATTGGGGTCTAATAGAAATTTAGAAGAGAATTGGGGTCCAATAGCATTTGAGAAGAGAAATAGGGTCCAATAGCATTTGAGAAGAGAATTTGGGGTTCAATAGGAATTGAGAAGAGAATTGGGGTCCAATAGGAATTGAGAAGAGAATTCCACCCACCATTTCCTATATAAACACCCCCTCTCTTTTGTATTTTTACACACACATATTGCTAAGCTACTTGCATACTTGCCATGCTCAAGACTATGCTTAAGTAACTCAAGGTTTCCCTTAAACCTTGCTCTTGCTCTCTCCCTCTCTTGAAGGCCAAACCTTCAACTCTCTTCCTCTCTTGAAGGCCAAACCCTTGAGGGTTTTGTGAAGAAGCTCCTCTCTCCTTCCTCTTCATCATAAATCCCTTTCTTCCTCCTTGAGCCTCACATCTCTTCAAGAAGGACTTCAACCCCACTTTCCTCTTACTTAGAGGAGGTAATCTTCATTTCTAGTAGGATCAATTAATCCTTGTGTTTTAATACTAAGAAGGTTTATGTGCATCATTTTAGGTTTAAGCTTTAATGGTAACCTTGGAATTAGGGTTAAGTATTAATAGTAGTTATGCATCACTAAATTACGCTTCAAAGGTAGATTTGCACTCGTAAGCTAAGCTTTAATGGTAACTTTGCACTTAGATGTAAGCTTTAGTGATTACCTTGCATTTTTAGGTTTTAAGCTCTAATGAAAACCTTGTAATTAGGGTTAAGTGATAAGAGTATCTACGCATCATAAAGTCAAGCTTCAAAGGTAGATTTGCACTTGTAAGCTAAGCTTTAATGGTAACTTTGCACTTAGATGTAAGCTTTAGTGATTACCTTGCATTTTTAGGTTTTAAGCTTTAATGGAAACCTTGCAATTGGGGTTAAGTGATAAGAGTATCTACGCATCATAAAGTTAAGCTTCAAAGATAGATTTTCTCTCGTAAGCTAAGCTTTAATGATAACTTTGCACTTAGATGTAAGCTTTAGTGATTACCTTGCATTTTTAGGTTTAAGCTTTAATGAAAACCTTGCAATTACGGTCAAGTGATAAGAGTATCTATGTATCATAAAGTTAAGCTTCAGAGGTAGATTTGCTCTCGTAAGCTAAGCTTTAATTGGTAACTTTGCACTTAGGTGTAAGCTTTAGTGAATACCTTGCATTTTTAGGTTTAAGCTTTAATGGAAACCTCACAAATAGGCTAAGTGCTAAGAGTATCTATACATCATTAAGTTAAGTTTCAAAGGTAGATTTGCACTCTTAAGCTAAGCATTGATGGTAACTTTTCACTTAGGTGTAAGCTTTAGTGACTACCTTGTATTTTAGGTTTAAACTTTAATGGAAAGCTCAAAAACTCAGAAATTATAGGATGACCTTTTAGCTTCCTAAAATGGGAAGCTAGGTACCATAAGAAAAGAGTAGTTGTCTAAGCTCGATAGAAGTAGTTCAATTTTTGGTTTTGAAGAGTATTTCTAAAGTTTTCAATTTCAAGTTTGTTTGCAAATACGGGATGGGGGAGATAGGGGATAACTTCGCGGAATTGATCTCCGTGTTGTTTGAACCGAAAACTCTACAAGCATCCATGGAGATGCCCCATGGATGACAAAGGATTGCAAAAACCTGGGAATCAACAAAATGGGGATTGAACTTAAAAAGTTGGCATTTCTGAAGAGACATTAATCATCAAATGCCTATGGCAAAAACTCGATTGTATTTTCTAAATAAACTGGGCTTGTAGATAATTAATGAAAGTAGAAATTAAGGTTGATAAATGAATGAACCTGGAAATTATCAACTAGGAGTTAAAAAAGAATCTCGAGAGGTGATAGGGATAGCCCATTGCAAAACATAGATTTAAGTAGGAGTTTTAAAGATTATCTGGAAATGACTGGGAACCAAGATGGATCTTCTTGGGGTCAATTTGATTGAAAGGCCGGCAGATTGAGAGGATTCTCTTGGGGAACTTGTCGGAGATTGATCCTTTTCGGCTAGGGAAGTGTAACCGGCAAGTTGTTATACCTAGGTCATTCATGCCCGAGGGATAAGGGATGAATGGGTTTGTTTTATTTTTGCCCGGCCGGGTGAAGTACCCTCGGTAGCTTATTGGAAATCGGCCATAATCCGGGTATGGCCTGATGCCAATAGTTGGATGAGAAGGTTATACTCACGGAGGATGATGTGAATTTAATGAAGGAAATTTGTTCAACTTGGTTGGTTAAAAAGGAACTGGAAAGGCTAGGAATATATGGCTATCCTGTGCATCTGTCACCATATGGTGCTATACCTCTCGAAATAAAATTCTTAGGAAGGAATGATTAAATTACTTGATGAGCCTTTCCCAAACACTTAATTCTGGGAAATATTGTGAAGGTGATGCCATTCTGATGGCTTGTAACCGATTATCTTGTCCTGAATGGGGAGGTAAGATGAATTGGTTGAAACTAAATGTGTTGCATGATTAGTTAGAAAACTAGTTACAAGCTAATTATAGCATATAAAGGAAAGGAAATGAATTAAAAGTTTCTAAGTAAAGATCTGGTGGGAACAACCAGATGAATTTTCTTGAACGAGGGTATGAAACAGATTGCATGCTGCTTGTTGTTTGATGATGTCTGATAGACTGCTGTCTTCCTGATTTCATAGTTGTTAAGTACTATCTCGGGAAGGGATTTTCATGAAATGGTTCAGTGGGTGGGCGGATCCGGAGGGTCAGATGGCCGGATGTTGATTTAAATTTTTTATGTTGAACGCTAGGACTACATGGGATAAAAAAATGGGTCATCAGGGACGAACGAGACCAGGTAGGATTACAAGATCCCTCTTCTTAGGCGGAAGTGATAACTGCCGTGTCTGCTTGTCAGGAAAAAGGGGTTATCGCCATGAACCAAGGGAGAACAAGAAAGCAAGAGCAGATCCTCAAGTTAAAGATAAAGAGAATCAAGACTAAGGACCACGATTTTGGGTGCAGAAAGCTGTCAAGAACAGATTGATTATGAGAAGCGGATAGAATCATTGAATGAAGGGATGTACACCCTTGGGTTGGCATTCGAGATAGACCGGAGTCCTGTCTGAGTGTCGGTCCCAAATGGGAGGGATACCTGCAGATAGATCTATGTCATTCCGTGGAACGGTCTGGAGGACTGAGGGAGGTGAGTAGGGTCAAGTCTGGGTATGGCCCTCACAAGTGGTATTAGAGCAGATTGTACCCCCTTGGGTTGGCATTCGAGATAGGCCGGAGTCCTGTTTGAATGTCGGTCCCAAGTGGGAGGGATACCTGCAGATAGATCTACGTCATTCCCTGGAACGGTCTGGAGGACTGAGGGAGGTGAGTAGGGTCGAGTCTGGGTATGGCCCTGACAAGGTTTAATGGAAACCTTGATTTACTTAAGTATAGTCTTGAGCATGGCAAGTATGCAAGTAGCTTAGCAATATGTGTGTGTAAAAATACAAAGGAGAGAGGGTGTTTATATAGGAAATGGTGGGTGGAATTCTTTTCTCAATTCCTATTGGACCCCAATTCTCTTCTCAATTTCTATTGGACCCCAAATTCTCTTCTCAAATGCTATTGGACCCTATTTCTCTTCTCAAATGCTATTGGACCCCAATTCTCTTCTTAATTCCTATTGGACCCCAATTTTCTTCTTAGTTATTATCTCTTAACTTTATCTTTCAATCAAGTTAGTCCCTTTTTCTCCCAGTTTCCGATCTAGATCAGTTCCCACGCGGCTTTTGACGAAGAAGTATAAAAATAGTTTTAATCTTTTTGGGAAAATATAGGGATGACGTAATTTCTTATCCGAAATATCCTTGTCTTTTCATTCTGGAGTTAAGTCTCGTCCGCATGACTTCTTTGTCGATCTTGCTTCTTCTAAATTATTTTCTAGGCTGAAGAGGTTCTAAATGGCTCTAGGGTTTAGGGATGGACCTTACAAAAAATGATCATCTGAAGCTCCATAGAGAGATAAATTAAGAGCATCACAAATGAATTTGAGATGCTGACACGATAGCTTTGTCTCTACTAAAGCCTGAAAATGCATAAAGAAAATAAAATGAAGGTAGATCTAGAATAGATGTAGCTTTGACTTATATGATTGCAAATAAAACATATAAAAATATTTCATGACTTAAATGCTTATTTAAAATTCTAAAATTACAATAGTCCTCTTTGCAAAGCAACACAATGACAGGTAACATTTGAAAATGAGCAACTATATAACATGATACCTCTTTCAGTGGTGCGATGCAATGGTCAACAACAACGAGTAATGCAAGATCTAAAATACATAACCCCTTCCTCCTACAGTGTGACGCAGTGGCCAACAACATCCAGAGACGTGGAATATGTTAAAACCAATATCCCTGCATTGCAACATGGTAGTCAGCACAGAGCAGCCAAGGATGAAGGATTTAAAATACATAACCCCTCCCTACACTGCGACGTGGTGGTTAGCAACAGCTAGAGATGGGGAATTTATTAAACCCAATCAACTTGTAGTGCAACGTAGTGGTCAGTAAAACAACCAGGAACAAAAGATTTAAATCATCTAACCCCTCCCTGCAGTGCAACACGATGGTCAGCAACAGTCATAGACGGGAATTTATTGAATTCAATTAACATGCAGTGCGACGCGATGGTTAGCAACAACCAGGAACGAAGGATTTAAAATACCTAACCCCTCCTTGCAGTGCGAAACGGTGGTCATCAACAACGATAGATGGAGAATTTATTAAATCCAATCAACCTGCAATGTGCCACAGTGGTCAGCAACAACAGCCAAGGACGAAGGATTTAAAAAACCTAAGATATCCTTGTAGTGCAATGCGATGGTCAGCAACAACAATCAGAGACGAGGAAATCTATTAAACCCGATCTTCCTGCACTGAGACGTGGTGGTCAACAACAACCAAGAACAAAGTATGTAAGATAGCTAACCCCTCCCCGCAGTGCAACATGGTGGTCAGCAACAAGTAGAGACAGGGAATATAATTGTACATCCCAAGCTACTCCTTGCAGTGCGACAATGGAGGTCAAGCGATAGTGAAGGACGAAGCGTATAAAGTCTAAACCCCCCTTGCAATGTGTCGGGAGGATCAACACAGTCAAGGACGGGTTTTTGAACTCTCTCTCTCTCTCTCTTTCTTTGCAGTGTGACATGGGGGTCAACATTGCAAAGAGAGTGGGGCCTAACTCTCTCTCTCTCTCTCTCTCTCTCTCTCTCTCTCTCTCTCTTTGGAGTGTGACATGGGGGTCAACACTGCAAAGAGAGTGGGCCCTAACCTGCAAACTAACACTAAGGTGTGAGCAATGCTTCACAACAACAACACTAGTAAATACAAAGTTAGAGAAAAAAACAAAAAGAAGTAGGAAAAACAATTACATGTGGCTAATTGCTCTCTCTCTTTCTCTATCGCAAGCGTCGCATTCGCGGCAGTTCGAAGGAACTGTCACGACGTTTTTTTAATAGAGTAAACATATTTAGATCGAAATATATTTCGATCAAAATATTTTTATTCAGATATACATGTACAATACGGATATACCGCGTATAATACCAAATTTACGTATAATTTTTGTTATACGGACGTATAAATGCAACTTAGTTCTTTTTCCCTTCATTTAAAATCTGTGCTACATTGAGTGTAGTACCCATGAGATGCTTCTCACAAGGGTATAAAGAGAGACCTCCTGTACTCTCTTCATCTAGTTCAATAATCAAATTTCCATTTCCATTTCATTCTCTTGTTATTTGTGATAACACTATCCTAATCATGAATGTTGATTTGCTCTTCCCTCATTAACCTACCACAACCTATCCAATGTAAGGACTCAAACTCTTGCTGGTTTTCTGTTTTGTCTATCTTATTCTTGCTATGGAAATATTATAATTCACTCAGGATGTCCTAGAGTGCTTTGTTATTTGTATTTGTATTTGTATTCAATTGAAGTGAAGCCAGGTTAATTGAAATAAAGAGAACTTCTTCAATTGTTTCTCAATGGTATTATTTCTGTGACCCAATCTCACTCTCTTATGTTGTCATTTGTATAAGAATGTGGTTGAATTTAAGTCAAGCCAAATGCAATAGAAAAGAGAGATGTCCTAATCATACAATATGAACTTCACAATTTAGAGAATGTTGTTTAGAAGTTAGTCACATTAAATTTTAATTAGTGAAATAGTGTAACTTCTTGCATAGTTACACCTTGCTTCAAATTGCTAGTACATGTGTTAGTAAGGGAATGGGGTACAGGAGAGCCTCTTTATTTGGCAGTTTAAGGAAATGCTTAAAACTTAAGTCAAGTTTGACCAAGCCTAAAAGAGAGGGGAAAAAGGCCTATGCTGAGATTTTTAAAAATACCATTTGTATGTTTTGTATTTTGAAAATAGGCTACTTTAACACAAAAGAGAGCTCGGGAGGTTCACTATATGTAAACCATCTATACAACATGCGTTCAAAGGGTATTTAGAAAACCCCTTATTTGTGAATCTTGCACTAATAAAACAACCCTTCTTTCTTTATGAAACTTACGGTTTTTTTTCCAAAGTGCAATTAAAAAACCCCTTATTTAGATATATTTATGTAAATTTACTCAAAATTTTTGAAGTAAAAAAACCCCCCTGTTGAACTCTCATGGTATACTTACATACATAGAGGTGGACCCCTTGAGAAAGAGAGGTGAGTAACTGAATTTTAAAATGTCTTTCTCCATCTCTCTCCTCTCTCTCTAACATATAAAACACTATGTCTCACTTAGTTCTCATTAAAAGAAGCACTTTCCAGCCCCCCTGCCAAAAAAACAGATTTTGCATATTCTCACTGCATTCTCTCTCTAAAATGTGATCCAACTCTTTCTCTTTACCCCCCTTTTCTCTCTTGTCACTTCCACCTCCCAATCATCAAGAGGACATTCTACGCTGCCTACATCTGACAGAAAATGTAGATTCTCCAAGGCTGCAAATCTACTCTCTCTCTCTCACTCTCTTCCTTTATCTCTCTCTCTGTCTCTTTCTCAATCTCTCTCTCCTCCCACTCCAGCTTCAGGTGAGAGCAATGGAGAACTCCATTACCTCTATGTGCAGCTGCATTTCTCTCTCTAAAGACCTCATGATCAAGAAGCTTGATGAGTGCCAAGTTGTTAAAGGTCAACGGCTCGAAAGGGTAAGTGTTACGTTGTTGAGCAGGGCATTGGTGGGTGTCAATGTGGAGCTAAATGCCAATGAGAAGGGAAACACTTGTTCAGGTGTTTAGTCAGAGAAAAATATTTGGTGACTGGTAGTTTTTCATCTCCCACATGAGACATGATACTCTAAAATGGTATTTCAATCACATAGAAATCGTTGATGTCATTCGACAATAGCAAGAAGGACAAAGATTGCATGTTTCAGGTCTTGAAACATTCCAAGTTGAGTGGCATTTTGCAGGAGACTTGAAAACACTCAAGTGTATGTTAGGGTGCAAGCAAGGTGCAATGACCCTCTTTCCATGCATTTATTGCTGCCACAGTAAAGTCTCAATGGGAACTGATGGCAAGGGTGCAAAGGCCAGCAAGTCGAAAGGTGGTAAGGATAAGGGAGGCAAAGTTATAGTCAACTCTACAAAAGGTGTATCCACTACACAAGCAGTGGGTAAAGCACTACAACAATGGTTTCAAGGTATCCTCAGTTGTGACCAGCAAGTACCCCCTAATCGAAACATGGATGATCTAAATTGGGATCCTATTCTTTCAATACCATTGATAAATGTGCATGTGTGCACCCTTCATGCCCGTCTATGAATTCTTGACAAGTTTCTTATGATCCATATTGATTACGCTTGGAATATGGAGCCTGTAGAAAGAAGAGAAGAGTGTATACGAGAACTAGAATCTATTCTATCGAGCATTGGTCTACATGGGGGTGCAGTTGAGCTATCAAAAGACAAGAAGGTGCCTGGAAGTACACAAGATCACCCTAATAAAGTTTGTATGGATGGTAGTAAAGCTAGACTTTTGCTTTCATAGTATTCAGACTCCCAAAGTCCCAATGGGTTAGTTGTGGAAAAAGGTGTGTGACATTACCACCTACAAAGGTAATGAAACAGCCCTAGGAATTAAGCGTGCTCATGTGTGACAGTCTATTGATGATATTTTTTGTCTTCTCAAAAAGGAAAAGCTAACCAATGATGAGATATCCACCCTAAAGTTTGTAATCAATAGTTTTACAGCACAAATGGTGGATGCTTAGGGGGAGACACACATAACATATTACATGGTGTGTTGAACCTTTGATATTTTCAATCAAAATACATCTGTATGCGAAACTAAAGTTTGTTTTTTTTTCAGCACATTCTTTTTGCACATAGTGCTTTTTTCCTCGACACTTATGGTTCAAGAAAAAAACAATGTATTTTAAGAAGGCACGACATGGAGGTGGAAGAAAAAAGAGCAATGCCCTTCACGAGATGTTCAATTGGTTCTATAGAGTTTTAGCATGGAGAGAGAGAAAGAAGACAAGAGAATAAAGAAGTTTAAAAAGTAGAATAGAAAAAGTGGTTAGCTTGAGGCGATCACAATCATATCATGCTTTGAGTGCAAAAGATCAATTCTGACACTGGTTGAAGACAAGGTGGCGTGATGGTAGGCATTGGGTGGAAATTTAATTTCCTTTTAAAATGTTATGCAAAGTGATTTGTAAACGCGACAATTATTAGTCCCATCGCTCAAGTTCCATCTATTTTGGAGTCTTTTTTATTTTTTAGTTATTTTATTGAGTTTCTTAAATTTCTTAAAAGTTTAAGTACTATATAAGTCAAAACTCACAGCTTAAAGTTCATTTCTTGTTTATATATTTTAGAAGATCCTCTCAAGCCCAAATGTACACGCACTCATATCTTGCACAACATGGACGATACACAAGAGCACACCACCACGCAAAACGATGACACCACTACCATTGAAAACACTAAAAGTCTGCAACTAGCACCTCGTATAGAATCCACCACTTCAAATCCACAACCTCAACCACAAAACCAGCTCCAAACACCCAAACGCTCCCCCAAGCTTCAACTAGAGAGGATCAAAACACCATGCGGTAGATTTTTGGTGATCTCTAGCCATTACAATATGCGAATCGCATACCTCTACCGGAGCTCGGACCATTTGCAGGTCTTAATAGACCAACACAAGAAATAGGACCTGGAGCTCATGCAACGGCAGTGATTGACTGAAGATCAAGCAACAACAACAACTGGAGATCAAGCAATGACAACACCTGAAGCTCAAGCAACTGCAACTACGCTGTAAAAATTCCCCCTACGAGTCAAACAAAGGGTGATCAAAGTAATACCTGGTGATCCTGTTTTAATAGCACGAGATTCCAATAGGAGGAAGAGAATGAGAGAGTTAGAAAAGAAAGAGGTAGCAGATAGAAAAGAACAGAAATTGCATGAAGAAGAAAGAAGGTAGAGAGAGCAGGAAGAATGGCAAAGAGCCAAGGCTGAGGAGCCCACTTGGCTAATTTACAAGCACGAGCAGAGGCCGAGAAGAGAGCGGAAGGGGGTAGGACTCAGGCCACCCAACAACCAAAGGTTGGGAGCTCCAGACCTTCAAAAAATTCCTCAGAGAGCAAAACAATGTGCGAAAACGAAAAAGGACAAGCTCACACATGAAGAGCAACAAGAAAAGAGGAGGAAAAAGTACAAAAGTGACCCTCCTCAATGGGCCAAACAAGCGGCTCCTCCACCACCGCTAACATCGCAGAAGAAAAGGCAATGGAAACCTGGAACTGTTGCTCTACGTGAGATCCGCAAATATCAAAAGAGCACATAGCCAATAATACCAAAGGCAAATTTTTCTCGGGTGGTAAGAGAAATTATGGACGAATATTTAGATTCAGTTACACGTATCCAGCGTACGGCTCTTTTGGCTTTACAGGATGCCACCAAGGACATTTTGGTGCAGTTGTTCCAAGATGGTGTATCTTGTATAGTGCATGCAAAGCGAGTCACATTAAAAAATATAGATCTAGCTCTAGCGCTCAATCTAAGGAACGAAGGGTGCCTCCATAAGAATTAGTTTTCCCATGTAACCTATGTTTATGAGATTTGTAATCTTTTGATATAATATAAACGACTCGATTTTCTCTCATTCGGCGTAACTCTAATAGTTAATTGTGTACTTTCTATTGTTAAAGTATTTGAATTAATCATGTAGTTAGATTTCACCTCCTCGACCATCCAAGCACCCGTCTGACGTGGGACGCCTACTGGTGAATATTTTGTGAAAGGGAGCCGTTTCGGGTGCGTATGGAGGCGATGGGACCACCAAAAGCCACGACGATGAACAACAACACAGAACGGACCAAAAAAATGCCCTGTGCGTCGCACATGGGACATTTTTGATTGGTCAAAATTTCCCCATGCGTTCCGTGGCGCACAGGGAATTTTTCTGGCCCATTCCACATCGCTGTTCATCATCGTGGCTTTTGGCCATCCCACGATCTCCGTACGCACTGGAAACGGCTCCGTTTCACAAAATATTCACCAGTAGGTGTCCCATGTCAGACGGGTGCTTGGATGGTCGAGGAGGTCTGAACGCGTTGAAGAAAAAGATTTATTGGCCAATATGTGCAATAGAAAAAAAAGTACATGAAGTGATAAACAAAATGCAGAAGACAAAATTAGTATATATTGCTCTGGATATTACATCATGGCTGGTTGGTTTTCTTGTAAATTACATCCTTTGGTATAAGGTGAATGGTCGACTCGACACCAAAAGTTCCTCTGGGTTTGTCACCCCTTGACCTAGGCTTAAGGCACAGTGGCAGAGGACTGGACCAGTGTGCTTTCTTGAAAAGGCATACGATGCGGCCTCTCGATCGACCAAGATACACTTGTGAGCATTAAGGGCAAGGGAATCTTCAGCAAGGATGGCACCTAATGCCTTGCACTTGAGCAGCTCCGCAGAACCATGCTTGGAGAACTCTGAGTGTGAAACTCAAAGAACGGATGGCCCCATATGGCCAAGGTAGTGAGTGCCACAGGGAGCTATCTCTACCCATAGGATTGTTGCGTGAACCTCCAGTACACATTGCAAACTTATCAACATGGTATGCGGTCTGCAAAACATTTTATACAACTTTAACACTTGCTATATGATACAATTTACTATCGATAAAGTTAAAAAGTGGCTATCTCAATTTCCTCATATATCTCTTCAAGAGTTTTCCTTGTAAGGTCGATGCTAGAGAGATCTTCTCCACCCATAATGATCAACGGTTTGTGTGGAAGAAAAGCGCTTTCCGGGATGCTTTCATAAAATGAGGCACATGATTTAATTTTCATAAGTGTATTTGCCACAATTTGTACCAATTCTTTTCGTTTTCACTAGGGAGGAATGAGAGGCTTGGTGGGAGACCTTGGTCTTCAGAGTAAATTTGGAATTTGACCTTCTCTTACTTTCCAATGGGATCTTTCATGCCCGCATAGATAGCGAGCACTGAGAGCGACTCATCTTCTCTGAGTCCTAGTGTCTTTGCAATGTCATCAAGGAACAAGAAGTGACGACCATCCACCACCACTGCATGCAAAGTGAGAATTTGGAGGTCATGATATTCCTCCAGCACCTCGTCTCCCTCTATAATCCTGTAACATTTAATGGCCTAATAACTTATGTGTAGCGGAAATTAGCATGAACATAGTGGGCATTTCATTAGAGTAGATTCCTAATGAGAATTACAAGAGTGCTTGGGTGGAGAGAGCAACAAAAAACATAACACCTAGTTAGATAGCATCGACAATACTTTCAAAAGAGAGAGCAATTAAGCTATTGACAACAGTTGAGGACCGGATTTTCATGGAGCCGGTCCCCCCTCCAAAAGGCTTTGTATTATGGTTTCTCCCATCAAGAGAGACATTGTACAATACAATTCTTTGTGTTTCTTCAAGACTAGCTAGTGCAATGAAGATGGAAACTTCATGCACTAAGCAAAACACTTAACAAACACAACTTGAATTATCCCCGTTCTCAGACCCAAGACCTCACACACCTTCGAAGATGGTGAGAGCTAGCAGGGTATGAGAGTAGATTGAGAGGAAGAAGGAGTATCTTACGAGAAAGATGTACATCTCCTCACATAATCACTCATATGTAGCATAGATTAGCTTAGTAATTAGCTTGGTAGAGAAGATGAGCATGCATTGAAGCTTGGCTCTTGGTTGGATTTGCATCCACATGCCAAGAGAGTGTTGATGTAGTCTTCTATCTCACAAGCTTGGAGTAGGTGATGAGTTCTCCATTAAAGCTTGGGAAGAGATAGTCTTCTCTTTCTTCACACATGAGCTTGTGTGAGTGTGTGTGTGATAATGCCTTGCAAAAATCAGCCCCCTCTCTCTCTTGGGCGAGCCCTCTTGCTAAATGCTCTTCCTGAAGCCTCATTGGCCCTCCCCAAGTCAAGCCAATTATAATTAAGCAGCATAGGTGATAGCCTTCTGACATGTGTCCCCCTTTCCCCTTTTGTGAGAGCTTTAGGTAATTAAATAATTAAGCTAAACTCTCATTGGACCCCTTTGCCTCATGGCCAATAGGAATCAGGAAAGCCATGGGGCTCCTGAATGCTCATTGGACCCCTTGGGAGATTGCCCAATAGTCTTCTAGGAGACTTAATTCTCATTGGTTTCTTTTATTAAATGTTTTTAAATTAATTAAACTAGATTTACTCTAGCTTAATTTTCATTGTTCCACTTCAAGGGTCATCCAATAGAAATCTGGCACACCTTGTGGGCATCTGGCCTAGGGAGTTGAGATGTGTCCCTCATTCCCTTGTGTAAAGGGAGCCTGTGTGTGTGTGTGTGGCTTTCTCTCTCATCCCCTACCTTTAGGGCTCTCCCCCTCCTATGTAGGGATGTGCAAAGACTTTTAGGGCACACACAAAGCATCCAATTTTCCCTAGGGTTGACCTTTGGACACAACCTTTGAATTTTGGAACCTTAGCATTGTGGAAGTCTTAATGGGCTGAACCTTAGGGTCTTTTTAGCCCATTGTTGCACATGGCTCTTTTGCAGATGGCCCCCCCTTTGGATCCCTATTTTCCCTCCTTTGGATCCCTACTGTGGCCGGTCTGCTAGCTTAACCAATATTCTAGCTTTTTCTCCCTTGGCCTTCCCCACATTAAATGATCAGTTTAATATGAGAAAATCATTTAGGAGAATTAGATATTGATTATTATGACATTACCTCTCTCTTGAAATCATAGTCATCCTCGACTATGGTGTAGAGAAGATAAAGCATGTTCATGAGTCCTTTTCTTAGCGGGTAGAGGATCCCTATGTTACCCTACGACATCATTCCACAATGGATGACTAGTCCATTCGGCGCTTGAGAGCCTGAGGCTGCCGCAAGCATGTCTGCACATTAGTCCTATCAATCTTCCATAGTAGAGTGACAAGCTCTACTTGGTGTTTGGGAGACGTCGTCTCCGCAAACTTGATCTAAGCATGCATACTACTTCATTTTTGTGCACAAATAAAGAAAAAGAGAGTCTTATAAGACAAAAATTTTGTTCATTTTTAACATTTTGTACATTTGCTTACTCTTGGGAAGCATTGTAAGTATTGACAAGGTTTAGGTATTGTATGCCTTGCATCCATCTAGCATCTTCAAAAGGATAATTCTTAAACTTAATAAGATATCGTCGGATAGTCTTACCGCCTCTTAGTACCTTGTATTCATGTTGGAGAATGGACTCGGGCTGCAGCACCTCTTCTTGGTCCTCGATCTCCGGTGGGTCTTCAATAGTTGGTTCTTGAGGTGGCTCTCCTTTGTAAGGCTTTAATAGGCTCACATGAAAAGCATTGTGTATGAGCCAATGATTGGGCAACTTGAGTTGATAGGCCATCTCATTGATTGGCCTAAGAATCTGAAAGGGACCATAGTACCTTTTTGCTAGTTTAGCATAGTACTTTTGGTGACCCGTAGGATTCTTGCCCGTTGTGTGCCTTAATCGAGCCTTGGGAAACTTTAACAAGACCCAATCGTTTTCTTTAAAGGCTTGGTCTCTTCTGTGCTTGTCAACAGCAGCCTTTTGCCTTTGCTGTGAGATAGAGATAGCATCCTTAATCTTTTGGAAAGATTCTTGTAGGTCTCGGCTATACTCATCTGCAGCAAAGATCTTCCCATGTACCTTAAGTAGCAAGGGAATTTTTGATCTTCCTTCAATTACCTCGAAAGGTGCTTTTCCTGTGGAAGTATGTACAGTGTTATTGTAGGAATACTCCACTAAGGGTAAGTACTTCTCCCATTGGGATCTTTGATCTAATTCTGTTACATAGGCTTTTAGTAGATCAAGAATGGTTAGGTTAGCTATTTCACTTTGGCCATCAGTTTGTGGATGATAGGCCGAAGAGAAGTTTAGCCTTGTTCCTAAATTCTCAAAGAGACCCTTCCAGAAATTACTGGTCATTCTAGGATCTCTATCTGACACTATGGACATGGGCAAGCCATGGTACTTGAAAATTTGTGAAATAAAGAGGGTTGCCATTTGATGGGCTTTGATAGTCTTTTTGACAGGTATAAGATGAGCTTGTTTACTAAACCTGTCTACTATCGTCCATATTCCCGTATTCCCATGGATAGACTTAGGCAATCCAAAGATAAAATCCATGGATATGCTCTCCCATGGTGAATTAGGGATTGGCAAGGGTTGAAGCAATCCAAGTTGCTTCCCTCTATCAAATTTTGTCTTTTGGCATACCACACATTTGGAAACATACTCTTGTATGCTCACTTTCATGGTAGGCCAATAGAAATATGTTTCAATTCCCTTTAAGGTAGACTGAATCCCTCTATGCCCCGCATAAGGTGGAGCATGAGATTCATACATTACTTTCTCACGTAGTGAGTTAGTAACGCATAGTCTATTGCCATAGAGAAGATAACCATCTCGTAAAGTAAATGGTTCTTCTTTCTTCCCTGATGCAAGGGCTGACATCACATCTCTAAAATCGGGATCAATAGCATACTCATCTATCATTGAAGATAGATCATTGTGAGTTGCTATGGAAACCGCATTCACTCTCGGCCGTCTTGAGAGTGCATCAACTACTTGATTATGCTTGCCAGCAATGTGAGCAATATGAAAATGAAATTGCGAAAGGAAATTTGCCCACCTCATTTGTTTGTCGGAGAGCTTGGTCTGTGTCATGAAGTACTTAAGACTTTGGTGATACGTTCGCAGAATGAAAGGAGTCCCCAATAAATAGTTCTTCCATGAGTCTAAGGCATGTAGAACTGCAAGGAGTTCTTTTTCGTATATGCCTAGAGCTTGCTCAACAGGGTCGAGCCTTCGACTCTCATAGCCTATGGCATGCCCTTCTTGGAGAAAAACAGCTCCAAGGCAATCACCACAAGCATCACATTGGACCTCAAATGGTTTTGAGAGATCCGGTAGTGTAAGCACAGGTTGAGAGATAAGCTTTTCTTTAAGCTTTTTGAAAGCATTGTTCTCCTTAGTAGACCATGTATACCTAACGCTTTTCTTTGTTAGGTCATGTAATGGTCCCGCAATTTGTGAGAACTTTTCTATGAAGCGTCTATAGTATGCACACATACCTATGAAGCTTCTTAGTTCATGCAGATTCCTTGGTTTAGGCCATCCTTTTATTACCTCTAACTTGGATGGATCCATTTGGATGCCATCTTGAGAGATAATGTGACCTAAATACTGAATCTCTTGCAAGAAAAATTCACTTTTCTTTCGATTAACATAAAGTTTATTCTCTCTTAAAACTTGAAATATTACCTGGAGGTGTTGCTTGTGTTTCTCCAATGAATTAGAGTAGATGATAATATCATCAAAGAACACTCCAGTGAAGGTTCGATGAGGCCTGAACAGCTTCTCCATCAAGCGGTTGAATGTGGCTGGTGCATTGGTCAAGCCAAAAGGCATGACAATGTATTCGTAAAGACCAAATGTAGTACAAAATGCGGTCTTTACAATGTCTTGATCAACTATCCTTATTTGATGATAGCCACTTTTTAGGTCAACCCTACTGAAGTAGGTCAATCCTTGTAGCTTATCAAATAGGTCTTCTACCCGTGGAATGGGAAACCTATTCTTGATAGTGATCCTATTTAGTGCTCTATAGTCGACACACATACGATATGTGCTGTCTTTCTTTTGCACTAATAGCACAGGTGAGCAAAATGGAGATGAGCTTGGCCTAACCATACCCTTCTCAACTAACTCATGCACTTGCCGCATAATCTCCTCTTGTTGAGCTTGAGAAACTCTATAAGGAGGTTTATTAGGCGGTGAATTTCCTGGAAGAAGTTCAATTGCATGGTCATCATTACCTCGTTTAAGAGGTAGCTCACAAGGGATGTCGTCAATAAAAACATCTTGAAACCCCTTGAGAAAATTGGATAACTCTAATTCCTTTTGGTTGCTTTTATTTTCTTTTGCTAAAGCATTAGGTTCATTTTGAGAGTCTTTAACAAAAATCATGTACACGGAAATAGAGCTCTTTATTGACTTGTTGAAAGCTGGTGTATGTACAATGGGGATGGTGTTACCCATTTCCTTAGCATCTATATACATGCCTTTTTCCCTGAACTTAAAGGAGATTCTCCTTTCAGGAAATTTAACATCGACAGCCAGGCGGTCAAACCATGGTGCCCCTAGGATTACATCCTCATGCTTGAGAGGAGAGATAAAGAAGTCCTCTTTGTCCACATAGCCTTGGACATGAAGCCTCAATTTCCCAATTAAGGGAGTGACTAAAGCTTCTTGCCCCTTGAAGCACTGTCTGCGGGTAGGACATCTCCCATCTCGTAGGATTGTATTCCTAGCTTGGTGGCCAACTCTATAGATATAAAATTGTGAGTAGAACCAGGGTCAAAGAGAATAAAAGCATCATGTTCTCTTACCTTTCCCCAAGCATGGCATAGAGGAGATCCTTTGTGGTGAGTTTGGTGAGTCTCCTCTTGTTGGATTTCAACCAAGGAAGCTCTAGGAGGATCTTGGCGGTTGTTCTTTTGGGGATAAGCGCGGTACGCATGCCCTTGTTCGCCGCACTTGAAACACCGGTTATCCTTACGATAACGCTCAAGCTCTTCAGGAGAGAGTTTATTCTTACCTTTGTAAACTCCCTTCTCTTTAACTTTGTTGGAGTTGCACTTAGGAGACTTTTGGACATTGTCCTTCCCCTTCCCCTTAGGCTCATTGGAACCCTTATTTTCCGAGGGCTTATTATTTCTTTTTGCCCCCGTTTGGAAATTGATTCGAGAGGCGACCATAGTGTGGTGTATTACCGCCGATATGGTACGTGGTCTTTGGGAGTTGACATACTCCGCCATTTCTTCGGTCAAGCCCGCACAAAATTGTTGCTTTTGCTCTCCAAAATCCAACTTTTTGAAGACAGTGGCTTTGAGTTGTAGGTCCCAAAACTTGTCTACATATTTGTGGATAGATTCATTGGGAGAGAGCTTTAAGCTTCGCATTCGGTGAGTACTTTGTCTTTGGCATCGGTGGCCAAAAACTGCTTCATAATGGAAGCTCTTAAAGATTTCCATGTTCGTGGAGCTTCACCGTTGGCTCGTAGGCTAGACCACCATTGTCTGGCGGACTTTTGAAAGTGCATAGCTACATGGCGTAGTTTAGAGGACTCCGTGAAGCCCTCATTTCCAAACGCCGCATCGAATTGTTGGATAAAGGCCAAGACTTTGTCCGTAGCACCAAAGGTACCATCATAGGTAAGGAAAGAGATGCTCTTCCCTCCCTCTTTGAATTTCTTCAACTTGGACGACCTCTTCCATGCGGCATAGGATTTCCTATGACCTCTTCTTTTTGATGGTTCAAAGGTTGCACCATCACTTTCTTCAGAAGGTGAAAAATTTGAAGAAGGTGGAGAAGAGGGTGACCTCTTTCTCGCCTTTTTCTTGTCTTGATCTTTGTCGTCTTCACCATAGATTTCATAAGAGGAAGAGGATGAAGAAGATGGAGAAGAGGGTGTCCTCTTTCTCGCCTTTTTCTTCTCTTGCTTTTTATCATCCCTCTTTGAATTATGGCGTGGAGAAGAGTGTGATGTTCTTCTCCGCTTTGGTGGTGATGGAGAGCGTTTAGCCCATCGTCTTCGTGGAGCCATCTCCGCCGAGGTGGCGGGAGACTCGCTTCTTTCTCGTTCCTTCGGTGGAGGTTCTTGAGTTCTCCTTTGGGAAGGAGATGCATCATCAAGAAGTAAATTCTTGAGCCCTTCATATGGATTCTCTTTTTCTTCCCGAATCGGAGAGAGACCTCTTTTGGTAGTCTCGCAAGGAGGCTTCCTAGGTGTTCTCTCGTCATGGTGATGAGCTTGGAGAATCCCGTGAGCACGGAGTTGCCGTTGCACTTCACTTTGGAGAGATGGATTGCCCATGGCTTGTTGAAGCCTAGAAACAAGATAGTTAACAAGCATTGAAGCATCATTAGTAGCTTGCTCATGAGCAAAATCAAAGTTATCAACATTAATTTCACTCTCTTTACTATTGTCAGCCATTCTAACAACTTTTAGGTGTAAACTTTTTAGGTGTACTTTGGCACTTCAAGCCCTAGTTGCTACTCCTCTTTACCCCTTTAGAAAAAGCACTCAAGCTACTGTACCCGCGGCTCGAATACCATTAATTGCAAGGAATAGAAGAGAGGGTCTTTCGACACCAAAACAACACCGGCTCCTGTCAAGCTTCTAATAGCTCAATAGTGGTTAAGCCGTAGGCAAGCCCCGTAGGACTCCACTATTAAGACCATAGCTCTCGACGGTGATGCCCCATTAACTGCACGAAGGCAGGCGCACTGCAAAGCTGAAAAATCCCTATTCTACTTACTCACAGGCAATTAATAATACCAACCATTTGTAGCTAGCTTGAGGACCTCCCTTCTTGAGCAAGAAAATAGAAACCTTGAGCTCTGATACCAATGTAACATTTAATGGCCTAATAACTTATGTGTAGCGGAAATTAGCATAAACATAGTGGGCATTTCATTAGAGTAGATTCCTCATGAGAATTACAAGAGTGCTTGGGTGGAGAGAGCAACAAAAAACATAACACCTAGTTAGATAGCATCGACAATACTTTCAAAAGAGAGAGCAATTAAGCTATTGACAACAGTTGAGGACCGGATTTTCATGGAGCCGGTCCCCCCTCCAAAAGGCTTTGTATTATGGTTTCTCCCATCAAGAGAGACATTGTACAATACAATTCTTTGTGTTCCTTCAAGACTGGCTAGTGCAATGAAGATGGAAACTTCATGCACTAAGCAAAACACTTAACAAACACAACTTGAATTATCCCCGTTCTCAGACCCAAGACCTCACACACCTTTGAAGATGGTGAGAGCTAGCAGGGTAAGAGAGTAGATTGAGAGGAAGAAGGAGTATCTTACGAGAAAGATGTACATCTCCTCACATAATCACTCATATGTAGCATAGCTTAGCTTAGTAATTAGCTTGGTAGAAGAGATGAGCATGCATTGAAGCTTGGCTCTTGGTTGGATTTGCATCCACATGCCAAGAGAGTGTTGATGTAGGCTTCTATCTCACAAGCTTGGAGTAGGTGATGAGTTCTCCATTAAATCTTGGGAAGAGATAGTCTTCTCTTTCTTCACACATGAGCTTGTGTGAGTGTGTGTGTGATAATGCCTTGCAAAAATCAGCCCCCTCTCTCTCTTGGGCGAGCCCTCTTGCTAAATGCTCTTCCTGAAGCCTCATTGGCCCTCCCCAAGTCAAGCCAATTACAATTAAGCAACATAAGTGATAGCCTTCTGACATGTGTCCCCCTTTCCCCTTTTGTGAGAGCTTTAGGTAATTAAATAATTAAGCTAAACTCTCATTGGACCCCTTTGCCTGCTGGCCAATAGGAATCAGGCAAGCCATGGGGCTCCTGAATGCTCATTGGACCCCTTGGGAGATTGCCCAATAGTCTTCTAGGAGACTTAATTCTCATTGGTTTCTTTTATTAAATGTGTTTAAATTAATTAAACTAGATTTACTCTAGCTTAATTTTCATTGTTCCACTTCAAGGGTCATCCAATAGAAATTGGGCACACCTTGTGGGCATCTGGCCTAGGGAGCTGACATGTGTCCCTCATTCCCTTGTGTAAAGGGAGCCTGTGTGTGTGTGTGTGGCTTTCTCTCTCATCCCCTACCTTTAGGGCTCTCCCCCTCCTATGTAGGGATGTGCAAAGACTTTTAGGGCACACACAAAGCATCCAATTTTCCCTAGGGTTGACCTTTGGACACAACCTTTGAATTTTGGAACCTTAGCATTGTGGAAGTCTTAATGGGCTGAACCTTAGGGTCTTTTTAGCCCATTGTTGCACATGGCTCTTTTGCAGATGGCCCCCCCTTTGGATCCCTATTTTCCCTCCTTTGGATCCCTACTGTGGCCGGTCTGCTAGTTTAGCCAATATTCTAGCTTTTTCTCCCCTGGCCTTCCCCACATTAAATGATCAGTTTAATATGAGAAAATCATTTAGGAGAATTAGATATTGATTATTATGACAAATCCCATCTTCCTCCCTAGTGGATCTCTGAAGTTGCAGGAGGACAAGTGCCATAGATACTTCAACCTGCTCATCAACCTCTTCAATAAATTCATTTGATTCCTCCACAATGGTTACAAGAGGTTTTTGGTCGACCTTTTCCTTTGATTTTCCCTTCTCCATGCCCTCAAACACAAGCAATACCAGAACCATGTCCCAAGAGATGAATTGGGTGCCTATGCACCCCATACGCAAGTCTATGATGTCATCCTCATCCTCTATCCTATAGTTTCGCTCAGTAAGCCCTTTATAAACCTCAACAAGCGATAGCGAAAGTTTTGTTGGCCGCATAGAGGGCTTTGAGAAAATCCATTGGCAACCATGCCATGTTGGATCCCTCAAAGACTATTGCGTATTCTTCCATGTGCTCCATCATGTAGTCAAGAAAGCTCTGGAATCCCTCTACATGAAGGTTAGCAGTGGCATGCATGTCGATTTTCCCCTCAAACACACTGATTAGTTCATGTGCACGATTTGCAAGTCCTATCTCCTGTAATTGTGTGAGAAGTGCATCAGAAGATGTTGCCCTGGATCTGTTCGCGAAGAAGATGGGAAGAGAGTTGAAAGCTTATGTTTTGTGAATGTGAGAAATGAAGTTTAAAACCTTGAAAGTGACTTTTATACTCAATGTCACTTTTTTAAAGCACTTAAAATTAATGTCAAAATTAACTTAAAACTATAATTATAAACAAAATCACGCGACAAGCATTGAAAGACACCAACATTGAAAGTCTTCACGCTTGAAACTAAAAATCTTGCATATTTCAAACTTAATCTTGAACAAATTAAAAATGAAATAGAGATTCAAAATGCCATATGTATTAATGGGAACGGAATTGTTTGAGTAACAAGCTTTTACATTAATACACCACGAAAAACCAATGTTTTCACACAAAAAGCTCTTCTCTTTTTTGGAACAAACAACATTTTTATTGATTACAAAAATATACTGATCGGGCAAAGGTATATCTAAGATTATGATACTCGCAAAGGTGATTGAGATTCTAGTTGTTATTCATTGAGATGTCGTGCACTGCATTATCGTGGAGGCATATTTCCAGATCAATTGATTCTCTAGGAGCAACATCAGAGTCTAGTGCCTTCCCTTCTCCCTTTGTCAGTTTCCATATTCTGTAGGGAAAGACAATTGACAAGCTCAGCTTCGCAATATGGTATCTGCACACCACATTCTCAGCAACTACAGAGCACTTGATTGTAACTCCCTGGTGGTTGACCACCTTAGTCTCCCATCGAACTGCAAGGAAACTGTTGATCGCACTTCCCCCTTTGAAAGTCCACATTGTTGGTGTCCTGTGAACACTCTACAGCCGAAAGATAAACACGAACACATGAAGGGACATAAACCATGTTAGGGAAGCTTTATGGGAACTATAGGTGCACTTCATTGCTGAATACACATCTGCCTCGATTCTCGTTTTGGTTGCTGTGATCAAGGCACTATCATCAGGCTTAGGCTATTCCATACTCTGCAAGGTTGGTGGATGAACTGAAGAAAGATTACCATACCCAGTTTGCCTAGATGTTACATAAGTATGGTTATAAAAAAAAAATGTCCCGTGAGATAAGCTCCACGGATGGAACCAGCATAGAGCAGCTTGCCAATGTCAACGGGGATGGCCTCAAAAGTTCTTGTGAAGGATTCTATTGGCTCCCACTCTACAAAATTGGATGGGAATACATCTGCAAACATGAACAAGCAATGAAAGCCTTATAGACATCAAAGCAATATATATAGAAGAAATAAAAAATATACAATCTAAAAACTTGACAGAGGAGTGAAATTATAGTTTGCAGGAAACCTCGATGGAGCCATTGTTGTCTCTAGCTTCAGTTGTGAAGCAACATACACATGTTGCATCTTTGCAAGATGCTTGCCGTCATGGGTTTGCTTGAACTCCATGATCCTTCCCTTCCAATGGTGTGCTCGAGAAGCCATTGTTGGAATTAAGGTTGCAGAGAAATGCACACAGCTTGGAGAAGACAAAGGAAGATCAAGGCACACAATAGAGAGTGTGCTACTTAGTGTGCAATGGAAAGAAAGATAGCCAGAGAGTGATGGATGTATATACAATGCACGGGCAAAAAAACCTCCTAAAGAGGGAAAAAATGCCCCAACAGTCCTAGTGTGTTCACACACATCACTACCACATCTATATGGTAACAAATCCCCCCTGGAGTGATGCGGTGAACGAGAGCTGGCACATGAGTAAAGGGAAGTGCCATGCCCTGAGGACATGATCAGTCCACAAAGGGGAGTAAGCCCAAAGCTTTGTGGAAAGCTTTGAGCTTCTCACAAGAGACAATGCCTTTGTGAAAAGATATGCAAGGTTGTCCTTATTGGCACATAAGCCAAGCTGATGTCTTCTGCTGAGAGCCTCTCCTTGACATAGTGCTAATGCACCTCAATGTGCTTTGTACGAGTATGCAAAACTGGGTTCCTCGCAACTGCCAATGTGCTCTGACTGTTAGTGTAAATAGTGCTGGTAGTATCTTGCCCAACACCCAAATCAGCCATAAGGCGTCTAAGCCATACACACTCAACCGTAGCTATGAAGACCGCCCTATTACTCATCATCAAAACTCGAAGTGTCCAGAATAGGTTTCTTCTTGATCAACCATGATATACATGAACTGTCAAGCATGAAACAAAAACCACTTGTGGACACTGGCATGTCAAAACAACCAGCTCAATCTGATTCCGAAAAAGCATGTAAGTTTGGCGGCAATGATCCCCCCTTGGGATAAAACAAGCCAAGATGTAAAGTGCCACTAAGGTAGCGAAAAATCCTCTGACATCCTACCAATGCTAGACCTTGGGCTATGCATAAATTTGCTAACCTGTGACACTTCAAACTGAATATATGGCCTCATGTTGCATACATAAATGAGGCATCCAATAGCAGTTTGGTAAAGAGTGACATCAGCAGGATCACCAGCATCATGAAGACTCAATTTCAAACCTGTTTCCATGGGAGTGGCAATAGGTTTGTAATCCTTAAGTCCAAACTTACATAGCAATGTCTCTATGTAACTTTTTTGACACAAGGCAATACCACCATCACACTGTTTAAAATTGTATACCCAACTAATGATGCAACAACCCCAAGTCTTTCATCAACCCCAAGTCTTTCATCTTGAAAGTAGCATTCAAATCAGCCTTAAATTCAACAATATGTCTCTCATTTGGTTCAGTGATCAACAAATCATCTACATAAAGAATCACGATGAGAAGTACATCACCCTCACACTTTACATACAATGTGCTTTCTGTTGGACTGTTATGAAAGCCTTGTTTGACCAAATGAGTGTCAGATTTCTCATACCAAGCACCAGGAAATTGCTTCAACCCATGCAAAGCCTTGTTACATTTTCACACTTTGTCCTCTTGTCCTTTCTTGAAAAAACCGCGAGGCTGCGTTACATAAACTTCCTCAAATATATCACCATTCAAGAATGCACTAACAATGTTTGATTGATGTACATCCCAACCAAAATGAGTTGCCAATGCACATAGAAAATGCATAGTAGTCATACGATAAGTGGAAGAAAAAGTCTCTTCATAATCTATGCCTTTTTGCTGTGCATAAACCTTTGCAACAAGTCCAGCCTTATGGCGATCGATCTCACCATCCGGCTTGCGTTTCAACTTGTAAACCCACTTCATACCAATGGCCTTTTTGCCAGGAGGCGAATCACATAAAGTCCATGTGTCATTTTCTATAAGTGCATCATATTCTGATTGCATGGAAGCCATCCAATTTTTTGAATTCTGTGCTTCATCAAATAACAGAGGCTCTTCAACATCATGTAAGCTAGACACAACCAAATCATAACAATCTGATGCATAAGATGCATGGCAAGAGCCTGAACGAGTACGGCTAGACAAAGAGTCTGAACGAGTACGACTAGACAAAGGTGCATTCAATTTACTATCATGAAAAGTGTGCACCAACATTTTGGCATCCCTCTAGCTTACTCATTTTCAGCCCTCTCCTCATCAAGTACATCAGTACATCTGCATCAATAATAGGGTGATTTGTAACATTTTCAAAAACCCTCATACGCTGTACATTTGCCTCATTGGAACTTACATTCGTATTTTCACCACCGAAAAGAGGCAACAAAGTGTCATAAATGTCCTGTGAGCTTACATTACTGTCTCTAGTACATGACAGCAAGGGCTGAACACAATCTTCCACAAACACTACATCCCGTGAAACCAGAATACATTTTGTTTGCGGATGATACAACATGTAACGTTTGATTTTAGCACTATAACCAACAAAAATACATTTGACAGCCTTATCATCCAAATTTTTGCGCTGTTTTTGTGGTACCAAAGCATATGCCAAACAACCAAAAACATGCATGTGCTCAATAGAAGGCTTTTTATCATGCCATGCTTCATATGGAGTATTAGACTGCAAAAATTTTGTAGGACACCTATTTAGTACATAAGTGGAACACATGATGGCCTCAAGCCAAAAAGAATGCGGAAAAGCTTGGCTTTTGACCATACATTGTGCCATTTCCATAGGTGACTTGTTTTTCCTCTCAGCAACACCATTTTGTTGAGGTGTATAAGGCACTGTACATTGGTGTTTTATCCCACGACTAGCCAAAAATGCAATGAATTCATGAGACTCCCCCCTTCGATCAGAACGGAGGGTGTCCATAGTACATTTAGAGACATTTTCAGCCATAGCCAGAAAATGTTTGAAGCACATAAAAAATTTGGACTTTGCTTTAAGTGGAAATACCCATGCATTCCTGGAGTAATTATCAATGAAATTCATGAAGTAAAGGTAATTGCCCAAGGATGGAGTTTGCATGGGCCCACAAACATCATTATGCACAAGCTGCAACCTGCATGTGGGCCAAACTAAACCAGCCTTTGGAAATTGAGAAAGTTGCATCTTACCCAAAATATAGCCTTCACAAACATGTTTGACAGGTGCTTCAAGAGGCGGCAAAGAAGCAACCATATCAGATTTCTGCAATTGCATCAAACTGGAAAAATTCAGATGACCAAAATGTACATGCCAAAGTTTTGCATCTGAAATAGCCCTTGAATCTACAACTACATTTGAAAAATTTTGTCCACACTTGTCATACAAAGTGAGCTTATACAGCCCACGGCACAAAAGCCTAGATGCAACGATTTCATCACAAAAACTGAGATCATGAACTGTACATCTATCATCCACAAATTTGACTACAAGTCCAAGTCTAGCAAGTGCAGATACAGACAAAAGATTCTTCTTGATCCCAGGTACATAAAGTGCATCAACAAGTAGTGTGAAAGAACTACCATTAGCAACAGGCACAATCTTTCAAAGTCCTTGAATTGGATAAGAGGCATTGTTGGCACAAGTGAATGAATTCCCATGAGGGATAGACTCGAGAGAGGTGCCGAACTATTTTTGGAAGGAGGCTAAAGCGGCTTGCATGTGTGTGGGACACCATGCTTCTCCCCCATGTTTCGCAGACAACGACTTCTTCGTTGTGCAGCAAAAAGAAGACATGCACAATTTTCTGTGCGAGCAATGCGTGGATAGACAACGATAGCCGGCCTGAGTGCCTACAAAGGTGGTGAAGATAGAACGGTAAGTTTTGCTTTTGAGAACTGCATCATCACTCTCACATCAGTCAGACTTTGTGTAGCACCAAGTGTTTTCTCTCCAACGTATTAGAGAAGAGTCATCAACTACATCAACCACAAACTCCAAGCCACAAAGCCTAAAGAACAATTCACGATGTGAGGTAATGTGCTTTGTAGAACCACTTTCAAAATACCACACATGTGAATCTGTAGTACTGACATGCATGCATCATGGACAACAAGATTGTAAGTGCACTCTACACTAAAAGCCCATTCTGCATCAACATCAGCATTACAGTCTCCTTTTATAGAAGACTCAACAATGGCTGCATTTGTAGTGGAACCAGCATTTGAGTGGAACCACCCTCTTCCTTCTTAGCCTCTTTGGCCTTCAACGTAGGAAACTACTTGATCAAGTGATCATTAGCTTTACAATAATGGCAACGCATCTTCTTTTTTCCCTTATCACCAGAATTGCCAGACAAGTGCTGCCAGCAGAAGCATTGGGAACATAAGTTTTTCCACTCGCAGTATAACCATAAGAAGTGGCTGCATTGATGTTACCACCCTTTCTTTGAGAAGCAATAAAAGCGTGTTGAATTTCATGCTGCCTAGTCCTGTTTTTTCTAGAAAGTGGCTGTTGCAATAGCAATGTGCATAATGCATCAAACTTGACAACTTCAGGATTTCCTTGGGTCATAAGTCTCCAAGTACTAGCAAAAGTCTGGTAAGAATCTGGTAAGACATCAAGAACACTCTGCACAAGGGAACCGTCTGAAATGACTTCACCTGCAGAAATAAGTTGCTCATTGATATCCTTGACACTAGTAAGAAAAGTGTCCATATCATCCTCCTCATGCATAATCATCGACTCCAGCTCTTTATGCAGCAAAGCAATTTTAGCCTCATTGCGACTTGCATAAAGACCAACCAAAATATCCCAAGCCTATTTTGCAGATTTTGCTTAACGGATGTGAGGAACAATGGTGCGCTTCAAAGACAACACAATCAATGCATGAGCATACACATCCTTTACATCCCAACGAGCTTGTTCTACCGTAGGCAAAACAACTCTATAAACAACAATCCTTGCAGCAAGATATGCAACCTCCGCAACATTGCCTACATCCTCAGAACCAGGATGTACATCAATGCCTTGCACAATATTCCAGACACCCTTTGACATAAGAACGTGTTGCATCATATAAGCCCATATAGGGTAATTGTCCCATCCAACCTGTCCTCAATAGCAAACATCTTGAAGACATGTGTGTTGTTATCAGCCATGGTAAATGTTGCACCTGATGTGAAAATTGCCCAAAAATAGGAGAAACAGAGCGAGAACAACACGTGCTATATAGCACAAACCATAGAAGATTGTAAGGCACCTATTATGCCTGACAAAAATTCTGCACAAAATGACGAAATTGTATGTACAGACCTGCTTGTAGTGGAATCGGAGGCTGAAATGAGCCTGAAGCAAAAATTTGAGCAGATTGATCTCTACGAGTAGATCCAAAATATTTGTCGACCTGCGAATGCGTGCCAAACCTCACTATAATCAAAGAAAGTGAGTAGGCGTGTGTTGGAGAAACTGGCGACTAAGCCCGGGAGGATGCAACCTGCTCTGATGCCAATTGTTGGAATTAGGGCTGCAGAGAAACACACACAACTTGGAGAAGATAAAGGAAGCTTAAGGCACATAATAGAGAGTGTGTTACTTAGTGTGCAATGGAAAGATAGATAGCCCTAGAGTGATGGGTGTATATACAATGCACGGGGGAAAAAACCTCCTAAAGAGGGAAAAAATGCCTCGGTGGTCCTAGTGTGTTCACACACATCACTACCACATGTATATGGTAACAACCATGTGTCTCCTTGAGACCTTGTGTGCACCTCTTGAGCTGGGCTGCATTGTCATCCACATCAATCGTTTGAACTCCATCGTCCCCCAACATCCACTCTTGTCTTGTACATTTCTGCATGAAATGGAGTCAATGACACTCCTAGGTCGTCGAGTACCTGATGATGCCATGGAGAATAGTGGCACAACCTGTTGACAAACACTTATGATTAGAGATTGCACATCCATGTTCTTGGAGGGACCCCTTTTTAGGAAAGAGGAGGGGAGAAGCTGACAGCCACTAGAGAGAGAAAGTATTGGTTTTCACTCAGCTATTTAGAGAAAAGTTCATTTTTTTGAATTCATAAGATATTTTCCCTTTGTATTTTATAAAAGAGTACAAGTTTGACCACTTACTTTTAGGACCTGCCATACCCACCATTTCAGTCCACATGGCACACACCCATTCGCCCCTTCCATAATCTCCTTTTTAATCCCATGGCAAATAAAGAGGTCCCCTTAGACCCCATTCCCTTCCTAATGGTGTTTCCACTTGGAGACCTTGCAACCAACACACTCTAGGAGACACATTTTGTAGTGAAATCTCATGGCTTTTAATGCTTTTGTAAGCACACCACATTTTTCATGCTTATTGACCAATGTATAGCCAATCACCTTCAAGGTGAAAACCTAGGAGATTTCATTTAGAGATAGGCCTTTCCTTTGCAGATGTTGAAAACAGATGCAGGTTCCTTGCCACGGCCAAGTTGCATATCCTGCAATCAACCTGTTCCAAGAGGCGATATTTCACACATCAAGCCCTCAAGGACTTTTTGTGCTTTCACATAAGGGCACCATATTTGGCAAACATATTGGCCAAGATATTTCCACACTCAAAATGTTACTCAACAGCCCCCCAATAGGCCCTGATTGCATAAGTGATTGCATTCAAAGAAAGGCCTTTCCTTCTCATCTGGTGAAAACATCCGCTTCCTTGCCATAACCATGTGTAGAGAGGTCTTTGCTTCACATTTGGTATTTTCATGCTTTCATATGGGCACCACATTTGGCGTACATATCAACCAACAGTTTGTCATCATGTTTCTCCAACAGTCGTCCAACAACAACCCCTGATTGCTGTAGGTGATTTCATTTGAAGAAAGGCCTTTCCTTTGCATATGGGGGCTCTTCGCAGTCAATACCTTGACTCGTCCGGTGGCATTTATAGACGAGGGTGGGAGTCCCCGAATGCCCGCGCTCAATGTCTAGACACCACTGCATCGGTCTTCCCATTTTTTGAGATGCACCCACTCACCCTACTTGTTAGGGTGCAGTGGCACCTAGATCACTCGGAGATTATTGATTTGTTGTTGTTTTCTCTTGATTGAAGGTTGGGCTTGGTTTCCTGGAAAAGTCGAACTTATGATTTAGGCAATGGTAACGCGAGGCTTAGTTTTGATGACAAGCTCTGACACACTGTAGCTTTCCACTTGCTTAGTTGCCTAACTATGCCTAAAAGTCATAGTTGTAAAACATTGCCTGGTCTCCACATCCTCACTCTGAGTTTCTCTCTCTTGCCTATGCCCAACTCTCCTTCTCTCTACCTACTGTTCTCGGTCTCTGCTCTCTGCTCCTGTCATAAGTTTGCTAGGCTACGTGTAACTAAGCCTCACATACCATGCCCTTACTATAGATGGTCATGGCTCCATGTAAAAGAAGATCTTTTGAATGTAAAAGCAGGTCTTTTGCTTCATCTTCAGAATGGTGGATGTAAGACCTATGTAAATTTTTTTTGGTTGGCTAATATATTATAACTCACATATGTCAGTATTGGAAAAAAGAAGAAGAAGAAGAACAGTGTGGGTGCTAGTGTTTGAAGAAAACCAGTGTATTTTAACCAACTGAAATTATAAAATCTCGGTTAGATTTTGAGCTTGCCTTTAAGAAAACTGGAAAATATACACAAGTTTTAGTGTAATTACTGGAAAAAGCTTCAAATTTTGACTTGAAAACCGGGAGAGTTTCAAGTCTCCCCTTATTTTGATCGGTTAGGAAAAAGGTATTTTGATTTTCTCTAGCCCTGGTGGGCCCTCGTCACTAAATGACACTTCCCCAGAGAGGTGGGATCAATGGCCCACAGTAGGCGTCGTGAGGCGGTGGGCCGTCCGATCGACATTTGAACTAGGTGTGAACTAAGAGTGAACTCGGAGATATGTGCACCATACCAAATTTGGTGTGAACTTGGTCTAAAGTCAACGTGAACACGGTGTGAACTGGGGAGGTCCTGCACACCACACCAAATTTGGTGTAAACTCAGTGCGAACTTGATGTAAACTAGGTATAAACTTGTCCGCGACGCCGTGAGCTATAAACTTATCCCACACACACCTTCCAAAGAGCACACATTAGCCTAGTGGTTAGAGTCAATCCCGTGGGGGAGAGGGTAGTGCGTTCAAGTCCCGGATCCGAGAAAGTGGGAATCTTTTTCATTCCGTAGGCAATCCAATGGTCACGATCAATTGGTGATCGTGAGCCATTGATCCCACCTCCCAAATGGAGGTGTCAATTAGTAACAAGGCTGGTGGGCGCCATCTCAGTCAGCACGTTGGAAAAAAGAGGTGCTGGCGGCTGGTTGCTGTTGATTTGTGTGGATAAAGAAAATGAAAAGGAATAGGATGTTGGATGGACAGGAGGCTGGCTAGTAGTGGCATCTTGCTTTGCTCTAGCCTCTCAATAGGAGATGATCATTGACAATATTCTCTCTCTCTCTCTCTCTCTCTCTCTCTCTCTCTCCCCCCCAGTCCCACCCCCTTTTGCCGCTCCCTTTCTCCATTTCGTTGTCAGCCCAATTGAACTTTCCAGTGTGGGATGCCGAATCACTGGCATCATGGCATCATGCATGCGCTCTCTCGTCGTACTCCACAAATCAAAGTCAATGACGTCCTTGACTACTTTTCATTTCCAATACAATTGCCATTAACCATGTTTATGCCAACGGCCATTCCATTTTAGTATATAGTCACTATTAGGATTTAGGCTTTAGCCAGCCACATATGTGCACTATCATGTGTGTGTGTGTGTGTGTGTGTGTGTGTGAGAGAGAGAGAGAGAGAGAGAGAGAGAGAGAGAGAGAGAGAGAGAGAATATTGCTCAAATCTACTAACATAATATGGCGGGGGGAGTGACCCTTATACGTGTCACGTTTTCCAAGATGAAAGCTATAAGCCAAAAGTGGGGGAGAGAAAAAGATAGAGAGAGAGCTCAGAGGGGGAGCGAAGGAGAGAGAGAGGCTGCCGAAGGCGGCCGACGGTACTCGTAGATTATATGGCTCTCCAAATTTTGCTCAAATTTAAAGGGAGCCAACTACTCCATGAGAACCCCAATTAACAAAAGACTTTGGGGAGGTTGCCACTTATGCACAAGGTATACAATGAATTGTTGCTTTGGTTGTAATTGCTATGAAAGAGTGAGCCCATCTATACTGTATATAATTGAGCTTAATTTTTTTGAGGAAGGAGAGGCCATCCAAGTGTCGACTCCTCCAATCCTTTGCATTGACAATTTGACTGTGGAATTTCCACTAGAGGCAGTGTGCGCACTACGCATGTGTGTGTGTGTGTGTGTGTGTGTGTGAGAGAGAGAGAGAGAGAGAGAGAGAGAGAGAGAGAGAGAGAGAGAGAGGCCTTTTTGCCTCGGGTTGAAGGTCATGTTGACTCTTTCCAATCATTTGAGAGTGTGTGTAAAGTGCGAGAGAGTGAGAGAGACGAACAATTCTCGTGCAATACATACTACATAGCATGTGTGTGTGTGTGTGTGTGTGTGTGTGTGAGTGAGACACAAAGGAACAATTGGTAGCATTACACATCGTGTGTTTGTGTGTGTGTGAGAGAATGAGAGAAGAGATGTAATTGATGCACCAAGCCACTTCGCTTTTGAGGGTGCAATAGGTAGTGTGGTGTTATCAACTACAGGCTCTAGATTACTTGCAAACACATGCAAGTAGTGTGGTGGTAAAGCAACACACCTAAATGTTGAGGTCGGGAGCTCGAAGCGCGAGAGTGGAAAACGTGATGACTTTTTTCAGTCAACTGTTTCCAGCCGATGCAGCTGACTGTGAACTGGCTCAGGCTTCTTTGCCACGAGTGCAAGCTAGCCGATATATAGCAAAAGCCGTATGGTGGAGGAAGCAGGTATGGTAGTGGCAGAGGTCCAGATTGCCAGCTGGAGGAAGAATTAACAAGCAATTTTGGTCGGTTGATGACTTTTACTTTGTATTAGTCAAATGCAAAGTTTTATGTATTCCTAATTTTCTACATAGCTTGGTCATTTGAGCAGGGATAATGAGAGGTCACCACTTACTTTCTGTTGACACAACTCATTTCGCAAGCTGTGACATTTTGTGTGTGTTTGGGGTGTGCACCGTGTGTTGAAAATCTTGTGTGATCAATTTACAGACTGCTTTTGAATGTAAGCACTACATTGGAGAGAGAGAGAGAGAGAGAGAGAGAGAGAGAGAGAGAGAGAGAGAGAGAGAGAGAGAGAGAGAGAGAGAGAGAGAGAACGCTTGGGAGTCAAACACATAGATAGACAGATAGACAGATAGACACACACACACACACACACACACACACACACACACACACACAGACTCAGAATTGGTGCTCATAATTGTTTTTCCCTAAAATGAGAATTTTAATAGGTTAGTTGACTATATTGAATGGTTTTTACACAAAATTTCTCTAAATTTTGTAGGTTTTCCCACCTTCAAGTGTAAAATTTGATGATAATCTCAAGTATTGTAGGGGGGTTTACACCAAACCTACATCTTTTCAAGCATTGTTTGAAGTACTAAAGAGAGAAAGAGAGATGCCGGTGCATGGAGATAGAGAGAGTGAGAGAGGCAAAAAGAGGCTAAGCTCATGTAGTGCTCTCGCCAATGAAGAGAGAGGGAGAGAGGGAGGGAGGAAAAATCTGAGAGAGAGAGAGAGAGAGAGAGAGAGAGAGAGAGAGAGAGAGAGGAGAAAACAAAAATCTCCTCCCAAGATCTTGCTTGCATAGACAATAGAGAGAAAGGCTCGATGATGATAGCCGATGGTTCACGACTACCAATTGGGAAGGAATGACTCGCATCGGGCATTGAGGCAATTAGCACAAGCATCAAGGTAATAGTTAAATTTCCTATATTGAACGTTTTTACACTAAATCTCTTTGAATTTTGTAAGTGATCTCACCTTTAAATTTAGAATTTGGCAACATCAAGATGATTAAAACAAGCAACAGGCAATAGTTAAATTGACTATATTGAAAGGTTTTTACACTAAATTCCTCTAAATCTTGTAGGTTTTCTCACGTCCAAATCTAGAAGTTACTGGCTTTGGGGAAATTAGCACAAGCATCGAGGCAATAGATCCCAAACATCAATCCGTGCCAAAGTTATATGCAAAACAATAGCGGAACAAAAAAAGTATCTTATCTATTTGAACATGTTTTTTTGCAATAGTCAAATTGACTATATTGAAACACTAGATTTCTCTAATTTTTGTTTTCTCACCTTCAAATTTAAAATTTATCAAAAAATACAAAATTTGTAGAGAGGATTACACTAAACGTAGGTTTTTTTCAAGCACTATTGAAATATTGTCCACGTGAGCTACCACGTCGTCCACGTCATTCCTTGGTGAGCAACCAGCTACCTGCAAATATTTGTGCAAGGCTCAGAAACAACTAGAACGCTATGGCATCAACATCCCAAGTTTTGCATTGGAGACGAAGCCAATTGCATTCATGGCGGAAGAAGCAAGATAGAGGCAAGGAAAACCTCCGATTCCTACTGTAGTTCATGATTGAGGCAAAGTGACCTTTGGTTCCTGCTACGATTCATGATTTTGTTTGTGCCACCACAGCTCATGGAAGAGGCGACGTTTGGCAAGAAACGATGGGCTCATCAGACAGCATGCGAGGTGCAAGAGGCCTTGGCTTGAGCTAAAGGTGCATAAACCTGCGGAATGTTGCTGAGCTTTTACCGTCTTCTCAGTCGTTTGTTGTCGTAATTTGAATTTCAAAATTAAGGTCGTTTTGTAATTTATTGATAGCGGTTTCTAAATAACACTGATTTCAAATTTGACGGACGTTGGTTTTAAATTTTAAAACTGACGTTGATGTTAAGGGCATGTTCAACCGAGCTCGGTGGAAGCTTTCCCTCGTGTAACCTCCCACCATTCTCTATGTTCAGAAGATCCGTTAGCAGACATTAAGCTAACTTTAATGCTCAGCCTAGAAACCAATTGAAATCGAAGAAGGGATTGAGGCTTTACCTCAGAGTCTTGTCATCCGTGTTCAACTACGGTGTTCGCAACTCAAGTTGCAAAGAGCTTGATAATGCATCTTTACAGGGGAGGAGTGTCGCCTAGCTCTTGGTGGGTCACAAAATGTGCGCCTGTGCCAACATGGATCTATAAGATATTCCACCGTTTCATCTAAACTTGGGCTAAGTTTGATGAGGTTTCTAATGCTTTTGTTAACTTTGATGGAAATAATTCATGAACAATGTGAATACTTGTGTAGTTCCTGGCTCTAAGTGAGGCTCGAACTAGAGCTCGAGCCTTCCAGGCTCTAGGTGGTTCCTCAAGTATCAAACTAGAGCTCCAACCTTGTAGGCTATATGGGGTTCTTGATCGCTTGAACTATAGATTGAGCTTTATTTCCTACGATAATTGCCCAACAAAACTTTTAGCTCAACATGAATTTAAGTTCTTCTAGGGTTCACTAGAGCAAGAAGCATCCATGCTCTGTAACCTACGAGACTAGGGACCGCCGGTGAGGCTCAAAGTTGGTGTTGTGGCAGGACAAGTTCAAATCTTCTGAATAAGGTAGATGGGGGACGTGTGGAAGGCAGCCATCTTGGGGGTGAGAGGTCGAGCGGATCCACACTCTCTATCTGCTTTTTTCCTTTGTGGAGAACGGGTGGAGGCGCTCCTCCTTGACATGAAAAGAGCATCAACAAAATATGTATTCAGTGCTGATTTGTGCCTAGGGAGATATTTGGTAATGGTGGATGGGTTGGTTTTTGTCATGGCAACCCCTCGCAAGGTGTATGGTGCTTGGCCCACCTTTTATGATCTGATCTCTTTGTCGGATGTGGTCAGCGTTGTGGTTGGCATCGACTTTGTTGGAGCATGTAGCTAAAGGGTGGCATCCCTTTAGCAACATGATGATTTGTGCCTGGGGATGCAGTTGCTAATGGTGGTAGGGTTGGTTTCTATCATGGCAGTCCCAGGCGAGGTGTATGGTGCTTGTCCCACCTGTAGCGGTATGAGGAGACAGTTGCTAACACCGGCAAGGTTGGTTTCTATCATGGAAGTCCTTGGCGAGGTGTATGGTGCTTGTCCCACCTTTAGGGGTATGATATCTTTGTTGGATGTTGTGAGCATTGTGGTCGGCGTCGGCTCTACTGTGGCATGTTGCTAAAGGGTGGCAGTCTTTGACTGCATGGTGGCTCCGTGCAGGTCCATCATGAACATGCTTAGTGGTTCTGTTGATTTTTTTTGGTTTTGTGCTTTCTCTTCTTTGGATTGCTACTGTGAGGTAATGGAGGCTATGGACTCTACCCTGCTACAGATTTCATTCTTCTCTTGGTATGATGTTTGGTATTGTCGGTATTTATTGTATCTATTGGTATTTTCATCTTGAGGCTACCCTTGCATCGGGATGGAAATCCGTGCAGAGTTGGTGGAATCCTCTTAGTGATATTTGGTCTTTTTTTGTATTCGATGGTTATGTTTGGATATTATATGTCACAGTTGGTTGTAACTGAAGTTCGTGGCTTGTTGTGAGCACGAGAAAAGTCTCCAATTTAAACATGAACTAAACCTCTACAAGTTCTTTGTACACTCTTTGTCCATACCACAATGAAACTTTTCCAAGTCTCAAGTCTCAGTAGAACTTGAAACCCAATCATTGACAACAACATTTTCTCTAGAGGTCGACACCAATGTTTTATAACAAGGCATCCTAACACAATGCAAATTGCACTCTAGAAATTGATACCAATAGTTGATAATAGTGCAACCTAGTACATTGTAACCATCACTCAAGAGTTTGGCTAACAAAGATTTGTCCCAAAATTGTGCATTTTCCCCAAAATTCCTAGATATGTGTTACATGTTCAGTTAGGTTAGATTTTGGATTTAATTTTTATATTAAAGTCTACATTCAAGATTACAGTAAAAAAATTAGAGTTAGGCGAACGGTGATCCCTCTGTTTCTCTCTACGGATGCGACCTTAAGTTGGAAATATTTTAACGGCATGATACTCAGATTGGAGGCCAACATGTAATGTGCTAAGTAATCCTTTGAACAAAGATATGCTATGAAGAGATGTTAAGATGCTGTGCATTGCTACAGCTAGAGAACAGGCAAAGGGGTTTTGTCCACTACATGCACTATCATGTAGATATGGGTGTGTAGATTTTTCATACCCACAAATATAGGCATTGACCAATAAAGACGAGATTATAACCCGGTGGTTTTGATCTCTTTGCACCTCTAGACCGAGGTGTGTGGATATTGGACATGACTAGAGAATGTGAGGTAGTTTACAGTGTGAACAAAGAGAGAGAGAGAGAGAGAGAGAGAGAGAGAGATGATGCCAGTAGATAATTAAATTTATGTCCAACTTATAAGGTTTTTACCTTCATTATGAGTAGTGACGAGGATGTGGGGCCGTCCAACCGAAACACCTATCTCTCAACAAGGATCTTATGTCCTTGTAATCAATGCAAGCATGCTGTGCGACGGACAAGACGCGTTTCTTTGCAGCACGTTTGAAAATTTGGTGAGTTTGATTCATCTATTATAGATCAATTTGTTGCCAATTATAACTCGTCGCACTCTGACGTTGGCCAAGAGGTAGCAATCTTGCAACCCAATAGACGTGTTTGCAGGCACTTTGGTCAAGCAGCATATGTGAGGCCACAAGATGTAGCCTGTGACAACTCAAAGGATGATCATGCAGACCGCATTCCCAAGGAGGCAATGTTTGAGCCCGAGATCGATGAAATGATTGAAACTATCATGGATTCAGAAAGGATTATCTATGATGATATGAAAAGTGAAGCTGATAAGACATTGTATGATGGAGCACGTGTGTCTAGATTGAAGGCGCTCTTGGTTCTTGTCAACATGCTGGCAAAGTTTGGATGGAGTGACACTGACGAGTGCAAGGCGCGACATGAATCCTGTAAACGCCGGGAGCCAATGCACACCGCAAGCCGGTCACAAGGAAGCGAACAAGGGGCACCACCTAGCTTTGAGCGGCTAGGACGTAGACAACGGTGATTTGAAATATCACGAACTCTCCATACACACACACACACACACACACACACACACACACACACACACACACACACACACACACACACAGAATAGACAGCTGATAAAAACCCTCGAGGGTGTGAGGGAGAATTATTCTCTTGCAATATTTACAGCAACCTTATTTCCAATGAGGTGGCAAATCATGGTGATAGAGAGATAGAGGGAGAGATAGTGAGCCTACTTGGTGGGTTCTCTAGAGATGACTCACTAACACAAAAACCTTGCTAACATGAGTGTGTGTGCATAGACCGTTGGAGTCGAGATGTGGACATAGCTTTCTTTACATAGTACAATTCCCAAAGCAAATCACTGCGCTAAATCCCCTCTCTTATGATGCAAATGTTGCCAGTCCCTCCCACTTAAACACTACCAAGTGCTGACCTCTGATAAACTTGCCCCCCCCCCCCCCCCCTCCTCCTTTTTCTTTTTTCGATAGTGACCTCTCACTGCCTTTTTATAGGTGCTGGCTGCTTTAGATTAGGGTAATCTGGCTTGATTAGGGTAATCTAATTAGGGGAGACAAAGCAAGGCGATGGGCCCTGGGTGGTGGATCCTTGCTTTGTCTTGGGAAATATTATAAGAAAAAACTCTAGGTGGGCCTTTGTGACCATCACCTAGAGGGACAAGAATTTACAAATTTAGGATTTTTACAAGATTTGGTTTGAAATTGGGAAAAATGACGATAACCTATGATTTTTACTGAAGAGGGCTTCGAGGATGTGATATGACAAAGGGCGGCCTTCCTGGTGCATCGATGTAATGCATTCGTCACTTTCGGGGTCGACCGGGGCATGCCTTTGGCGCCTTTGCTTATTTTGGTGTTGGCGACACGAGACTTGACTGTCTCCTTTCTTTTGTCGATGTCGTTCGATTTCTTTTCCTTCTTTGTTGTGAGTGTGCGTATATGCGTGTGTGTACTGTGTATGGGTGAGTGTGGATAGGCGTGTGTGTATATGTGTGCGTGTGTGAGTGTGAGTGTGTATGGATAAGTGCGTCGGCCAATGTGCGTGGGAACGAGAATAATATATATATATATATTTTTTAATTTTTTTTTCTAATGCTTCTTACTACAGAAATGGCAACATCATGAGCGTGAGTGAGAGAGAGAGTGTGTGTGCGAGGGGTGTGTGTGTGTGTGTGTGTGTGTGTAACAGGGTGAAGTGTGGGTGTGGGTGTGTGCGTGATTTATCCTGTGCCCGCATGGGCCAAGAGCGAGAGAGAGGAGGTGAGAGAGGTCGGGTCAGCATGCACCGGGAGAGATGGGAGGGGAAGGGTGTGGTGCGGTGAGCGTGGACTTGGTGAGAGAGAGAGAGAGAGGATCATACAGTTCTACTGCGCCCGCATGGGCTGCTCGACACAGGGTGAGAGAGCGCGAGAGGGAGGGATGAGGGAGCGCAAGAGGGCGGGTGGCCTGTGGCCAACAAAGAGCGAGAAGGGGGGGTTGGGAGTCAACGGAATGGAAAAGGGGGGGGGGGGCGTATTTGGATGGTTGTAGAGAGAGAGAGAGAGAGAGAGAGAGAGAGAGAGAGAGAGAGAGAGAGAGAGAGAGAGAGAGAGAGAGAGAGAGAGAGAATATTTCTGTAGTGAGTTCCCACCGTGGGGAAGAGAGTGAGAGAGAGTGTGTGAGTGGGGGGGATTTGGATAAGGTTATGTGGAGGGAATGTATTGAGAGAGAGAGAGAGAGAGAGAGAGAGAGAGAGAGAGAGAGAGAGAGAGAGAGAGAGAGAGAGATTCTCTTCTATGCCTACGGGTCTGCTCACCCAAAGGGAGAGAGTGAGAGAGCTAACTGAGGGAGGGGAAGATAGGGCGGTTGTCCGCCGGTGGGAAGAAAACAGGGAGGGGGGGTAGGGGGAAGAGTGAAGCTGAGGGGGTGTGGATGAGGGAGAAAAGGGAGAGAGAGATCTTATGAATAATGGAAGAGAGAGAGAGAGAGAGTGTGGCCAAATTGGTGGCGCCCCGCCAGTGGTTAAGCCTAAAGGGTGGTGAAGGTTAAAGGAACTTCTCTTTTTTTTTTCTTGGTAATATGCTCTCCCCTTCTTGGGGTTCGGTTCTCGCGGTCATGGTTTTGAAAATTGGCCGTCATTAGCCCTCCTGTCTGTCTAGAGGCATTCATGCTTCTAGCCCTACCTCTGATTCTTTACTCGTGGAGTTGGAGGGTTCTCCCTCTTCTGGAATATCTAGCATGAACTCTGGATCAAACCTAAGGAAATACGTTTTTAGCCTCCATCCATTGACTCTAGTCTTGTGAATTCTCCCACCTGCTTCCATTAGCTTATAGCTATCATTTTCATAGCGCCTTTTGATAATGAATGGTCCTTCCCATCGGGTTGAAATTTCTTGTCCTTCCTAGTGTCAAATCTGTTGTCGTATCTCAGCACTAACATGCCTTTTTCTAGGTCCCTTTCTTTAAGCCCTTGATTGAAGGTGAGCCGGTGTCGCTCTGCCTGTGCTGCATAGTGATTGATTGCATCTTCCCTATCTAGTTGGAGCCTTTCCAGATCCAGGATGTGGTTGTGGAGATTTACAATCGGGTGCTGTAATTGGCTAGCCATGACTCGTAGTAGCTGGCTATCTGTACCTCAATGGGTAGAATCGCTTCCTTTCCATAAACTAGATGGAAAGGGGTGAAACCTAATGATGTTCGGAACGTCGTTCGGTAGGCCCATAGAGCGGCCATGAGATGTTTATCCGAGTCACCTATGTGGTTGTTCACCTGCTTTGTGATGATTTTGCAGATCATTCCGTTTACCTTTTCTACTAGGCCATTACACTGTGGATAGTATGGTGTGGAATGTCGGCGTGTAATGCCTAACTTTTTCATAAGTTCTCCCACCCGATTGCCTCTGAAACCTGGTCCCCTATATGATATTATCTCAAGAGGAGTGCCAAAACGGCAACAGATGTGCTCAAATATGAACTTTGCTACCTCTTGGGCTGTAATGCGAGTGGTGGCTATTGCTTCCGCCCATCGGGTCATGTAGTCTACACCAACTAGAATGTATAGTTTACTCGATTGGGCCCTTGGTAGAGGACCGATTGCATCTATTCCCCATTTCTCAAACGGACCATATGAGATGATAGGAGTTTGTGGATCATAGGTTAGTGTGCGATCACTGGCCACTTGACAAGCCTTGTATGTTTTACACCAATGATGTACATCCCTGTTCAGACTAGGCCAAGAGTATCCTGCCTGTAGAATCTTCTTGCTGATGATATCTAAAGCAAAATGACCGCCACAAACACCATCATGGAAAATTGAAATAACTTATGTGATCTCACTGGAGGTTGGTACTCGCCTAAGAATCTGATCCTTGCCCTTACAATACAAGTGGTCGTTTACAAGGCGGTATCTAGTAGCCTTCCTTACCAACCACTATTTCTGGACTTTAGTGTACCCTTCCGAACATTCTCCTGTATCTAGAAAGCTGATGATATCGGGCATAGCATCACTACCTTTAAAGAGAGGTAGTTTTAGTTTGATTGCTCCCATGGGAACGTCTTGTATTCTTTTCTTGGCTAGAGCGTCTACCTCCTGATTTTCTGTCCTGGGGACATGAAATAATTGCACTGCTTCAAACTTTCTTAAGAGATCCTTAACTTGGCGTAGTTGACCAAGTAAAACCCAAGTGCCTTTTATCTTCTTTATCAAAAGCAAAGCATCACCAAACACATCTAGACGCTGAATCCCTTGTGAAATACACTCTTCTAACCCAAGAATTAAAGCTGCATACTCTGCTTCGTCGTTGGAGTGGGAGTGTAATAGCTGCCTGATGGAGAATACCCTTTCCTGTTGCTCATTGAAAATGACTATGCCAGCTGTCTACAGACTGGTCCACTGTTCTCTTGTATGCTCCGTTAAAGAAAAGAGAGTGAGCTCTTTCTAGATTAGGAATCTCTACCATTGGTGTCTCTTCTTTTGCTTCCGTGTTGACCTTCAGCTTCTTCTCATAGTGGTGATGAGTAAGAATACCCGCTAAACTAGCCCTAGTGGAGTTTTCTAATTGCAGGGTGTAGTCAAACTCTTGTAACCTAACTAGCCATTTAGAGATCCTAGATGAGACATCCATGTGTCACATTACATACAGAAAAACCTCCTCCATTGTCAGAATTACAAAGGGTCTAGGTAGTAGATAGGAGCGGAACTTTGTGGTAGCAAACATTAGTGCGAGCACCATGTGTTCTACTGCGGTGAATCCCTTTTTTAATGGGGTCATGACATGACTAGAGAAGTAGATAGGACACATGAAAGAAGTTTGGGGTCCTGTTTGCATTAGTACGGCTCCGAGTGTATCACTTCCTACACTGGGGTTCACATAAAATGGCTCGTCCCATCTAGGGGGTGAAATGGTGGGAAGCGTAGCTAGGATTTGCTTCACCTTGGTAAATTTTGGCTCATTTTCTTCACTCCATGAGAAGACATCCCTCTGGGTGACTTGTTGTAGAGGGAGGACCACTTGAGATATCAAGTGAACGAACTTGCTTAAGTATCTTACCTCTGAAGGAAAGAGACCAACTACTTAGTTGTGGTGGGTGACGACAAAGATACCAAAGCTTGGATCTTGCTAGGGGTAGCCTAAATCCCTTTTGCTGAAATTACATGGCCAAGGAGAGTGACTTTGATTTCACCAATGTGACACTTATCCATTGAGCTGGCTACCCAAGGTTTGCAGCCTGGTCAGGCCATCATAGACATTGCTCAAATGGAGGGAGCGTGAACTATAGATGCAAAAGTCATCTATGAAAACCCGTATTGACGTTCCAAAGTTTTGTTGGAAGACAAAGGTCACATAGTGCTGGAATGTGGCTGGAGCGTTGGTGAGGCCAAAAGGCATCACTCTATAAGCAAAGCATCCCCAAGGTGTGATGAAGGTTGTCTTTTTCTGGTCTTCTTCCGCAATGCTAATTTGGAAGTATCTTGAGTATCCATCACATACTGTGTAGCGCTTGTGACCCACCACCTCATTGATTGCCTTCCCTTTAGCTTCCAAGCTAATGACACTTAGTGCTTGGCTCACAGCAGGTGGTGGGGGTAGTGGTGGAATAAGAGGTGGTGGTGGTGGTTGTTGTTGTACAGGTGGTCGAAGAATTCGGACCGGTGGAATCGGCCCTGGTTGCCTGGGTGGTGGTGGTCTTGCCCTTGGCAGGAGAGATCTGTTTCTGTCTCCCTCCTCTATTGAAATTCTTCCTTCTTGGATGTGGGCAGTAGTACATGCCATGGCCGTCTTCCCCACAATTATAGCAGTGGTATTGTTGGTTTTTCCTTCGTTGTCCTCTTCCTTGTTATAGATTTCTGATAGGTGCATGCCCTTGCTGCACTAGATGCACGGATAAACTCTTGAGTTGGGTAGTGATGCGACTCAGTAGGTCTTGCTGCTCTTATGATGCCTCTTGTGGTTGGGCTCTATGAACGACTGTTGCAGTCACTGGGGTTAGTTGGACTAAGCTTGATTCCTCTGACTCGTTGACTCTTGCTTGCATGCACAACTTCTTGTCTTTAAGGGGGGCTACTTCCACTGCCAACTCATATGTTGCAGGAAACTTGCCCTTCACCTTCTCCTTAAGCGGCGACCACAAGCCAGCAATGAAATGGTCCTTCTTCAGGAAATTAGGCACTCCTTCACATTCCTCCAATGAGGCAACCCATCTCTCCCACAAATCCACAAACTTGGACTCGTAGGTGGCATACTCTAGCAGACCCCCCTGCTTTAATTCCGCCAGTAGCTGCCATAGCTTTTCTGAGGTTGTGCCTCCACCAAACCTCTTCACAAAGGCAGCAGTAGTACATCCCATGCATTCTTGGTAGCTTGGGGCAAAGCATTGTACCAAGACTTGGCCTCTACTTTCATCAGTAGAGGAAAAATTCATAGCCGTGAGGCGTCATCATCCTTGTTGGAAACCACACAAGTGATGTCGAAATCATCCAGAAAGTTGGTGGTGATGTCTTCTCCCTTCTTTCCACTGAACATGGGGAAAGAAACACTTGCCATGGTAGTGACTCAGGAAATTACAAACTTTTTTTTAATAATATTAATGACAGTAGCGGCTCATAGCGGCTTTTTACAGGGTTGGGTGGATAGATTAAAAGAAGATAAAGATAGAAACATTGAAGGAGTGGTGGTAATCCAATATGGGGAGAATGATAGGGTTTGGGGAACTAAGGCTTTCTCCTAGCACCGCAGCACCAAACAGATACACAATCTTTTGTTGGTAGAAGATTTTCCTATCTACATAAATATTCACATGCATATGTTGCAGGAATCTAAACAAGAATTCCGTCGGCCTGTTTTCCATCATGTACAGAGGGTGAAGCACTTACTTATACTCTACCATGCCGAGAGCTTGAAGTACTCGCTTGGCTAGATGCTTCCTCCCTTTGGGGTCATGTGTTTCTAGACTGGCTTAGCCTTTCCTTCCTTTGGCTTGAGCAGCCCCTTTAGGCCATTTTGGAGTAGAGATTATACCTTTGATTTTAGTTTCCTTAGGAAAGAGAGGCCTTACCATTTTCTTTCCTCCTTTGATATGGACGACCTCCTCGCGGTGAATGTCGATGTAGATGATTTTAGCCCCTTTGCTGCCTTTGTTGCTGGCACTCATTGACAGTGTGCTTTGGTTGACAGCAGTGATAGCACTTCATAGGCCTCCCACCTGATGCTCTCAATTTGTGGTTAGAACGAGCAACACGAGATGGGGAGCTTACCTCTTGAATACTGACGACACTGCAGCCTGGCAGTAGTACTTGAATGAAGGCGGCTAGTGCCTCTTTAGTCTCCTCCTCTTCTATCCTTCAGCTAGAGAATTCCTTCAGCCATTCGTCCATGATTGATGATGTGTGCTACTTTCAGAATTGTAAACTGAAGGTTTTCGAGAAGCCCTCCTCAGTGGGGGCACCAAATGACGAGCGCAAGGTGCAACACGAATCCCGACGGTCTCGTCAACGTTGGGAGCCGATGCACGCCACAAGCCGATCATGGGGAAGCGAACAGGGAAACCACGTAGCTTTGAGCGGCTAGGACGCAGACAACGGTGATTTGAAATACCACGAACTCTCCACACACACACACACACACACACACACACACACACACACACACACACAGAGAGAGAGAGAGAGAGAGAGAGAGAGAGAGAGAGAGAGAGAGAGAGAATAGAAAGCTGATAAAAACCCTCGAGGGTGTGAGGGAGAATTATTCTCTTGCAATATTTACAGCAACCTTATTTCCAACGAGGTGGCAAATCATGGTGATAGAGAGATAGAGGGAGAGATAGTGAGCCTACTTGGTGGGTTCTCTAGAGATGACTCACTGACACAAAAACCTTGCTAACATGAGTGTGTGTGCATCGACCGTTGGAGTCGAGATGTGGACATAGATTCCTTTACATAGTACAATTCCCAAAGCAAATCACTACTCTAAGTCCCTTCTCTTGTGATGCAAATGTTGCCAATCCCTCCCACCTAAACCATACCAAGTGCTGACCTCTGATGAATTTGTCCCCCCTCCTTTTTCTTTTTTTGATAGTGACCTCTCAATGCCTTTTTATAGGTGTTGGCTGCTTTAGATTAGGGTAATCTGTCTTGATTAGGGTAATCTAATCAGGGCACACAAAGCAAGGCGGTGGGCCCTGGGTGGTGGACCCTTGCTTTGTCTTGGAAAATATTATAAGAAAAAACTCTAGGTGGGCCTTTGTGACCATCACCTAGAGAGATGAGAGTTTACAAATTCTAGGATTTTTACAAGATCTGGTTTGAAACTGGGAAAAATGACGATAACCTGCGGTTTTTATTGAAGAGGGCATCGAGGACACGATGCCGGCGAATGGCGGCCTCGCTAGTGCATCGATGTAGCACATTCGTCACTTTCGGGGTCGGCCGGGGCATGCCTTTGGCACCTTTGCTTGTTTTGGTGTTGGCGACGCGAGACTTGACCATCTCCTTTCTTTTGTCGATGTCGTTCGGTTTCTTTTCCTTCTTTGTTGTGAGTGTGCGTATATGCGTGCGTCTACTGTGTATGGGTGAGTGTGGGTAGGCGTGTGTGTATATATGTGCATGCGCGAGTGTGAGTGTGTATGGATAAGTGCATCGGCCAATGTGCGTGGGAACGAGAATAATATATATATATGTCTCTTTTATATATATATATATATATTTTCTTTTTTTTCTAACGCTTCTTACTACAGAAATGGCAACGCGATGAGCGTGAGTGTGAGAGAGAGAGAGTGTGTGCGAGGGGTGTGTGTGTGTAACGGGGTGAAGTGTGTGTGTGTGTGTGTGTGCGCGTTTTACCCTGCGCCCGCATGGGCCGAGAGCGAGAGAGAGGAGGTGAGTGAGGTCGGGCCAGCGTGCGCCGGTGAGATGGGAGGGGAAGGGTGTGGTGCAGTGAGCGTGGAGTGGGTGAGAGAGAGAGAGGATCATACGGTTCTACTGCACCCACATGGGCTACTCGACATAGGGCGAGAGAGCATAGGAGGGCGGGATGAGGGAGCAGAAGAGGGCGGGTGGCCCGTGGTTGACAGAGAGCGAGAAGGGAGGGGTTGGGAGTCAATGGAATGGAAAAGGGGGGGGGGGTATTTGGATGGTTGTAGAGAGAGAGAGAGAGAGAGAGAGAGAGAGAGAGAGAGAGAGAGAGAGAATATTTCTGTGGCGGGTTCCCACCGGAGAAGAGAGTGAGAGAGAGTGTGTGAGTGGGGGGATTTGGATAAGGGTTATGTGGAAGGAATGTATTGAGAGAGAGAGAGAGAGAGAGAGAGAGAGAGAGAGAGAGAGAGAGAGAGAGAGAGAGAGAGAGAGAGAGAGAGAGAGAGAGAGAGAGAGAGAGAGAGAGAGAGATCTTCTATTCCCGCGGGTCCGCTCACCCAAAGGAAGAGACTGAGAGAGCTAACTGAGGGAGGGGAAGATAGGGGAAGATAAGGCGGTGGGAAGAAAACAGGGAAGGGGGGTAGGGGGAAGAGTGAAGCCGAGGGGGTGTGGACGAGAGGAAAAAGGGAGAGAGAGAGAGCTTGTGAATAATGGAAGAGAGAGAGAGTGTGTGGCCAAATTGGTGGCGTCCTGCTAGTGGTTAAGCCTAAAGGGTGATGAAGGTTAAAGGAACTTCTCTTTTTTTTCTGGGTAATATACTGTCCCCTTCTTGGGGTTCGGTTCTCGCGGTCGCGGTTTCAAAAACCGTCCATCAACACTAGCGTCACATCGCTTTTAAGATGATCTATTACAATGTGTTTACTTTAATAAAAAACTCTAGATGTATAATGATATGATAGATTACTTACACAAGTGTACCGCATGTTTTTTGCTGTGTAGATTGCTCCAAGAGCATATATTGCCAGCTAATAATGTGATGCCAAATTGTAGAGAGGAAACAAGAAAGATCTTGAAAAACTTGGGGATGGATTACAATTTGATTCATGCTTGTCCTAACGACTGCATTTTTTTCAGAGGGGAATACATAGACATGGAGAAGTGTCCAAAATGTGATTCCGAGGCATATCGAGTAGATCTCCACGGAACAAAAATTCCACAAAAGGTTTTGCGACATTTTTCTCTACTTCCTCGCATCAAGAATTTCTTTGAATGTAAGTCCATGGCTACCCTAGCATCATGGTACAAGGAGAATAGATCTTTGGATGGTGTGCTACGGATTGCTGCAGATTGGCAGCCTGGAAACATATAGACGATACATGGCCGGATTTTTCCAGGGAAACTCAAAATTTGCGCATAGGCCTAGCTATGAATGGCGTAAATCCATTTGGTCAAAGATCAACATCTTACAGTGTATGGACCGTTGTCATCATCAATTACAACATTCCCCTATGGTTGACTACCAAGATGGGGCACCTATGGCTAAGCTTGATTGTGCCAGGGTGGTATAAAGTGAAGAATATGGATGTGTATCTTTGTCCACTATTGGAAGAGCTACAACAATTATGGATTGGCATAGAAGTGGTGGATATGATCCGACACACAGGTCGACGGAATGCTTTATCAAAGGCATTCTAATGTGGACCATGCATGACTATCCCAGAATAACATAATCGAAGGTGATCTACACTCAAAATCAAACACTGTAAATCTTGGTTTTTCTCAAGCTTATCTATTGTCATGTGTATACATATAGGGCTTCAAACAAGCGGATACAGAGAATGTGTCACTTGTGGACCTAAACTTAATCCACGCCGGGCACCCTCATTGAAGAAGCAAATCTATGAAGGTCAGCAAGCGTATCTTCCAAAGAATCATGTGTTACGTGATGTCTTTTTGGGAAGAGAGCCACCGAGGATGTTTGCACAAGCATGGTTAGAGCAGAAAGAGTTATGTGATGACGGTTTGTCCCCACGGATGAAGAGACTCTCTCTATGGTACGAGTTACCATATTGGCCCAGACTCATGATCAATCACTTGCTCGATCGAATGCACATATTCAAGAATGTGGGTAATCTGCTGTTGGAACATCTGACCGGCAAGAAAGAAAGATACCATTGGATGTGTGCAGACCCCCACTGGCGTAATGCACTCGCTCCGAACGTGTTTCACTAAAGAAGGAAAGCTTACCAGTTTGAAGTCACACGACTGACATAAAATATGTCAGGTATGTTTGAAGTGGAATATATCATAGTGAGAATTGTGTAACAAATTCGCGTGTGGACTTTAATATCATTGTAGACGTTTTTTGCAGTTTATTTTACCGTTGGCCATTGAGGGATGTTTCTCCTGACGTCCATAACACAATCTATAAACTTGCAAAGTTGGTGCAGTGGATCTCACAAAAGGAGACAAATGTAGACTACATACCATTCACCAAACTGAACGCTGTGGAGGTTGTGTGCATGTTTGAGAAACACTTTCCTACTACCATGCTAACCATTTAGGTGCATCTTCTTGTTCACATAGTTGATGAGATAGCTGGCACAATACATTCCAGATGGATGTTTTTTTAAGAACGTTTCATGAAAGTTCTCAAGGAATATATGCATCAGAAGGCAGGTTCGAAGGGTAGCATGGTAGAAGGCTGGCTGGTATCAGAGTCCCTAGTTTACATTGGAGAGTGGCACGTCTGAAGGGTAGCATGGTAGAAGGTTGGCTGGTATCAGAGTCCCTAGTTTACATTGGAGAGTGGCTAGACGGATTTGATAAAGCCCGTGACACGTTATACCGAACCATAGATGATGAGCGCATATCTGGGATTGTCATGTGCAATCTCAATGTTGAGAAGAAGATGACGGAAGAACTAGAGGCTAAAATCAATCGATTTTGCATGCTTCACAATCCAGTGATGCAAAAGTGGATTTCACAATACAAGGATGCAAAGCAAGAGCGACAAAGGGCACGAATCGAGTGCAGATGGGGAAGACAACCACCGATGCATTATCTGGCGGGTCTAGAGAGCCTACCAACATTCATGAGCTTAAGATGGTTGCACAACCAATTGAAAAGCGCACAACAGTGCGGTGAAGAAGTGATTGAGGAGGAGTGAGATTACTCTCGGGGTTGCGCGACCAAGGTAAGTTTGCAATGTGTGACTAGCAACCTTCTAGATGTTTGAACGGCCAGTCATAATCTTTGTTGATTGTAGTATAAGTCATACACAGCAGCATGGTGTAAAGGTCGACATTCTAGGGTGGAACGAATCGACAAAAAGCATTTTACTCAAGATTGTGGAATCATGGAAAAATTTGAACAGTCTAGTCAACGACGGTCCTCTAATGCAGATCATGTGGTGGCGGAACTCACTTACTTTGGCATGCTACAAGAGATTTTGAAGATTGATTATAGAGGATTTTTTGTCGACTTATTCGACGTGCAATGGTTCAAGATAATCATGGAGGGTCACACCGCTACTGTGCGTAGATGAGAGTATGGTTTCCTTGAGGTGGATTCAACTAAGAAATGGATTGACCTAAGAGACACCTTTGTACTACCCGAGCATTGTGAACAAGTAAGTATGTAAATAGTTAACATCCAATTTTAGAAGGTATGTGATTGGAAGCTCTCATGTAAGTTATGTGGCTCTGGTAGGTGATATTTCATCCTACAAAGTCTGCATCAAACTAGTGGTACTTCATAGAGATAGCCCCTCGTAGGGCACAAAAGTATGAGTGCTATCATGTGCCAATCACAACAGCATCAATGGAGGAGATCGGAGAAGATGCTAAGTCAGAAGCCGCTGAGGTGGTGCCAGATGAGCATCAAGCTGCTACACTCTATGGAGTGCATGCAGAGTATGTATAAAATAAGGACATGTGTCTAAATGGGGAGATCTATATAGATATAGGAAGTAATGATGAGCTATACGAGGATGAGAGAGAGACCTCTTAAAGCCACAAATATTGTATTTGAATAATTTTGCTCCATTTTATAATATATATTTTATTCACATGGCTTTTTGTCCATTCTTGTCTATATGCATCATTGCATCATTGTTTTTAATCATAATTGCGTCCACTCCAGGTACGTATGCTCCAGGTATGTTCTCACAAGCAGGGACGACGAGCACTGCGCTTCGAGTGCGATGGAGACTGAAGCTGCAATCACGAAGGAGGTGATCTGTCTCTGCTCATAGATGCTGCTTGTCCCACCACTAGATCTAGTTGATCGTGTGAAAGAGACGCTAAGAAGCACTACTACTGCTTCTTAGCATCTCTTTCACCTGATCAACTAGATCTAGTGATGGAGCAAGCAACATCTATGAGCAGAGACGGATCACCTCCTTCCACGATAGCTTCAGTCTCCATCGCACCCAGAGCACAGTCCTTTTACAAATTCACAAGAACTTCAACAAAATCTCTCTACACAGGAATCCCTCCCCCTTTATGAGTCCTCTCTCTCTCTCTCTCTCTCTCTCTCTCTGCTTGTCCATGTTTTCTTCTCCATTCATTTAATATTAAGATTAAATGTTCGTGTGTTTAATGCAGGTATGGATGATGATGAGTTTCTTTCTTCTTTGTCACCCCAAGAACAAAGGTGGTACAAGGAGAATCATTTCTCTAGAGCACCATCACGTCGTTCTACTCCTTCAGTGTCTCCCTCTAATTCAGAGCATTCACCACGCTCCGACGCTTCGATGTCGAACGAGACGATCTTCACACTTGTCTAGGAACCGACGCTCTAGTGGTGGCGATGGAGGTTGTTGTGGGGATGCCACCACTGATTCCTCGACACCGCCACATGTTTGACGAGGCTCTTTACCTTCCTCTTCTTTTCCCGCCCCCACACTAGCCACGACATCGCCATCTATGCCAGGTTTTGCACGGATTGCGCAGTCTTTGCTCTCAGGTGTTTAGACACTACATACACTTGGAGTGAAGTACCAAGTGAATTAAAAGAGAGAGTCATCAACATGCTGCATGACGAGTTTTCCGTGTCAACACGGGATGAGCGCTTCAATGAAGACCTGATGAAGGTTCATATGCACGAATATTGCAAGCACGAGCATTCTGAAGTACAAAAAGCAATAAAGCATGAGAGGAACATACCAAATTGGATGGCCAAAGAAGATTGGAAGAAGGCAAAGCGAGCAGCACGTGAGAATCCTGACAAGTGGAAGCAACAAAAGGAGACAATCAAAGCGTGAGTAGAGGCAGGGAGCTCACACCACTTGGGGAGCGGTTAGTGGGCATCATTTGAGGCCGATTTTGTAAGTGTTTTTGCATTGCTCTATAGGTTTGGTATTTACATCTATTTGTACTTCTAAATTCTAACATAATGGATTCTTTGTATGTTTTGAATAGTGGTTGATGACAGGACGTGACCCCACACCGTACAAGCGCGAGTATGTAGGCAGAAAGGGCTTAAACGCCCTAATGGACATTTTGAGTTCTTACGGTGGCATGGTTAGTATTAGGGTTTACTCTTTTCTATTTGTTGTATTGTTTTGTAAATATATGTTTATACTTACAGAAAGCTGTCTTATTGTTTTTTCTATAGAATTCGACAAATACGCCGCTTGGACGGGATGAAACGTCTGATTAGACGATGTCACTCTAGCTGTATCTAGATAGCATTAGTTTCCTTTTTTCATAGCATGTATAATGAGATGACGTGTATACGTCTTTTTGTAACTATTGGAAAACCATGTATATTTTCTCAATAATGACACTGGTGTTGTAACTATTACATTTCCAAAGCTTAACAATCAAGTGATTTTGCCTATGATGTGTACAATTGTCATTGATTTACTTTCATCAACTTACTTTTGTATTTTTGTATCTTTATTCTGCAAACAATACTGTGGATGATGGAGTTAATGGTTATATTGTCTTGTGGGTGACTACTTTGGGTCTATACCTTGCACTTTCTTTCAAAGGTGAATCTGGGCTTATCTTGGATTCATTTAGATTTGCTCTATTATTGAAACATTCAATATTGAATGCCTTGCCACCCAAATTTTTTTACTCTCAAGCGTCTCTATATGCGTCACTATACAAGGCTCTGCAACGTCGCTATGAGCGTCTCTATAGGTAGTCTGGAACCATCACTATAAGCATCGCTATATGCGTCGCTATATAGCGACGAGTATAGTGATGCATATATCGATGGTTATAGCGACGTTCCCGTAGGGACACTGTTAGAGACGGTCTTAGAGACGCCGGGGAGTATAAAACCCAATGTATTTTCGTCGCTAAAAACGTCACAAGTGCACACAACCTCTTGTAGTGTATCTTGGTGTCACGGGATATCATGTTTGTGGAGAATTTTGTTCAGCCATTGTTGTCATGTACTAAAGACACTAATGTGAGCATGACATTCATGGTAGTTTGTTGCCTCTTTTTAGTGAAAAAAGTTCAACTATGAATTCCAATGAGGCAAATGTATAGTCTATGGGGATATTTGAAAATATTAAGTTTTGAGTTAACCCCGACTTTGATGAATCCCATTTTGGTCCCTTTTTATCATTGCCATCCATGGGACATCTGCATGGAAGTGATGGGAGTTTTATTCAAGCAACACGATCACGACATCCGTGAAGCTTTTCCCTTACTCCCTCCTTCAAATTTGCAAAACGAACTTGAAAGTAGACAAACTTGAAATGAACAATGCATATGCTTTCTATAATGAGTTTTTCTTTGGTGTATCTATGCGTGGTACACACAAAACTTCAAAATGCACCAACTTGGAATCTTGGACAATTAATAAAAAACTTGCTTTGAGTGCTTATGCATGAATGAAACCCTTCTATGCATGGTAGTGTAAAAGAAGTTGCAAAGTTCCTAAGAGTAGACATGCTAATGTAATAAAAAATGCTCAACTAATAGTGTAGTAATCAAGTAATGATTAACAAATTCTCCTTTAAGAAGGGATTTAGGTATACCTTTACTACCGTGGAGAGGATTAATCAAGTGGCTAGAAGAGGCTTATGGTTTTGGAACTTTCCATTTGGTAAGAGGGAAAAGACGGGATGACTTTATGGAACTTAAGTAAGCATGGAAGTAAATATCTTTCAAGAATGAGAAATAACAAGATAACATTACCTTAATGTGTTTATAGTAGGGTCTTCTCATTGCTTTGAAAGAGAAACAACAAGTGTATTGATGTAGCTGGTTCTTTTCCGCTTCACTTTTCTTGAAGACCACCAATTTGGCTATGGAAATAGAGAGAGGTTAAGAAAATTAAAGCTATGGAAAGCTTGTAGGTTACAAGAGAGAAGGTGAAGAGTGTAATGGTAATTTAGATTATGGTTATGGCTTCTCTTGAGGAGAGAGGGGTGTTCACGGGTGTGTGTGAAGGAGGATTAACATTGGCTTTTCATAGTTCACCATCAAGCTTGCACTTTTGAAAATGTGAAAAAGGTGAAATGAAGTATTTAATAAGTAGGGAATGCCTCCTTTTAAGCTTAATTTGATAAAGCCTTTAACTTATCATGATAAGTTACTTTTGCATATCTTGATATCCTTTCTTTCTTTTCAAAGCTTCTCCGACAAGCTACTTATGCAAGAAGATTTTTTTTTTCAACAAGTGGCTACTTTTTTTTTCCAAAATTGACTATTTTTTCAACAAGAGACTACTTTTTCAACAAGTGTCCACTTTTTCAATCCAACAAGCTATTTTTCAATAAGCTACTATTCAAAAAGTGGCTTATTCAACAAGCTATTTTTCAACAAGTGTCTTTTCCAACAAGCTATTTTTCAACAAGTTACTTTTTCACCTTACCCTTATTCTTTTTTTGTTTTCTTATGCATTGATTATATCCATGTTCCCATAGTAAAAATCAAAAGTGTCTTGTGGATAGATTTTCATTGGTTATATCCACATTCCCATGGTTAAAACTGAAAGCGTCTCGTGGGTAGCTAGGGTGCTTGACTATAGCCCAATTTTACTCGATCATATTCAAAAAGTCGACGGCTTAGATATGTTATCAAGAGTAAGGGCTAAGAGGAGGACCTTACACCATCAAAGACCACCCGGGGATCGGACCCGGTCCCTCAATAGGCTTGTGAACCTCCATTGAGCGCCCACTTCAATGACATGGACCATGCACAAATGATCTCAAAAAGTTGTCCACTTTTTTTGAGATGCACACATGAACACATAAGCAACACTGCACACAATGCATGAACAAACATACACACAATCCATCCATGCATACGCTTAAAAAGAAAAACCAAGCACATTAACACAAACATAATAGACAGACACACGCATACATGCACCCATGCAAACACACAAGAAGAAAAAAGAAGCATGTTCAAATGAAAACATAGTGTAAACATACCGCGAACGTGACTATCAGGTATCCTGTGAAATAAAGCATACCTCAAGTTACAATGTTTATATTGTAATCAACACTCTCAAGAGAAAGCATTCAAAATTACCTGCACAATTGTCACCCTTGTTTTTCTCACAAAGTCATTGAATAACACATTTCTCATTTGCAAACCCATTGTTTCTTTGATGACTCATGCAGGGTGCGGATCAACTTGATCATCGGAATCCACCTCCCCTTGGAGTTTGACATACACTATAAGAGGACTTGTCTATAACTGCTAACATTACCGCGGAAAAACAAAGAAAAAAGGAGAGAGAAAAATTTATGAGAGCGGCAATATCCACGGCTATGTACGCGTGGTAGTGGTATCTCAATAATAAGCGCAGTAATAGTCGTGGCAATATACTCGCTGCTATTATCGCCACAGTTGCCGCAACTATTACCGCGCTTATTGTCGCTAAGCGCCAATTCAAAAATAAAGGTGCTCATTTGGGCCACCCAGTTTTGGGTGACCCAAATGAGCACCTTTATTTTTGACCTGCATAAAACAATAAAACATCAATTGTTTTTTGAAAGAGTATAAAAAATACCAAAGAATTGAAATTGAATTTACTTTACCTTGACAATTTAATATGCAGAATATCAACTATTTAAAAAAGTTACGACAAAAAGTAAATAGTTGTATATACATAGTGCCACATTGGGACTTTACAAAAGTTTGGACAAAATATTTTTCTATCTAATCCTCCGCTATCGTATCGTCGTTCAGAGGCACGTATGTTTGATCACTTTGACTCTACATAAACCCAAGCCAAATTAAACAACTATCAATAGCTCAAAACAATTGATACAAAATTACTTGTTTAAACTTACTGCTTGTAGTGATCCAACCGCTGCGTTGAATTTCTCGTGAGAGATGTGGTTGTTTTCGAACAACCATCACCAAGTATCAAATTCTGTATGTCACTCTCGATAATTTACCATCTCTCTAGTTGGTCAAGAGAGAGTGATATCATCCTAAGTTAGCATTAACAATACCAGATCATCGACTACAATCTTTATAATCACCGATGGGTGTTATAATTTAATCAATCTTACATATGTATCCTTCCAAGCTTCCTTGCCTCCTGAGCCATAGTACATGGGAGTTTGTATTGCGCGAGCATCGTGTTGTTGTCTGTATGATGAGATCGTCGCACATTGATCGCTCTTTTCTTGAATTTCCCACTCCCACTCCGCATCTGCGATGTTGCCATCGTGGTAACTGTTTTTTGGATCTCTGGCCTGGTTGGTTGCTGCGAGCCGCACACTGGACTCCTTGTTTTTAAAAAATGTCTTTATGTAGCCCTCCAACCACTGTTGTGAAAAACGTTGATCGAGGGAATTTAAAAATCTAGCTAATAGAGCGTCCTCAATGTACCGTGCATGATTGGACAGTTAGTCACTAAACTTTATAAAAACAATTTATACGTTGAATGTAAACGAATTTGTAGATGGCATCGAAATGCCCTGCCCTGTGATGTGCCGAAGTCCACCTCCCCGCCATATTTAACCCTGTAGTAGCGCCCATGTGTGTCTGGCACGGGTGCATTAATATCCTCATCCTCTATGTTGGGGGCAGTATTCTCTAAAAGTGGGGAATCCGTTCCCTCGTCACTAGCAAAATAGGAGACCACAAGATCCACCGCCGCCTCGTCTCTCACGGTGCTCGTCGCTGCCCTGAGACAAGCGTCGACGTGCTGCTAGAAGAAGTTCATCGATGGTGTTTTGGCAAAGCAGGAGTGAAATGGAGTGGTGTAGGACCCTATGATACGATGGCAGTGGGACCTTGTGATGGAAGGGGAGTAGGACCCTATGATGGAAGGGGAGTAGGATGATAAGAAGGGGCCCTAGATTGAGGTGCCATCGATGCGAGGCTCTATAGGTTCCTGACTCCCCCATGGTGTAGTATGCGGAGAAATACTGCAGGTTGCAAGCTGCTATGGAGTGTAGCGACCAAACAAATTCTCTTTCTCTCGGAGGTACTGGTCTTGTAAAAGAGAGGGCCCGCTGTAGGTCTGAATATACGATCGGTGGAGGACCCTGAGAAGGGTAGGTGTAGGATGGCCATGCCTGCAAATAACAAAAATAAACCTATGACACTCATGGTTTAGGGTCAACTAGCCAAAAACATTCTTTTTTTCTTTGCTTGTTCTCATCAACTCAAGACTCGGGTTCACTGGAGGCAATGTCCACCCCGGGTGGGAGCCCATTTGGATGTGAACTACCCAAAAGAAGAGCCAGCTGGCTGCTCCCCA
>NC_140950.1:60494862-60542362 GCF_014529385.1 Adiantum capillus-veneris
GGGGTATAGGCGTCTGTGCCTTGCCCGGCCGCCTAGAGTCTGGGCGCCCACTGACTTGTATATCTTATACATAGCATAAGTGTATAGGGGTCTGCTCACTCTTTGGAGTCTCCCCACCTATATCTGTGTTGTGTGTCTCCTTCTCTCTCTCTCTCTCTCTCACTCTCCGTTTGTGGTGCTCCCCGATCCCCTTCAATTGCTATCAGAGCTATGGTGACAGCGGAGAGCACGACGGCTTTGAGAGCTTCGAGGCTCCCTCTCGACGGTAGAGAGATTAAAAAAGCTTGGAAGCTTTGTGAGAATGCAATGCGAGCTTGTGAGCTCAGTTGAGAGTGATGTATGCTCTTGTGGAAGCTCAGAAAGGAGTGTGGAAGATTGTGTGTAAGGTGCAGCCCTAAAACTGTGTGCGCAGCAGCACAGTTTTCAGATTCGTTTTTCTCCTTGTAGAATGCAGATCTGAGGTCTGTCCACGCTGCCCATCCGTCTCGACGTGGTCTACAACTTTGCAGAAGAAACTTTTTGCAAATTCCTCACCGTTTTTCTGATATTCAGCTCAGACTGACTGTATACAGAAATTCCAGATTTTCTGTTGTCGCATTGTGTGCGAGTTTGATGCAATTTTGGAAGCACGGGAGATGCTTGAAGTTGAGTGCATAAATTCTGAGCTGAAGATGCAATTGTAGCTTGTGTTAAGCTTGTGGTTTGAGGGTTTTTTGTAGACTTGGGCAACGAAGTACGGAGGCGTTTACACACCACCGAAGCGGTCTCTTGAGAGACGCAGTTTTTTGGAGCACACAGGTGGAGCTTCTTTCACTGGTTTTCACAGGATACTTTGGCAGTGATTTTGTGCTTGGATTCATGGTCTTTGCGGATGGTTTGCATATGGTTATGGTGCATGGTTGATGCCCATTATACATGCATTTTGGCGAGCACTTTCAAGTGCCGGTAAGCTCTCTTGAGATCATTGTTTTCGCATTGATCAAGTTTCCGGATTGCAAATCTTTTGGCGTTTGCTTATGCACAGTCACTCCGTTGATGTACGTTGAGTGCGGATTGCCTTTGTATGTGAAAATGTGGAGCCATTTTAGCATTTCTACTCATTGGCATTGAGTAGTGTTATGGTTTATGGTAGAGATTGTACTTGAGTTTTTTGCTCAGTTTTCAGGGAAAATTCTGTCGGATTTTTCCCAGATTCTCGCCATAGTTTGTGATCGAGTGTTTACTCTCACTTTGACAGGTTTTGTCAGTTTGGACACAGTTTTGTGTTTTTTGTATCCACTCTCGCAAGAGTGAGGAGTTGTGTATCTTTCTTTGCTTGAGACAGTGGTTTGCTCTCGGGTGGGAGAGTCTTGTGATCTCGAGCATTGTTTGCCATAGTTTTGCAGAGCTTATGCATGTATGTTGAGTGTAGTTTGATGCGCATTGATTGCTCATTGTATTGAGCTTGCAGGACAATGGTTATTTTGTGTTGATAGCCATTGTCCGTTGAAACTCTGGCAAAATTTTCCCAGGAGTTTTATGCGTATCATTTATGCGATCTAGGTAGAGATTGCAGGATGCACTCAACATTTGCGTGCGGTGTTCTCTGCAGGTGGGAGATTTGTGCGTGTGTATGCATCGATACCGCACAGTGTGGGCTTGGTGATTAGCTCACAGATTGCAGTGTGATACTAGAGCATGCGAGGCTTGTATTGACATTGCGGGAGCTCTATTTTGGAGTGTGTCTCACAGGTTTTACATTGTGTTTCTGGCCATATTTGTAGACAGTTTCAAGGTGTTGTTGGTGAGGTGGTTTTGCTATCTAGCTTGCTACTTGTGCTCATGGCAGAGACAGGTGATCGATCAGATTGTGACCTCTCACAGATGCGCGTGTTTTATGGGTCAAACTTTGAGGCATGGAGAGAGTGTATGCTTGATGCATTGACACAGCAAGGGTTGCATCGACCATTGAGTGGTGATGCAGGTAGACCTTCAAACATGTCTGACGATCAGTGGAAGGAGCTAGAAGAGATGGCACTATCTACACTCTCTTTGCACCTTGCGGAATCTGTATATGCTCTTGTTATGTATGAGACTACTTCGAGAGCACTTTGGCGCAGATTACATGATATGTATGATAGATCTGAGTCATCAAGGACTCGTGTGAGACATGTACATTCAGGAGTATGCCGACAGGTGATATGTTGGTATTGTGGTCATTCTGGACACGCTAGACGGCACTGTTTTCGCCGTATGCGACATCGTAGGAGACATGGCAGTCTCAGAGATGTATGTAGTGATGCCATGGACTCAGTTGCTTTGACAGTTGAGGCAGATGTAGTGTCGGAGTATACTAGTGACGGGGATGTCCCTTTTACCTTGAGCTATGCACGAGATGCTATACATGTGGATAGTGCACTCCCTTCGCAGTGGTTGCTAGACGCAGATGCTATGTTTCATGTCACGCCGCATTGTGCATGGTTTTGCAGCTATTCTAGCGGGATGCTTGGCAGTGTACGTTTGACCGATGGATCGGTGCATGTGATAGCAGGTGTAGGAGATGTGAGACTGTCATTACCGAGTGGTGCATCTTACTTGTTACGACATGTGCGCTATGTCCCAGATTTGACAGTGAGTTTGATCTCGATTGGTCAGCTTAGAGATTGTGGATGTCAGATTTTGCTACGAGAGCGAGATTTTGTGATGCATTTGGGTTCGCTAGTGATTGCGAGAGGTGCCAGGAGTGGTACAGGTTACCCATTGCATGTGGATCACGCAAGAGACGGTGTTGTCTCTGTGATCATGCAGCCAAGTAGAGAGTGAGAGAGCAGGCGAGTCTCTTTTGCTCATGGGTTGCAGGATGCTTTGCATGGAGTGCAGAGTAGTGAGCTCGTTGTGCACACAGTTGGGGCACAACTTGAGCAGTCACACAGAGAGGTGACAGAGTTAGACATGCATGCTTTGCTATTGACTGAGCAAAGCAGAGAGTCAGTTATGCGAGATACTTCTATGCAGGATAGACAGGTAGAGCGGTCTTGCTCTAGTGAGTCACAACAGGAGGACGTTGTGCAAGAGTCTATGCATACGGAGTTAGAGCATGAGAGCTCTAGTGAGTCACAATAGATTGAGTGGTCATGTTTGAAGTGGATGATTGCAGAGGAGGCTGAGACATCAACGATTATGCAATCATTCCTTTCTATGCTCGACAGTGAGCATGGGGATATAGTTGTGCAGGATATGTCTTCCAGCAGACACCTAGAGCAGCTTGTTTGCTCTGAGGTTGCACGACAGGTTGATGCGTCTTTTGCGGAAAATCAAGAGATGCATGTGGCTGACACGCCTTGTCAGTCAGAGATGCCTATTGCCAGGGATATATATGTTGATGTATGCTCCGTAGAGCTAGCAGGGCCCGCTAGCATTGCATCGGCATTCGGTGGTCTCATGTATGAGATGTTGATCTTGAGACCGGATATCGCAGCTGCAGTGGGAGCATTTGCAGTTGGGGTTGTCAGTCGTTTGTTGACTGATGATGGCATAGTGCACGAGGGAGATATGCAGGTATTGCGTACATACTTGCAGTACGTGTGCGGTACGTCTGGTGGTGTATGGACTTACACGGGAGCAGGACAGTCGGATGCACACGATCACAGCCAGCCAGTGGGTATCGGTTGAGAGCGATTTTCTCTCGCCTTTTGTAGTCTTTAGACTAGGTTCTCTTGCTTAAAGGCACAGTTGCCTTTAAGTGGGAGGTTGTTGGGGTATAGGCGTCTGTGCCTTGCCTGGCCGCCCAGAGTCTGGGCGCCCACTCACTTGTATATCTCATACATAGCATAAATGTATAGGGGGCTGCTCACTCTTTGGAGTCTCCCCACCCATATCTGTGTTGTGTGTCTCCTTATCTCTCTCTCTCTCACTCTCCGTCTGTGGTGCTCCCTGATCCCCTTCAGTCTCACTTGCAAAGGGGGAGAGAGAGACCATTGTGCGGGGAATCCTTATGTGGACTATGCACGACTATCCTGGGTTCGGAGAGAATTTTGGTAACCGCCATTCCTCTATCTCTCTCTCCCTTTAGTTCACTTTAGTTCACTCATCTCTCTAACCATATGATATGTATGCAGGGTTGTCCACATTGGGGCACAATGCATGTCCTACTTGCGGGCTATCGTTGGTGATGGAGAGGCCCGATTCCTTGCGCAAGGTAATCTATCCAAACAACCATCATTTCTTACCCCAAGGGCATAACAAGCATAAGGCTCCAACAAATGGGAATACCCCTCTAACCCTCACGATGGGAGTTTGGGCAACCACTTGGGAAGAACACCACAACAATAATCCGGCTCCATGTCCTCCACCAAAAGGTATGTCAAGATATTTTATATTTTTAAGGCTTCCATATTGGAAGGACTTAAAAATACAACACCTCTTGGATCCCATGCACATATTCAAGAATGTAGCCCAAACACTATGGGACCACATTATTGGCAAAAAGGACTCTTTGGGTGTGAGGGAGGATTTGAGGCTTTTAAAAAATCTCCCCGCCTCTGCTACTCCATGTTGTTGGAATTAGGGTTGCAGAGAAACGCACACAGCCTGGAGAAGATGAAGGAAGCTCAAGGCACACAATAGAGAGTGTGTTACTTAGTGTGCAATGGAAAGATAGATAGCCCTAGAGTGATGGGCGTATATACAATGCACGGGGGAAAAAACCTCCTAAAGAGGGAAAAAATGCCCTGGAGGTCCTAGTGTGTTCACACACATCACTACCTCATGATATGGTAACAAATCCCCCCTGGAGTGATACGGTGAACGAGAGTTGGCACATGAGTAAAGGGAAGTGCCATGCCCTGAGGACAGGATCAGTCCACAAAGGGGAGTAAGCCCAAAGCTTTGCGGAAAGTTTCAAGCTTCTCACGAGACAATGCCTTTGTGAAAAGATCTGCAAGGTTGTCCTGTGTTGGCACATAAGCCAAGCTGATCTCTTCTGCTGAGAGCCTCTCCCTGACATAGTGGTAATGCACCTCAATGTGCTTTGTGCGAGCATGAAAAATTGGGTTCCTCGCAACTGCCAATGCGCTCTGACTGTCAGTGTAGATAGTGTTGGCAGTGTCCTGTCCAACACCCAAATCAGCCATAAGGCGTCTGAGCCATACACACTCAACCGTACTTATGAAGACTGCCCTGTACTCAGCCTCACAACTCGAAGTGGCCACATTAGGTTGCTTCTTGCTCAACCATGATATACATGAACTGCCAAGCATGAAACAAAAACCACTTGTGGACACTTGCGTGTCAAAACAACCAGCCCAATCTGAGTCCGAAAAAGCATGTAAGTCTGGCAGCAATGATCCCCCCTTGGGATAAAACAAGCCAAGATGTAAAGTGCCACTAAGGTAGCGGAAAATCCTCTTGACAGCCTGCCAATGCTTAGACCCTGGGCTATGCATAAATCTGCTGACCTGTGAGACTGCAAACTGAATATCCGGCCTCGTGTTGCATACATAAATGAGGCAGCCAACAGCGTTTTGGTAAAGAGTGTCATCAGCAGGATCACCAGCATCATGTAGACTCAACTTCAAACCTGTTTCCATGGGAGTGGAAATAGGTTTGCAATCCTCAAGTCCAAACTTACATAGCAATGTCTCTATGTAACTTTTCTGACACAAGGCAATACCACCATCACACTGCTTAAATTGTATACCCAAATAATGATGCAACATCCCCAAATCTTTCATCTTGAAAGTAGCATTCAGATCAGCCTTAAATTCAGCAATATGTCTCTCATTTGGTCCAGTGATCAACAAATCATCAACATAAAGAACCACGATGAGAAATACATCACCCTCACGCTTTACATACAATGTGCTTTCTGTTGGACTGTTACAAAAGCCTTGTTTGACCAAATGAGTGTCAGCTTTCTCATACCAAGCACGAGGAGATTGCTTCAACCCATACAAAGCCTTGTTACATTTGCACACTTTGTCCTCTTGTCCTTTTATGACAAAACCGCGAGGCTATGTTACATAAACTTCCTCAAATATGTCACCATTCAAGAAAGCAGTAACAATGTATGATTGATGTACATCCCAACCAAAATGAGCAGCCAATGCTCATAGAAAACACACAGTAGTCATATGACAAGTGGGAGCAAAAGTCTCTTCATAATCTATGCCTTTTTGCTGTGCATAACCCTTTGCAACAAGTTGAGCCTTATGGCGATCGATCTCACCATTCGGCTTGCATTTCAACTTGTAAACCCACTTCATACCAATGGCCTTTTATCCAAGAGGCAAATCAAATAAAGTCCATGTGTCATTTTCTATAAGTGCATCATATTCTGATTGCATGGCAGCCATCCAATTTTCTGAATCTTGTGCTTCATCAAAAGTCAGAGGCTCCTCAACATCATGTAAGCTAGACACAGACAAAGCATAACAATCTGATGCAGAAGATGCATGGCGAGAGCCTGAACGAGTACGACTAGACAAAGGTGCATCCAATTTACTGTCACGCAAAGTGTGCATCAGCCATTTTGGCATACCTCTAGCCTGCTCATTTTCAGACCTTTTCTCATCAAGTACATCATGTACATCTGCATCAGTAATAGGCTGATCTACGACATTTTCAGAAACCCCCATAGGCTGTACATTTGCCTCACTGGAACTTACATTCGTATTTCCACCACTGAAAAGAGGCAACAAAGTGTCATAAATGTCCTGTGAGCTTACATTACTGTCTCTAGTACATGACAGCAAGGGCTGAACAGAATCTTCCACAAACACTACATCCCGAGAAACCAGAATACATTTTGTTTGCGGATGATACAACTTGTAACCTTTGCTTTCAGCACTGTAACCAACAAAAATACATTTGCCAGCCTTATCATCCAATTTTCTGCGCTGCACTTGTGGCACCAAAGCATATGCCAAACAGCCAAACACGCATGTGCTCAATAGAAGGTTTTCTATCATGCCATGCTTCATATGGAGTAATAGACTGCAAAGCTTTCGTAGCACACCTGTTAAGTACATAAGTGGCACACATGATGGCCTCAAGCCAAAAAGAATGCGGCAAAGCTTGACTTTTGACCATACATCGTGCCATTTCCGTGAGTGACCTGTTTTTCCTCTCAGCAACACCATTTTGCTGAGGTGTATACGGCACTGTACATTGGTGTTTTATCCCACGACTAGCCAGAAATGCATTAAATTCATGAGACATATATTCCCCCCCTCGATCGGAACGGAGGGTGCCCATAGTACTGAGGCGGTCCGGGGCGGGCAACAAGAAGAGCAACCTCTAGACACCCTTCAAGGCTCCCGTGCTGCTCAATGGGGCAGGGGCACAACACAACACAAACCAAAACAACAAACCCACAGCCAAATCCCAACTACATAAGGGGCACCACCTAGTTTAAGAGCGAACTAGGATGCAAAAGAGGAGAATCGTTAGAGCAACCCACAAACAAGCAAGGAATTTACACTAACCCTAACACCAATGGAACACTCTCACACACTAAAACACGAGAGAGAGAGAGAGAGAGAGAGAGAGAGAGAGAGAGAGAGAGAGAGAGAGAGAGAGAGAGAGAGAGAGAGAGAGAGAGATAGTGCTCGGGCTACTTTGAAACGTATCGGCAATGATCAAGCAAACACAACTATATATTTAAGAAAGAGAGAGAAAGGGGGAGGGGGTGCTTGTTGCATTAATACCTTCTTACAAATCTGTCATGACAAATCAAAGTGAAATTAGTATTTGTTCAACATAGCTTGCGTAAATTTCACCACAACACATCACAAGAAAAGCCACCCCAATCACTGTCTTAAAGCCAGGGGAGTCCTCTCCACCCTGTCGCCCTCTTACAGTATGTGGGATTTATGGCTAGATTGATGACAACACCAGAGACAAGCTATCAAGAACTTAACAAAAAACACCAAGACACTTACGCATCATTGTTGTCCATTACTTCACGTTGGAAGGGAGACAAAATATCCAAGCTTAGTCCAAATCCACCCTCCTTGATTCAGCAAATGTTGGGCTTACACTAGTAGGAGAAATGATAGATTTCCTACTCTCAATTGAATGATCACTCTCTCTCTTACAATGGCATAGAGTTCCCTTGCTAATCCCCTATTACAACAAATGCACATGCATAAGACAATGAGCTTCCACTCAAGAGCTCCTTCTAGAGAGGTTGAGCTTGGCTTCTCAAGCTATAGCATAGTGCTCTTGCTTATGGCTCCCCCTTTTGTGCTAGCTACACCCTCCTTTTATAGCAATTTTGAAGGCTAGGGTTACTCCTCTAACCATGGTTGGGTTAGATTTTCAGCAATTTATCTATTTTCTTTTGCTTGGAATTATCAAGAAGTCGGTGGGGAAAGAGAGAGGAGGGAAATGGAGGTGATAGGACTTTTCATAGTGGGTTAGTGTTAGTAGAGTTAGTATTAATTTACAAATGGAATTGGATATTTACAATGGGAGTATCCATGTAGGATACAAATAAGGAAGAAAAACTCTTAAGAGGTAAGAAAAGGTGGACTTCTTACAAGGTTGATGCTCTAAGTGTCTTGAGTAGGGCCAATTTTGACGCTTGTTGACGGTCCACTAGCTTTGACGGTACATTTTTTCTCCACTCTTGACCTTCCTTGAGAGACAAGGTAATTGAAGCTGAGTAATCAACCACCATGATGCTGTCTTTTAAGAGAAGAGGCTGAATTTTGTGGTTTTTTTATAGATATGGGTAATTTGGAGGAGGAAAAATGAGACTAGGTGGTCAATTTTGGAATGGAATTGTGTGTGGGAGGTATGAGTTCACCATGGTTTCTCTTATTCTTCAAGGTTGAGGAGAAGGTGAGTAGTGTGCACAGAGGAGTGGTGAGAGAGATGGGGATGATGAGTGGAGAAGTGTGTGTGAAAGAGGAAAATGATAAAGTGGAAGAGAGAGTGTGGCTGCATAGCATGGGAAAACTGGGGTCCACTAAAAAAATCATAGCTCACAGCTCGTAGCTCAAAAAAATATGAAAAAATTTGAGGCAAAAGTTCAGCCCACGAGCTACAACTTTTGTTTGTTTCACCTTTTCAAATTCGGAGAGCAAGTGAACTTTAAAAATTCAGCAAAACCGACCGTTGTTTTCCACTGCAAAGGTCCTTGTGGGGTCCTTCTTTGGATGATTCTTTTGAATACCTCCAAGAGTGAGCCCTCCATAGTGCATGTATGCATGCCACCTACCCTTGACCTTATTTGGTAGGTCTATAATTGAAGATATTGTTGAGATTAGGATATAAGTGAATAGTACAACTAAGAAAATCAAATATTGAGGGGTCTAAAAAATATGTACATGTCAAATATAAATAATATAAGTGGAAAAAATATAAAGGGGTCAAAAGAAATCTCTCTCATTTTGAGGCTACCATAAAAAGATAAACATTTTTGGTGTTCTAATTTTTTAGAAAAAAACAAAATAGATGTAGGAAGGGAAAAATCACAATGGTGAAAAAATATACACGTAAATAAAACTAGTTTTTTTGGATTTTGTTGGGGTGGAGTTACACCAAATATAAGAGAAGCTTACATGAAAATATTTCTATATGGAATAAAGAGTATGAAAAATGGTAAGAAAAAATTGTGGTAATGGTGAGGCAATGTACAGAGTATAAATAACACACACCTAGGTAGAAATATTTAAATAAATACCAAAATAATTATGAAAAAATCTTTTATTTAGGCCCTATATACAAAGAAATATTTACACACAAAGAGGCCATAATATACTTTATTTTTTAATTTTTTTAATTTTTTTTTTGGCTCAACTAGCCCAGTGACTAGCTAGCTGAGGGTTTTTAACAAGATATGGGAAAAGCCCCCTAACTCACACACGCCTATGTACAGTGAAATGGTAGGGATAGCCATAGCGTTTGGGTGATTTTGGTAGGGTGAGGTAACTCACTGTGGCAATTACAAATAGCCAAAAAACGGCTATCATTAGCCCTCCCCCTGGATGATGGTATATTCATGTACCATCATAAAGCATTTTTTCCAAAGAGAGTGCTTCAGAGTCCTTGACGAGATCTTTATTGTTTGGCCCCTCAGAATTTTTGCTAGAGTTACACTCATGCTTCATGTAACAATACTTACATGAGACAACGGCCTTTGGAGAGATCTTTGGTAGATCCTTTGGTAGAAGGCGACTCAAATAGGGCTTCAAGCGATACCCGTTTACCTTCCTGGAGTGCTCTTTACCATTCAAGTCCATAAGCTGATAGTAACTAGAATTGAAAGCCTTCTTGACTATGTATGGCCCTTGCCATCTAGTTTCAAACTTGGCATCAAAACGATTATCGAGTCGATTGTCATACCTTAGCACCAGATCTCCTTCATTGATGCCTTTGTCCTTTAGTTTCTTGTCAAGCTTCTCCTTCGCCTGCGTAGCTTTCCTCTTGTAGCACTCGTATGCTGCCTCTCTTTTCCACTCAAGCTCAGCTAAGGTAAGAAGTCGATCCATCCATGCTTCTTGATCATCTTGTGCTGATTTTCCATGAAGTCGCATTGTTGGAATGTTTAGTTCAATTGGCTGTAAAGCCTTTTGACCATAGACCAAGTGAAATGGTGTGAACTCCGTGGCTTCTCTATATGTGGTTCGATACGCCCACAAGGCACCATCCAAGAAGTCATCCCACAACTTTGTCTTGTTTTTCACCATCTTTCTAATGATGCCTGCAATGACACCATTAGCTTTTTCTACCAAACCATTTGATTGGGGATAGTAGGGTGTACTGTGACGATGTAGAATGTGAAGTACTTCACAGACTTCTGTGAGCAAGCCCTTCCTAAACCCTGGACCATTATCAGAAACAATCTCCAAAGGTGTGCCAAATCTGCAACAAATGTGATTGTACACAAACTTGCTAACTGTCCTCTCATTCACTCTTGCCACACTTTGAGCTTCCACCCACCTAGTCATATAGTCTACAGCCACTAGAATGTAGAGTTTACCATTTTTTGTCCTAGGCAGAGGACCCATGGCATCAATGCCCCACTTTTCAAAGGGTCCATTTGCAATCACTATTTGCCTCGGGCCATGCACCAACCTTCTATTTCCATTTATTTGACAATTGTGACAGCTTTTACACCAATGTTGAACATCCACATGCAAGCTTGGCCAAACATACCCCGCAAGCAAAATCTTCTTCACAGTTAATTCTTGAGCAAAATGACCACCACATGCTTCTTCGTGCAAACCTTTTAGAATGGCTGGAATTTCCTCAATAGTTGGTACTCTTCTGCATACTCGATCCTTCCCTCTTTGATAGAGGGAGCCTTCTAGGACGAGATACATGCTTGCCTTCTTCATGAGTCTCCTCTTCTGAGCTTTTGTGAAGTCTGGTGGAAACTCACCCTCCAAAATGTAGCCAATGATGGGAGCCAATGACTCCAATCCCTGGTACCTCGGTTGCTTCACAGCAGCCGCCACCATGATGACCTGCACTTCTTTATTTACACATGCAACGGCTTGTTGTGCAAGTAAATCAGCATCTTCATTTTGTTTCCTAGGAATATGATATAATTGCACCTCCTCAAATTGATTAAATAGCCTACGGATGGTATGAACTTTGGCCCTTAGTCTTTCATTTTTGCATGCCCAAATGCCTAAAATCTGCTTTACAATGAGAAGTGCATCCCCTTTTACCATGAGACGTTGTATACCATGGCCAATGCATATTTTTAAACCATGAAGCAGTGTGTCGTATTCTGCTTCATTGTTGCTAGCTAAACTTGGTAGATTGAACTTCTCTTTCATGACCACCTCTCCACTTGGGTTGAGCAACACTAGCCCTCCCCTTGCTTTTCCTGTGGCTCGACGAAAAGCTCCATCAAAGAACAAGGTAAAAGCATTAGGAATACGTTTTGGTGGTGGCAATGGTAGGGTCTTTACTTCAGGCACCTTAATCTCCTTTTCGTGCACCCTATAAGTGAGAATCCCTGCCAATTGTGCACGCACACTATCTTCTACCTTGAAAGAGTATTGAAACTCTTGCAACTCCATAATCCACTTTGAGATCCTAGTACTAAGATTCATTTGAGATGACACCCAAGGGAACAAATTTTCTGCAGTGAGAATTACAAAAGGTTTTGGTAGCAAGTAGGATCTAAACTTTCTCACCGCAAACATGAGAGAAAGCATCATGAGTTCTGCTTCTGTGTAGTCTCTCTCCAAAGCATTCATGACCCTACTAGCAAAGTAGATGGGTCGCATCCTTGTACTGTGGGGATCTTGTTGTAGCAACACAGCACCAATTGTTTCTTTCCCAGCACTAGAGCTAACAAAGAATGTGTACTCCCAACAAGGAGGCATGAGTGTTGGTAGCTCTGACAAAATGACTTTAATGTTACAAAAGTACTCTTCAAGCTCATCAGACCATGCAAATTCTACTTGTTGTGTCAACTTTTGCAAAGGGTGAAGTAACTCCGAGGCTAAGTGAATGAAGCGTGACATATACTTTACCTTTTGAATGAATGAGATGACCTCCTTAAGACTCTTGGGTGATGGTAGCTCAATAAGAGCCTTTGCCTTCGAAGGATCCACTTCAATGCCTTTGTAAGAAACTTTATGACCAAGCAAGATTACTTCATCCTCACCTATATGGCACTTGTCGGGGTTGAGTTGACCTCCCATGTCGTAGAGCTTCTTTAAACCTTCTTCTACCCTTTGTAGATGCAATGATTTTGAGCTATAAATACAGAAATCATCAATGAACACCCTAATTGACTTTCCAAAGAATGCTTGAAACACCATATTCATGAAACGTTGGAATGTTGCAGGAGCATTTGTCAGACCAAATGGCATGACTCTAAAAGCATAACAACCCCAAGGAGTGATAAAGGTTGTTTTCAATTGATCCTCCAGTGCAATCCCTATTTGAAAGTAACCTAAGTAACCATCGCACACAGTGTACTTCTCATGACCAGCTACCTCATTTAGTATCTCATCCTGGAATGGGAGGGGAAAGTGATCTCTCTTTGTTGCCTCATTGAGGGGACGGTAATCCACACACACCCTCCACTTGCCGTTCTTCTTAGGAGTGACAACAACAGGAGAGACCCACTCTGAATTCTCCACTGGATAAATGAACCCTGCTGCTAGAAGCTTTCTTACCTCCTTGAGTAAAGCTTGCTCCTTGATGACTCCTAGCCTTCGTAGCTTCTGAGCCTTAGGTGTGGCCTCTGGCTTCAACTCAATTTTGTGTTGAACAGCATCTACTCCACGCACATCGGTGTAGTCTTTAGCAAAAAGCCTGGGAAACTTCCTTAGCACACATTTGAACTTCATTCTTTCATCCTTTGTAAGTGTTGTTGATAACATACCTTCTAACATTCCTTCATCTTCCACCTTTTGGTTCTCTTGGGAACCTACCTCTTCCAAACCTTGACAAGAGGTCTCTTGGTTGCTTGGCTTAAACCTTACCCCCATGACTTCGATGGAAGACTCCTCTTCAGTAATGCTGCTGCTACTTTCTTCTTCTGAAGTGCTATCGGTCCAACCTTCTTCCGTCTCACTTTGAGATGATTCTTCATGGAGCTCCTCTTGGCGTTGCTCCTTCATGTCAAAGACAACCTTCTTATGATTGTCATTCCTGCAAATTAATTTCCCACTCTCCCAATCCTGCAAAGCTCGCATTTTCATTAGCCATGGTCTTCCTAGGATAAATGGATAACCACTTTCCTTGGTCGACATAACATAAAAATCCACTGACTTCTTAATGCCAAAGGCCTCCACAAAAACATTTTTACAAATGCCTACGCACCTAGCCTTGCTATTGTTTGCCATTTTCACTTTGATTTCAGGTGTCTCATGGATGTGCATGCCTAGTCTTTGCATGAGCCCTTCTGTCACGATGCAAATTTGTGCACCCCCATCCACTAGACCTTTCCTAACCAATCTTCCTTTGATGTAACAATCTAGCACCGGTGTAATGTCCTCATTCATTTCAGCATGTGCAATTTTTACAACAGAAAAACTCTCTTTTACCTTTCTCCTAGTGCTAATTGCCTTTGTTAAATCCCTCCTAACTTGTGGGCATAATGCAAGAAACTGAGGCCATGAGATATCAGGACCCTTACCTTGCATGTCTTCCAACAGGTTGTATGGAGCCATACCATGTCCAAGAGGGAAGTCTTGGAGATTGATACGACGTCGAGTCCTCTTAGCTTCCTTGGTCTCCTTTGCCTTCTTGCCTTGTCCATGGTCACTCTGTGATGGGACACCCTCTTTCTCTTTACCTTTTCCTCGGCCACACTTAATGCCATTGGCTTCCATGTCAAACTCATTTGAATTTGTCACCTCTACCACATGTACATTTGGATCTGGCAAAGGTGGAACTCCTTCTACCTCTTGTGGAGGTGGTCTTGGTCCATTTGGCCTTTGTAGAAGCCTTGGTTGTTGACCAGCTCCTTCACCTGCATTCATCACTGGGTAATTCAAGTTAGGTCTCCCTGGCTCTCCACGGGGCCAAGGACAATTATACATCCCATGTCCAGACTCTCCACAATTCCAACATTGCAAGACTCTCCTAGGTCGTGGATCTCGCTCTTCAGACTTCTTTGCTTGTCCCTTTGGACCTACAGCTTGTGCAAGGTGAATTGACAGGCTGCTTAAAGATTCGTTTAACTTCTCAATTACTTCCGCCGTTGCCTCAGGAAGCTCCCTCGATGTTGATGCTTGTGACTTACCTTTGGGTCTAAGACCTTCTATTGGAACCTCTCCCCTTAAGCACTTGAGTTTCCTATACTTCTCAGCAGCCCTAGTTTCAGCTGCATCAAAAGTAGCAGGTGCACCCGCCTCAACTTTTACCTTAAGGTCAGGAAAGAGTCCGGCTATGAACCTCTCCTTCTTTAAAAATTCTGCACCATCACCAGGGTTAGCAACATTTCGTATCCATAGAGCCCAAAGACGTAGAAACTCTTGCTTGTACAAGTAGTAGTCATCTAAGTCTTTTTGCTTATGAGAAACAATGTCTTGCCATAGTTTTTGAGTGTTTTGGGGATCAAAGAAGTATCTCTTAAAACGATTCAAAACTTCTGTGTAATTCCCCTTAACTTCCTCAGGCAAAGAGTCAAACCAAGTTCTAGCATCTTTCCTAAGGACCACCTCAAACATTTCTACACGTTCTTGATCAGTTATTATCCTCTTGATACGGCAAGACATCTTGAAATTCGCTAAAAATAATTCAGCATCCTCTCCAGGCTCTCCAAAGAAAAGAGGATACCCAGACATTTGGCGTTGGCTTTCCATTGAATTGATTTCAAAGTGACACCCGTTTTTGTTTTTCTTTCTTAAAAAGATTTACACAATAATGTATCTAGCTTGCAATCTATTCTACAACAAAATAAAGATATTCACATCAAACGACCTATGATAATCAATAAGAGGTAGGATGACAGGGTTTGGTGATGCGAGAATTTCTCCTACTCTTTGGGCACCAAACATGAACACCATACGTTGTTGAAAATGGATTTTCCTACTAATTGCAATGTTTATTCTAATGTGTGGAGTGAAATGGAAGGGGAAAACCTCTATTCCTGGGCCATTATCCATGGTCTATGCATGACCTAATGCTCAAAACAAAACAAAAATATAGACGTCCAAACTAAGGTCGTACCTAATGAGAGGCAAAATAAAAGGATTTACTGAAGCGTTTATCTCGGCCAACCTAAGAGGACCTAAAGTTCTACGAATGACACGTTGAAATTGCAACTTAGTACTAACAATTATGTGTACCTTTTGCCTTGCAATGGGAATGAAGGGATCATACAAATTCTCGTGATTCATGCAAGCTACTTGATTATGCTAAAGGTTGATTCTCCACAAAAATACACAAGCCGTTCCTCAGTGGGGGCACCAATTTGAGGCGGTCCGGGGCGGGCAACAAGAAGAGCAACCTCTAGACACCCTTCAAGGCTCCCGTGCTGCTCAATGGGGCTGGGGCACTACACAACACAAACCAAAACAACAAACCCACAACCAAATCCCAAATACACAAGGGGCACCACCTAGTTTAAGAGCGAACTAGGACGCAAAAGAGGAGAATCGTTAGAGCAACCCACAAACAAGCAAGGAATTTACACTAACCCTAACACCAATGGAACACTCTCACACACTAAAACACGAGAGAGAGAGAGAGAGAGAGAGAGAGAGAGAGAGAGAGAGAGAGAGAGAGAGAGAGAGAGAGAGAGAGAGAGAGATAGTGCTCGGGCTGCTTTGAAACGTATCGGCAATGATCAAGCAAACACAACTATATATTTAAGAAAGAGAGAAAAAGGGGGAGGGGGTGCTTGTTGCATTAATACCTTCTTACAAATCTGTCATGACAAATCAAAGTGAAATTAGTATTTGTTCAACATAGCTTGAGTAAATTTCACCACAACACATCACAAGAAAAGCCACCCCAATCACTGTCTTAAAGCCAGGGGAGTCCTCTTTACCCTGTCGCCCTCTTACAGTATGTGGGATTTATGGCTAGATTGATGACAACACCAGAGACAAGCTATCAAGAACTTAACAAAAAACACCAAGACACTTACGCATCATTGTTGTCCATTACTTCACGTTGGAAGGGAGACAAAATATCCAAGCTTAGTCCAAATCCACCCTCCTTGATTCAGCAAATGTTGGGCTTACACTAGTAGGAGAAATGATAGATTTCCTACTCTCAATTGAATGATCACTCTCTCTCTTACAATGGCATAGAGTTACCTTGCTAATCCCCTATTACAACAAATGCACATGCATAAGACAATGAGCTTCCACTCAAAAGCTCCTTCTAGAGAGGTTGAGCTTGGCTTCTCAAGCTATAGCATAGTGCTCTTGCTTATGGCTCCCCCTTTTGTGCTAGCTACACCCTCTTTTTATAGCAATTTTGAAGGCTAGGGTTACTCCTCTAACCATGGTTGGGTTAGATTTTCAGCAATTTATCTATTTTCTTTTGCTTGGAATTATCAAGAAGTTGGTGGGGAAAGAGAGAGGAGAGAAATGGAGGTGATAGGACTTTTCATAGTGGGTTAGTGTTAGTAGAGTTAGTATTAATTTACAAATGGAATTGGATATTTACAATGGGAGTATCCATGTAGGATACAAATAAAGAAGAAAAACTCTTAAGAGGTAAGAAAAGGTGGATTTCTTACAAGGTTGATGCTCCAAGTGTCTTGAGTAGGGCCAATTTTGACGCTTGTTGACGGTCCACTAGCTTTGACGGTACATTTTTTCTCCACTCTTGACCTTCCTTGAGAGACAAGGTAATTGAAGCTGAGTAATCAACCACCATGATGCTGTCTTTTAAGAGAAGAGGTTGAATTTTGTGGTTTTTTTATAGATATGGGTAATTTGGAGGAGGAAAAATGAGACTAGGTGGTCAATTTTGGAATGGAATTGTGTGTGGGAGGTATGAGTTCACCATGGTTTCTCTTATTCTTCAAGGTTGAGGAGAAGGTGAGTAGTGTGCAGAGAGGAGTGGTGAGAGAGATGGGGATGATGAGTGGAGAAGTGTGTGTGAAAGAGGAAAATGATAAAGTGGAAGAGAGAGTGTGGCTGCATAGCATGGGAAAACTGGGGTCCACTAAAAAAATCATAGCTTACAGCTCGTAGCTCAAAAAAATATGAAAAAATGTGAGGCAAAAGTTCAGCCCACGAACTACAACTTTTGTTTGTATCACCTTTTCAAATTCGGAGAGCAAGTGAACTTTAAAAATTCAGCAAAACCGAGTGTTTTTTTCCACTGCAAAGGTCCTTGTGGGGTCCTTCTTTGGATGATTCTTTTGAATACCTCCAAGAGTGAGCCCTCCATAGTGCATGTATGCATGCCACCTACCCTTGACCTTATTTGGTAGGTCTATAATTGAAGATATTGTTGAGATTAGGATATAAGTGAATAGTACAACTAAGAAAATCAAATATTGAGGGGTCTAAAAAATATGTACATGTCAAATATAAATAATATAAGTGGAAAAAATATAAAGGGGTCAAAAGAAATCTCTCTCATTGTGAGGCTACCATAAAAAGATAATTTTTTTTGGTGTTCTAATTTTTTAGAAAAAAACAAAATAGATGTAGGAAGGAAAAAATCACAATAGTGAAAAAATATACACATAAATAAAACTAGTTTTTTTGGATTTTGTTGGGGTGGAGTTACACCAAATATAAGATAAGCTTACATGAAAATATTTCTATATGGAATAAAGAGTATGAAAAATGGTAAGAAAAAATTATGGTAATGGTGAGGCAATGTACAGAGTATAAATAACACACACCTAGGTAGAAATATTTAAATAAATACCAAAATAATTATGAAAAAATCTTTTATTTAGGCCCTATATACAAAGAAATATTTACACACAAAGAGGCCATAATATACTTTATTTTTTTATTATTTTTATTTTTTTTTGGCTCAACTAGCCCAGTGACTAGCTAGCTGAGGGTTTTTAAGAAGATATGGGAAAAGCCCCCTAACTCACACACGCCTATGTACAGTGAAATGGTAGGGATAGCCATAGCGTTTGGGTGATTTTGGTAGGGTGAGGTAACTCACTGTGGCAATTAGAAATAGCCAAAAAACGGCTATCAGTACATTTCGAGACGTTTTCAGGCATAGCCATAAATTGTTTGAAGCACATAAAAACTTCGGACTTCGCTTTAAGCGGAAATACCCATGCATGCCTGGAGTAATCATCAATGAAAGTCATGAAGTACAGGTAATTGCCCAAGGACGGAGTTTGCATGGGTGCACAAACATCACTATGCACAAGCTGCAACCTGCATGTGGCCCTACATGTTTGACAGGTGCTTCAAGAGGTGGCAAAGAAGCAACCGTATCAGATTTTTGCAAACGCAGCAAACTGGCAAAATTTAGATGACCAAAACGTGCATACCAAAGTTTTGCATCTGAAATAGCCCTTGAATCTGCAACAGCATTTGCAAAATTTTGTCCACACTTGGCATACAAAGTGAGCTTATACAACCCACGGCACAAAAGCCCAGATGCAACAATTTCATCACCAAAACTAAGATCATGAACTGTACATCTGTCATCCGCAAATTTGACTACAAGTCCAAGTCTAGCAAGTGCGGATACAGACAAGAGATTCTTCTTGATCCCAGGTACATAAAGTGCATCAACAAGTGTGAAGGAACTTCCATTAGCAGTAGTGAGCACAATCTTTCCAACTCCTTGAACTGGATAAGAGGCATTGTTGGCACAAGTGACTGAATTCCCATGAGGGACACACTCGAGAGAGGTAAACAATTCACGATGTGAGGTAATGTGCTTTGTAGCACCACTATCGAAATACCACACATGTGAATCTGCAGCAACTGACAAGCATGCACCATGGACAGCAGGATTGTAAGTGCACTCTGCGCTAAAAGCCCATTCTACATCAACATCAGTAACACAGTCTCCTTTCACAGAAGACTCAACAATGGATGCATTTGTAGTGGAACCAACATTTGCATTGGAACCACCCTCTTTCTTCTTAGCCTCTTTGGCCTTCAACTTAGGACACGACTTGATCAAGTGATCATTGGCTTTACAATAATGGCAACGCATCTTCTTTTTGCCCTTATGACCAGAATTGCCAGACGAAGTACTGCCAGCAGAAGCATTAGGAACATAATTTTTGCCACCCGTAGCAGAACCATAAGAAGTGGCTGCATTGCTGTTACCACCCTTTCTTTGAGAAGCAATAAAAGCCTGTTCAACTGCACGCTGTCTAGTTCTATTTTTTCTGGACAGTGACTCTTGCAACAGCAATGTGCATAATGCATCAAACTTGACAACTTTTGGATTTCCTTGGGTCATCAATCTCCAAGTACTAGCAAAAGTCTGGTAGGAATCTGGTAAGGCATCAAGAACAGTCTGCACAAGGGAACTGTCTGAAATGACTTCACCTGCAGAAATAAGCTGCTCATTGATATCCTTGACACTAGCAAGGAAAGTATCCATATCATCTTCCTCATGCATAATCTTCGACTCCAGCTCTTTACGCAGCAAAGCAATTTTAGCCTCATTGCGGCTTGCATAAAGACCTGCTAAAATATCCCAAGCCTGTTTTGCAGATTTTGCTGAACGGATGTGAGGAACAATGGTGCGCTTCACAGACAACGCAATCAATGCATGAGCCTGCGCATCCTTAACATCCCAACGAGCTTGTTCTTCCGTAGGCAAAACAACTCTAACAGCTGCAATCCTTGTAGCAAGACCTGCAACATCCTGAACATCGCCTACATCCTCAGAACTAGGACGTACATCAATGCCCTGCACAATGTTCCAGACACCCTTTGACACAAGAACATGTTGCATCATATAAGCCCACATAGGGTAGTTGTCCCCATCCAACCTGTCCTCAGCAGCAAACATCTTGAATACATATGTGTTGTTGTTGTCAGCCATGGTAAATGCTGCATCTGATGTGAAAACTGCCCAAAAATAGGAGAAATAGAGCGGGAACAACCTGTGCTATATAGCACAAACCGTAGAAGAATATAAGGCACCTGTTATGCTGAAAACGGCACTGACAAAAATTCTGCACAAAATGACGAAATAGCCTGTGCAGTACTGCCTGTAGTGGAAACGGAGGCCGAAATGAGCCCAAATCAAAATTCTGAGCAGACCAAGCTCTTCGAGTTCTCCCAAAATTTTTGTTGACCTGCGAACACTCGCCGAAGCTCACTGAAATTGGAGAAAGTGAGTAGGCGTGTGCTGGAGCAGCTGGCGACTAAGCCCGGGAGGACGTGACCTGCTCTGATACCAATTGTTAGAATAAGGGTTGTAGAGAAACGCACACAGCTTGGAGAAGACGAAGGAAGCTCAAGGCACACAATAGAGAGTGTGTTACTTAGTGTGCAATGGAAAGATAGATAGCCCTAGAGTGATGGGCGTATATACAATGCACGGGGGGGAAAACCTCCTAAAGAGGGAAAAAATGCCCCGGCGGTCCTAGTGTGTTCACACACATCACTACCACATGTATATGGTAACACATGTGGTGCCCTAAGGGAAAGATTGTGCTTCCTAAAGTACTATGGATGCTAGCCAAAGATGAAGGCTACCATTGCCTCTATTCGCACACCAACAGGATACATGAGGTTGCTTTCTCAAAAGCGAAGAAGGGTGGAAGAATTCAATTGTATGGGTTGAAGTCCAATGATTGGCACAAGATGTTTCAGGTAATCTTCATACTCCCTATTCTATCTATAGTTTGTGTGTATGACTATCAGTCACTTTCCCTTCCCCTGATTTACATTGTAGTTCATTTTGCCGGCGGTGAGAATATGTATATGTTGGGACAAGAAAGTCAGGGACGCTATTTTCAAACTAGGAGAGCTAGTAAGGTACATCACAAGACTCCACTCAACAACACCTTTTTTATGTACACAATAATTTCAACTAGCACTTAGTGTATCCTTGTATGTTATCTTGCACATTTGTGAGCTCCAAGGAAATCGAAATAGATGCTATTCATGCTGCTCACACACTTGCAACAGAAACTGTTTATGCCATTGTAGATACATTTCCACGATTGGTCCTACTTAGTCAAATTCACCTCTTGGTTCACATGGTGGAGGAGATCTCTATATGTGGAGTAGTGCACACACGATGGATGTTCTTCTTAGAGAGGTTTTTAAAGGCTCTCAAAGATTTTGTGCGGCTACGGTGTTAGTGGGTACGCCACGACGGACGATGGAGCACAGCGAGAACACATACCAACAAACTGTTGATGGGGGCTTTTCACAAGCCAAGCTCCCATACCCCTCTTCTCTCGTCCCCACCCCATGAAAACCCCTCTTAGGGAGGGAGTGATAAAAGGCATTGGAAAAAAAGTAAGAAAAAAAATAAAGTATGATTATGTAAATATATAAGAAAGGTAAAATAGGCCACCTCATGCCTGCGGGGTAGCCCATCCCCACCTTGCCTCCTTTTTCTTCACTGTTGCCCCGCCGTGTGTCCCTTTTCCTCTCCTCCACTCAAAAGGTCAATCCCCTCTCTCTTCCCCTTATCCTTTCTCCTTTCTCTCTCCCCTCAAGCTACCCCACCTCTCACCAATAATGCATTATAACTCACCAATAATGCACCCTAACTCACATGCAACTTACCCTATCTTCCAAAATAGTATACCCCACCCCCTCTTTCTCTCTCCTATCATATCCCATGACCCAAATACCCCCCTCTCTCTCTAAAGGGCGCCATGTCTCTTGTCTTGTAGCTAAATAACCTCCCCCACACTCACACACACTCAGTTTCACTGAAAAAGGTGCCCACAGACCCATCCCCACCCGGTGGTTACCTGATTTTTCTTGTGTTCACACACATCTACACACAACATCACCAAAGAACACACTATGCACTGTGTGTGCCTAGTGCACACACACACACACACCATCACCATCACCGCAATCACCATGCTTGTCTTGAGCATGACCTCTACACCCTTGGCTATGGAAGATGAAGGGCAACTAAATGAAGGATGATGGCCATAATCCTCGTGAGAGTCTTCGCCATCAACTCCCACCTATCTTCCATGTGCTCTACCACTCTCTCCCTTCTCATTCCCCTACCCTATGCTCCCCATTTCATCGCCTTATTCTCTAAATAAAGCTTGAGGTTTTGTGAGTATGTTTTCTTGCAATGTTTTGCCCATGTGAGGTGTGCGGAATCGCCACCTAGTCTTGTGTTTTGGAGTGAGCTTGTGTATGTGTGAAGGGTGGGCGGATTCGCCATCCTTTTGTGGTGCCTAAGTACTAAGCCGCTATACCCCCTCCCTCTCTCTCTCTCTCTCTCTCTCTCTCTCTCTCTCACTTGATCTCATTCCCTTTCCTCTTCATCATTACTCCCAAGCATCCATCTCTCTTGGATGAAAACTTTGTTATGGTGGTGTGTTGTTTGCGTCCTAGCCGCTAAAGCTAGGTGGTGCCCCCTGTTTGCTTTACCATGACAGGCTCGAGGCGCGCCTGTCGTTCCTCGGTGTTTTAGAGGCCGTCGGGGTTCGGGGTTCGTTTTGCTCCCGTCATTTGGTGCCCCCACGGAGGATCTTTTCATGAAACCCTTCAGTTTACAAGACTGAAACCCCTAAACTATTGTGAATGGATGAATGGCTAGCAGGATTTGCTAATTGGACGACAGAAGAAGAAGAGCTCCAAGCACAACTAGACGAACTCCGCATCTCCATCGAAGCTTGAGTGCCAGGCGTAACGGTAATCGATTTGCAGTGGGAGAGTCAACCAACACGCCAAACCCAGTGGATATACATAGGCCAAGTGCCAAGAAGAAGAAGGAGAAGGTCGAAACCATGTCCGCAACTTACAACCAACCCACAACAACAAAATGGAAGGAGCTCTACACAATAGAGAATCAACACTATTCTACTTTGAGAATCGGGTAACTCAAGTCACCGAGGTAGTTATCACAGTCAGTTTTCAAGTCTCACCTGATGCTGTAGCACAGATAACGGAAGCATTGGCTCACACTCTCACTAGAGAAACTAGGGATCTACTGAGTTTGTTTTAGGAAATAACACCACCCTCTCCCACAAGCTTGGACAGTGACTAAGCACCTCTAAGCTTCACATGAATCAGTACAACCTACCTCAAGACAGATCACACATACCAACACGTGTACGCTCAATCAAGGTAATACTGGATTTGAAGGCTCACTACTAGCACGTCATTGACACCATGCCGGGTGGGGAGCAGTTTTTGGAGGTTCTGGCATCAGATCAACCATTTGTCTTACCTTTGGTACAAGGCAATGTACCGTTTGAAGTTTTAATCTATGTCCTAGTATAAGAGGGTATACACGCCTCCTTGTAAAGAAGAAAAAACTTTTGCAAGTTAAGCAACGTGTCTTTCTAGCTCTCTCTCAGTAATCATGGCAAGTGTAGCATTTCCAACATTTAAAGGAAAGAAGGGGGAGGATTTGGTAACAGACTTCCTAGATGACTTTGAAGTAGCATGTGTAGTGAGCAACAAAGATACGGATGAATCCCGGGTTAGAATCTTTAAGCATCTCATGAAGCTAGAAGCTAGATCATGGTACAATGCACTTCCACAAGCAACCAAGGATGACTGGGAACCCTTAAAAACCGCTTTTAAGAGGCGCTTTGGGGGAGGTACCACTTCAGAAAAGTTATGGGACAAGTTGAGAGACTTGAAGCAGGAGGGTCTTTTAGAATATGCCACATATGAGTCCAAATTTGTGGATTTGTGGGAACGGTGGGTTGAGTCACTGGCTAGGGGGGAAGCTGCACCCGATTTCCTAAAAAAAGATCGGTTCACGCATGGCTTATGGCCGCTTCTCAAGGAGAAGGTGAAAGGTAGATTCCCGGCTACGTACGAGTTAGCCGTTGAGATTGCTCGTCTTAAGGACAAGAAGCTGCGAATGAAAGCCAAAGAAACCGGGTCAACAGAAGCAGGAACATCGCGTCGACCAGCAACTACGACAACCACCATACCACCAGCACCGGCTCTTGGGGTAAGAGATGACCAACAAGATATGTTGGCCCATATTACAGACCAACTGCAGAATTTGTCTGTCCACTTAATACAGCAAGGGAGGAGTCAAGAAAGAGATCAAGACCCTGGAAGAGCACGACGACAAAACAGGGAGTATCATTGCTACAACTGCGGAGAAGACGGTCACGGTATGTACTACTATCCCAAACCACGACAAAACTATAATAGAGGAGGTAGGAGGAACCAAATGTCACCCCCTAGAGAAAGAACACCCCCACCCCGAGCACCACCCCCACCAACACAAATTCTACGTCCACCCCAGACACCACTACAAGCATCCATCCCACCTCTTCCACCAGCCCCACCACCTGATCGCCCTGTAAACATCATAAGGCTAGAAGAGAAAGGAAAAGCCGTAGTAGTGGATCCACCCAGAGCAAAGGAGAGCGACAAGGGTAAGGAGAAGGTAACCTTTTTAGAACCACTTGAAGCCATGACTGTGAAAAGAGCTAGGAGGGAGAAAGCTACACAATCAGATGATGAGAGAAGCATGAGAGGAGAAACTAGCAAGAGGCCATCCAGGCCACGACGGAAATTGGGCATCACCGACTTCCAGCTAGGGGAAAGTTCTAAGCCCTATGATCTAACATTGGATGTGGCAGAGCAAGGACCGAAGACTACATAGCCACAGCTGCTACATCTTGCACCTAAAGTAAGGCGACAATGGTCTAAAATGGTAAGTACAAGACGCTCCAAAACAAAGGTAGCCGGAGCAATTTCGGGATGAAACATGGATGACATCCTTCCAATTGTCGACGTAAACATAAAAGGAAAGAGGGTTGGAAACACCTACATTGATGGAGGTGCACAAATCTGTGTAATGAGCGAAGCTATGATGCTTCGATTAGGGCTCGAGGTTGACAGGCCTTCTCCATGCAAGGCAAAGATGGCAAACAACGCAAAAGTAAAGTGTGTGGGTGTGGTAAGTGCTGTGAAAATCAAAGCTTTCAACAGTGAGGTAGAGGTAGATGTTTTTGTAATGCCTACTAAGGGGGAGGGCTATCCACTAATTTTGGGAAGGCCATGGTTGATGGCCATGAAGGCAAAACAGGACTAGGGTACTGGCCTTCTACGCATGACCGGTAAGAAAGGGGAGACAATCTACTACGACATGAGGATTGGCAAGCAGAAGGAAATGAATCTGGAAACATCGGCAGATGAAACCACTAGCGAATCTTCCAGTTATGAGGAGGAGACCACATTCACCGACAAAAGTGACAGTTCCATTGATGTGATGGGTATCATTATGAAGGATCCACAAAGGGTAAGCACAACTGGTGATCCATCACCAAAAGGGAAACCCAATGAAGAGGAGAGAAAATCACCTGGCCTAGGAGGAAGTAGGTTGAAGGGTATGTTGTCTACGGAATTAACACTTGAGGAGAAAGATAGTTTTTTGCAAATGTTGATGGGATTTCCTAACCTGTTCATTGACAACTATGAAAGAATCACAAGCATTACAGTGGTGGAACATCATATTAAGCTGAAGGAAGGGGTAAAACCAGTTGTGCAAAAGCTACGACGACTGGGGGTCATACAAGAAAAGGCACTCTTGGATGAGGTAAGGAAACTGCTGGAGGCGGGATTCATCTATCCTGTAGAAAACTCAGAATGGGTGTCACCCGTAGTGGTGACGCCTAAAAATAATGGTAAGTGGAGGGTCTGTGTTGACTACAAACCACTAAATGCAGCTACAAAGAGAGACCACTTTCCTCTCCCTTTCTTGGATGAAATTCTGAATGAAGTAGCGGGTTTTGAATGCTATACCGTCTGTGATGGTTATTCTGGATACTTTCAAATACGCATAGCCTTGGAAGATCAGCTAAAAACCACTTTTATCACACCATGGGGTTGTTTTGCATACAGGGTTATGCCATTTGGTCTCACAAATGCACCTGCCACATTCCAAAGATATGTCACATATGTTTTTCAACCGTTCTTTGGAACATCCATAAGAGTGTTCATTGATGATTTTTGTATATATAGCTCCCGTATTTCACATTTAGAAAAGGTAAGTGAAGGTTTGGCCATGTTGCAGAGCCTAGGTGGGCAATTAAATGTGGATAAATGCCACATTGGGGAGAGTAAAGTCATTCTACTAGGCCATGAAATTTCAGCAAAAGGTATCAACGCCGACCCAAGTAAGGTGTCCGCACTCATAGCCCTACCTTCACCAACGACCGCACGTCAACTGGTCTCTTTTCTACAGAAGGTGAGGTATTTAAGTAGATTCATACATCTACTATCACAACTTGTTCTACCACTGCAACAACTCACTCAAAGATCAACTTTCACTTGGGACGAGGAAAGCGAACATCACTACAACAAGGTAAAGGAGGTCTTAGCCACTCTGCCAACTATCTCACCACCTAAGTGGGATGAAAAATTCTATGTCACCTCAAGTGTTGGTGATGACTCATTAGGGGCTGTGCTACTCCAAAAGGATACGACGACATCTTTCATGAGGCTAATCTACTTCTCTAGTCGAATGATGACAGCAGGAGAGAAAGGTTTCACCCATGTGGAACACTTAGTCCTAGCTCTTAGATTTGCAACTACAAAGTTTATGTCATATTTGCTGCCTAAGCAATTTGTGATTCTAACCACGGATGAAATTTTTCCCTATGTTGTACAACACATGGATGTGTCTGCTAGAATTACTAAATGGCTAGTTCGTCTGCAAGAGTTTGACTACACGGTACAGGTAGAAAGCACGACAAGGGCAAGTTTGGGGAGACTCATGACCTACCAAGTCTTTGAAAGGAAGGAGAGGCAATCTAAGGAAGGAGAAGTCCGATTACCCCCAGTACCACTGATGGTAGAAGGAGCATACTCTCTCTACTTTGATGGAGCATACAAGTGAGCGTCCGACAAAGCAGCTGCAGGCATAGTGGTCTTTGATGACAAAGGGACAAAGGTATTTTCATTGGGCCAATTGTTAGATTCACATTCTAACAATGAAGCTGAGTATGTAGCACTAACCAAGGGTCTACAATGGTGCGTCTCGCAAGGTGTACAACGCCTTAATGTATTTGGGGATGCTCTACTTCTGGTAAGGCAAGTAAATAGAGCATGGACATGCAAGAATCCTAGTTTACGGACTCACTTAAGTGGTGTAAAAACCTTGTTGGGTAAGTTTGAAGAAGTTCAAATACACCATATCCCAAGGGCTCAAAACCAAGAAGCAGATGCCCTAGCAAGTGAAAGACTACAGGAAGTGGTGGTTGGAGCAATAAAACTAAAGCTCCCTCTATTTCAAGGAAGTGATGCCTTGCCTGACATCATGCATTTTTTGGAAACAGGGGAATACCCATCAGATTTAACAAAGGGACAGAAGAAATGGCTGACGCGGAAGGCCACAAGGTATCGACTCATCAATGACGGTTTGTACTGTAAGGGTAAGGACCAAATACTCAGGAAGGTCCCTCTCTCTCAGGAAATCACGGGAGTAATTGCTAGCTGTCACGACGGGGTTTGTGGTGGTCACTTTGCCCTAGACATAACAAGTAGGAAAATCTTGCAGGCAGGCTTCATATGGCCTAGCCTCAACCGTGATGTACACCACTGGTGCAAAACATGTAAGTTGTGTCAAAAGGCCGGCACTAGGTCACTTATGCCTGAACCACAGACACCTATTCTCTCATATGGCCCATTTGAAAAATGGGGTATCGATGCCATTGGGCCATTACCTAGGGCCAACTCAGGAAAATTCTACATTATCATGGGGGTCGACTACATGACTAGATGGGCAGAGGCTACATCCACCACTAGAATCACAGCGGTAGAGGTAGCTAAATTTATCTACGAGCACATATGCTGTAGGTTTGGCACACCTTTAGAGATCATCTCTGATAGAGGGCCAGGTTTCAGAGCAGACTTGGTAGGAGAATTAATGCAAAAACTGGGCATTACAAGGAGGCACTCTTCACCATATTACCCTCAATGTAATGGCCTAGTTGAAAAGGTAAATGGAATGGTTTCTAAAATTATTACCAAGCAGGTAAACAATCATCCCGGAGACTGGGATAAGTATCTACTACCAGCTTTATGGGCCTGCAGAACTTCATTTCGTACATCCTTGGGATTCATGCCGTATCATCTAGTATTTGGTAAGGAAGCAATCTTGCCCATTGAAGTGCAACTACAAAGTCTCAGAGTAATGGCAAGCCAACTTCAACAGCCCAACATGCATTTGAGAGATCACATCATCAACTTGGAAAGACTGCAGCTGGACAGAGAAGAAGCAATAAATCATTATGCAGCACAAGCAGAGCATAGACGGCTTAGCTTTAACGAGCATCTCCGGAAAAAAGAATTGAAGAAAGGAATGTTGGTGCTCCGCTACGACAATCGCTTCGACACGCGCAAGGATAAGAAACTCCTACTCCGATAGGAAGGTCCTTTCATCGTCAGGAAAAAGTATGCCAATGGAAGCTACCAGCTTATGGAGGCTGATGGAAAACTTCATAAAACCAGGATAAATGGTTGGCGACTTAAACTTTATTTTCTTCGATTTGACCAGGCTCCACCAATTGACATTCTAGATAAGGACACACCATCAGCCGCCACCTCCAACGATAATGATCAAACAGATGAGCTAGAGACATGAATGCCTCTAGCCAAAAGGGGAGGGCTAATGATGGGGGCTTTTCACAAGCCAAGCTCCCATACCCCTCTTCTCTCGTCCCCACCCCATGAAAACCCCTCTTAGGGAGGGAGTGATAAAAGGCATTGGAAAAAAAGTAAGAAAAAAAATAAAGTATGATTATGTAAATATATAAGAAAGGTAAAATAGGCCACCTCATGCCTGTTGCCCCGCTGTGTGTCCCTTTTCCTCTCCTCCACTCAAAAGGTCAACCCCCTCTCTCTTCCCCTTGTCCTTTCTCCTTTCTCTCTCCCCTCAAGCTACCCCACCTCTCACCAATAATGCATTATAACTCACCAATAATGCACCCTAACTCACATGCAACTTACACTATCTTCCAAAATAGTATACCCCACCTCCTCTTTCTCTCTCCTATCATATCCCATGACCCAAATATCCCCCTCTCTCTTTAAAGGGCGCCATGTCTCTTGTCTTGTAGCTAAATAACCTCCCCCACACTCACACACACTCAGTTTCACTGAAAAAGGTGCCCACAGACCCATCCCCACCCGGTGGTTACCTGATTTTTCTTGTGTTCACACACATCTACACACAACATCACCAAAGAACACACTATGCACTGTGTGTGCCTAGTGCACACACACACACACACACACACACACACACACACACACACACACACACACACACCATCACTATCACCGCAATCACCATGCTTGTCTTGAGCATGACCTCTACACCCTTGGCTATGGAAGATGAAGGGAAACTAAATGAAGGATGATGGCCATAATCCTCGTGAGAGTCTTCGCCATCAACTCCCACCTATCTGCCATGTGCTCTACCACTCTCTCCCTTCTCATTTCCCTACCCTATGCTCCCCATTTCATCGCCTTATTCTCTAAATAAAGCTTGAGGTTTTGTGAGTATGTTTTCTTGCAATGTTTTGCCCATGTGAGGTGTGCGGAATCGCCACCTAGTCTTGTATTTTGGAGTGAGCTTGTGTATGTGTGAAGGGTGGGCGGATTCGCCATCCTTTTGTGGTGCCTAAGTACTAAGCCGCTATACCCCCTCCCTCACTCTCTCTCTCTCTCTCTCTCTCTCTCTCTCTCTCTCTCTCTCTCACTTGATCTCATTCCTTTTCCTCTTCATCATTACTCCCAAGCATCCATCTCTCTTGGATGAAAACTTTGTTATGGTGGTGTGTTGTTTGCGTCCTAGCCGCTAAAGCTAGGTGGTGCCCCCTGTTTTCTTTACCATGACAGGCTCGAGGCGCGCCATTCGTTCCCCGGTGTTTTAGAGGCCGGCGGGGTTCGGGGTTCGCTTTGCTCGCGTCACTGTCAATCCGAGGACGTAGCTGACCTGACTAGGGCATGGAGGCAATCTCTGGGTTGTCAACCCTGAGCTAGACACGAACAACACTCTACAGTCACTAATCCTACCACAACACTACCATAAAGCAAAGAAACAGACAACACATCCTACGAAACACTACAAGCTCGAAACAGTCTCAAATCATATCGAAATGACTCGAAATTGGAGGGTAAGACTCACAAGGATATATCCTATGTGGCCAAACACCTAAACCCTGAAAACCATAACTGTAAGACCTCTAATCGCTGTCACGATAGACTCAAAACAACAATTTCCAAAGTGTCCGAAACTGATCTACAAAGACATCAACACGAAGAGCTTCTCACCCTGATTCTAACGACTACTCGATCATTCAGAACGGATGTCGTTTGAGGTACTTACGACCAAATATAGCTCGTAGCAGGCGGGCTCGCGATCTGGTCCTCGGCTTGCATTGCTTGCGTCGATGCGGAGAGCTCCTTGATGCTAACACGCTCCTACTCTCATATCTGCAATGTGATTAGTGTGCGCGACAGTGTGTGTGCATGAAGCTCACTACAATGTGCTGCAGAACCCACGACTGTATATTAATTGAGATTAGGTAATGTGTCTTTTACAAAGCCTTAGGTTTCAGCTTATATACAAAGCCTTCAAACCTAATGTCTGGCCAAATGACCTGAATTGTTTCTAGGCTTCTACAGAGCTTAATTACAAGAAATTGAGTTGGCTTTACTCATTATACAAGCATCTCTGGCCAAAATACAAGTGCCGATTTACAATATGAGGTTCCCGTAAACATTACAAAAGTGGCCATAATGGCTCAAAATAATAATAACGGGATATTCGATGACGTCCATGAGCTCGTATCTTCATGTTGCAGCATCCATCTTCATCTTCATTACTTCATCACCATCTTCATGTGGAATCTTTAGAATCTTTGAGGAATCTTAATGGAATCTTTGTGGAAACGTTGTTGAAAGGGTGTCCTTTCAATACTCTCCCCCTCCGATTTCTTGTCGTCCCCGACAAGACCCTATGTCTTTGCTGGCCTTGACGAGTTCTTGATGTCTTGGTGTTGGTTGAAGTTGTTGTGGCAGTCTCTTCTGTAGTTGGTCGCTTTGCGTGATATTAAAGCTGCCTTGAAGTTGTACCTGTAGTGTATCTGAAGCCTGGAACTCTCCCCCTCCGATTGGTTGTTGTATCTTGAATTGAATGAGGTTGTATCGACTTGTTGGTGCAGTAGGTTGTTGTCATTGGAGGTCTAGTATTTTCTTTTCCTGTGGTTGTTATCTCGCAGTTGTACCTGTAAGTTGACTTGAAGCTTTGTCAAGCTATTTTTTGGCCTCTTCCTTTTGACTTGTCAGTAGATTTGCAATTAGTAGTGTGGGGATATCGTGGTTCTTCTTGTTTTTGTTGTTATAAAAAATAAAAGAGTAAAAGTAAAATGTAGCGTATATACAAAATGAAGGTCTTAGATACCTGGATAAGACTAAAGGGAAAAACCTAGTGGGAAAAAATGTCTTTAGTCATAATTAAATGCGAGGCTATATGTACTTAGGTTCTGATGTTATAGAGTTTTGCTGAGTTAAAATACATATGGCTATATGGCTACTAGTATGGGCTTGATATACATGGATAAGTGGTGCTAGTAGCTTGAAGTCAGAGTCATTGTTGTTGAGCAAAGGCTTATAAAACCTGTTTCCGCTTGGTCATCGTCATTTGTTTGTGTAAGTGCATGGGTGGAATAAAAAAGAGTGCCTAATGCATATGTTCATTGATGGGACATCTATATGCTTGCACAGAGTTATGCATGTTGAACAAGATGCGGTGCGAGAGAAGAGTATTGATGGGTTCTTCATGGAGTTAGTGTAGCTAGCAAAACATATAGCATGAGTGCTTCAAAAGCTTTCACTACTCACAAGAAGGGTTTTCGTTGTCGAGGTTTTTCACTCTTCCTCACTGTGTCAAGTGCGTGAGTGTTTTGTTTTGACTACTCCTCCTTCTCCACCTTATATATTATATGGACTTTGACTCTTATGCTCACCTCTTCCAGCATGAGCGACATGACTTTATGTATGCTCAACTCTCTAGCTTGAGCTTATACCTATTAGCTAGACTCATAGACCACAGAAAAATATTAACTTGAAGCTTGGGTCTGACACTTTGCTCATTTAGTGGCTTAGTTGCCCGACTCTAGACTCTTATGCCATGTAAGTTTAATGGCGACTTGGACTTACCTGATCATGGCCTGAAATCCAATTCCATATGCTTTTGATGTTTAGGCCTTTCTCGTTAGTTTTTGTTTGAGATGCCATGTTGTCCAATACATTGGCATATATATGCTCTTCAGTCCTTGGTAGCAAATTGTGGTCGCCTGATGAGACAGGTAATGATGTTGAAGCAATGGTTGATGAAGTCTTCTTCTTCCAAATAGTGTTCTTCAAAACTGTGACCTCCGCATTTGGGGCGTTGCTTTCTTTTTGTTGTTAAGAGGCTATAAAGGAGTTGTGTATCTTTCTTGTTGTTGAGCCTCAATCGCGGATTTTGGAACCCACATTGTTCTTGGGCTTTGTGTGATCTCCTTTGCCACTTGCCTTGTTTCTTCTTTGACTTGATGGTACCTTGTCTTTAATTTCCAAATATGGCTGTTACTTTTGTAAAAGCCTTGCTCTTGTAGTAATTGATGAGGGATCCATCTATAGGTTGCAGTACTCTTGGGTGTAGCGGGTGGCTGCTCTTAATTTCTTGATGTTTCTTGCTTTTCCTTGGTGATTCCTTGATAAGCTACTACCTTAGGTAACCAGATTTGAAAGTTACCCTCATAGAATCCTTGTGCTTCGAGTAACTCGATTGGAATGAATCTTTGGACTTGCTTGGAGGTGATCTTCACTTTACTTTGTTGGGTAGTCTGGTAGAATTCTGATTTCATTACCCAGACTTGTCGTATGGTTTGTCCAGTGGAAGACCTTCTCTTTTGCTTTTTGTACCTGTCCTTTCTCTTGGTTGAGTTATTTGATTGACGTTGATGGCTTTGTTGATTCCTGACTAAGTGGTTGTCATGGGATGGATATCGTCAGGCTGTTATCTTGGGCTTGTTGACCCAAACATTTGAATTTCCTTTCTTTTAGCCTTGTGCAATAATTGACTCGCTTGATGTGATCCATCCTGTTACCTGTGCTTGTTGAGGTTGTTCCTGTGATTGTAACCAAATTGGATCATTAACTTTAATTTGTGCCTTGGATACTAGCACTTGGTTGACCTATTTTGACTTCCTTTGGAGACTTTCGGGCGATGGAAACTTCGGTTGATAGACGTTTTGCTTGGGTTTCCATTGTTTTGTTGATGGTTTGGCTTTTGATGTAGAGGCTTTGTCTTGCACTTGCATTGGCTGAGCTAGAGACTATGGGCTTATTTTAGCTTTGCCTTTTTTAATAGCCAAGAATATTTGAACTGTTGTAGGCTTGACCTCTGTTGCCACTTGATAGCTTGTCGTGATGACCATTGTTGAAGATTCAGGCTCGTCTTCAAAGAATTGTGCCCATGGCTTGGACAAAATCAAGTGTGTTCCCATTTGTCGAGAATCTACCACCAATAATTTTTCTTTGACATTCTGTGAGTGTAGTTGGAGAGTAGCTTCTGCAATCCCCATACTTATAACATCCACTTCAGGTGAGAGATTTACCTTTATCTAAATATCATAAAGCTTTGGCTTACCTAGAAGTAACCACATGCCATATGACATGACATTAGTCGTGGCATTTGTATCAATTTCTGCCATAAAATTCATCTTGACTCCGTCTTGTGCACTTAGCAAAAAGTTGATCTTCTTTGGTATTAGATTGCCTGTGTTCTCTTGAGTGACTTGAGAAATCTTTGGCTTGGACTCCTTGTCGTCTGAGGTTCCAGTGGTGAGAGATGCATCATGTGGTGGTGATTTGCATCTAGCACTTTGGATAGCTGTCACACCTCCCTCCGTTGTAGCAAGTGTATCAATACCACCCAATGATATTGTAGACATCATTGAGGTATTCACTTCTTGCCTATCTGACCCTTCATTATATGAATCACAAGCAGGATCACCCATAGAGTCATTTGTCTTGACTTTGAGTTCATCATACTCAGATTCTTCATCTGTCTCACACATAATCCTTAGCATGTAGTAGGGGACTATGTCATACCCATTCTCATCGCAAAATTTTGTTGGTGTGGTCTCATTAACACAGACATCCAAAGTAGCCAATATCTGAGTCCACTCTAGTGGTTCTAACGCCTCTTCTGGAAAAGGTTCTCTTATGTAAGCATCATCTTCTAAGACCCTCTCTAAGGAATTCTCATTTCTCCCAAAGTCACTACGCTCCAATGCTCCGCACATCCAGATTTCTTTCTTTTTGCCCATCCACGGATGGTCTGTTGATCCACTTTGTGTTGCAGAATCAAAATTTTTCACGTGCGTTCTAGTTACATCTTGGTAACTATGATTTTTCATATTTACACGTGTTGTGGTTTTAGCATGTCTCAAGTATAGATAATCATAACCCCAATCTTGTACCATCTTGAGTTGTCTCATGAATGGTCTTCCAAGGATGATTTCATAGTTATTTTTCTTGCCAAAGTCAACTATGGCAAAAGTATGCGCATACTCCATACCACAAGAAGACACCATTATCGCTTCTAGCAATCCCATGGGTCTTTCCACATGCCCATCCACTAACTATAATTTTATTCTGGTTGTTCTAAAGGCGGGCCTACCCCATTTCTCCCATATTCGTTTTGTTGCTATGGCAATTCCTGCTCCGCTGTCAAGTATAGCTTTCATTTCAATCCCATTGTACTCGATAGGCAAAGTGGCATTACCATCTTCTCCTTCACAGTACGCTCCTACTTTGTTCAGAGGTACCGGTCTTACATTTGATCTAGGCTTCTCAATCTCATCTAGCTCTTTTTCGAGGAACCTTAACGGGCTTTTGATCCCAATTTTTTCCAAGAATTTTCCTATATCCGTCCACATACTTGGCCTAATTATTAAAAGTTCTACCAACGTAATTTGCACTTCACTGGTGTGGATAGCAATTCGGTCAAAATTTTTGTGTCCAATTCTTTTGTCCCCCCTAGCCTCTGTGATGGAACTCTCACAATCTCAAACTTTGCCTCAAAATCTCCCATGTACTGTGGCAAAGTTTTTAACGATGCAGGTCTACTGTCTTCGGAGGCTACCAATCCTACGTCACCATAATATGACCTTGCATCAACACTCATTTGTGGTCTATCTAATGTGATTTCAGAAAATGGTGCAGGTCTAGCATCCTCTTCTCTTTTTTGGGCTTCTTGGACAGCCTTCCATAACTCCTCTGGCCACTGCTCCTCAACTATGGGAACATAGGGTGGGAAATCCCTCATTGATTCATCTGTTGTATTTTGGACTACCCTCGAGTCTCGCGACCTTGGCAGTGGTTCTTCCCTATGATCCACTTCTTCTCTAGGCAATTCGTCTACTTTAATGCTCTCATCTTTGTGCACTGGGGTGACTATCCTATCCTTCAATTCTGGTGGAGGTGGTTCTAGCAATGCTTGAGAAGTTTCAATGAGCTGCTTACACATTTCTAGCCTCTGCTTCTCTAGTTCAAGATAAGGATAAGTCATCCATCTTTGTTCTAAGGTCTGTCTATTTTCCAATCTAGCCTCATAAGCCTGTAAAATCGCGTCTAAAGGCTCATTCACTTTGTCCACTAGGACATATCCTCCTGAACTAGCACTCTTGGGTGCTTCAACTGGTTTAAGGGTTTCAACTTCCCTTTGCTGTGTCTGTTGCTCTTGAGTTGTTTCCAACTCAGCTGTAAAAGCCTTTTCTTCTCCTTTTTTCCTTTCTAGTCTCGCTTTCATTCTAGTCCTTCTTGCTCATCTAGAGTTTCTACGGCTTTTGGAACTCTTACTAGTCTCTCCATTTGTAGGCTTCTGCTCTTGCACTTTTGCTTGTGCTCTTGTGACAACGTTTACTGGAGCAACTTGCTTACTTTCATCTTCTTGTTGTTTAAGCACCTGTTCTTTTGCAATTGTTTCTTGCTCTGTTGTTGTTGTCGTCTCTCCTTTTGTTGCGGCTCGTTCTTGCTCTGATTTGTTGGTAGAAGGAAAGGTAACATGTGGTTGCATTTTACCTTTCTTTCTTGGATTCTTAGGACAATCTAAAATCATATGTGTGATTGCACACTCATTACAATATACATTTATCATGATATCATGGTGTGGACAATCCTTAATCAAGTGATCACTACTACCACATCTGTCACATGGACGTATTGGTTGTTGTGGCAATACTTGATATTGACCTTGAAGTGGCCTCTGATCTACCACATTTCTTTCTATTTGAAGATCATGACTCACATATGCATTTCTAGCAGCTATGGGTCTTTCACTTAAGAACACTTGTTCCGCTACTACAGGATGATATCTAGGTGGTTGAGACATAACATGCTCAAATCCTGGTGGAGCCTTAGGTCTATAGTCAGGACAATGTTGCGTCGGATGGTCCCCTCCACATGTCATGCACCTTCGTTGTTGAGGAACTCTGTAGGCTGGTACTCTGTCAGAGTGGTTGATGCGTTGCATTACATTCTCTATGATTTGCTCCTCAACATTTAATTGGTTTTGTCCTAGATTCCCTCTTTGATCCTCAAGATCAGCGGTTTTCTTTTTCTCACTCGCATCATTCATCTTCTTCTGACCATCTTCATAGAATTTGCAATTGTCAACTAGGTCAACTGCCGCTTTGGTCACCTCTTCCAAGGTTTGGTATCTTTTCATGTATAGGTCCTTTTGGAGATTCTCATTCCTAAGTCCTCTGATGAATCATAGGATCTGACGTTCTGGCGTGGGTAACTCTTGGGTAGGACATCTAGCAACATATTGCTTGAAACGCAGTATTGCATGTCGCAATGTTTCTGTTTCGCTTTGTTTAAATTCCTGAATCTTAGGAAGGGTGTTATGTTTTATGCCCCTCTTGGTGAATTCTTGAACAAATTCATCCAAAATTTTCTCAATGGTTGTGAACTCTCTCCGGTTCAATAGTTCAAACCATGCTTGTGCATTGTCCTCCAATGTAAGTCCAAAACCCTCATACTACGTGTGGAAGTCCTCTGCTCATTCTGCTCGTAGGACTTGCTTGAAAGTCGAGACATGAGCGTATGGGTCTCCTATGCCATTGTACTTTCTATTTACCCATTTTCTTAGCTGAGATGGTCTTATACTTTGGGGTGCAAAGTATGGAACCATACTCCTCTCTGGTATCGTTTCATCTCTCGTTATCGCTCTAGGAGGAAATCCAGGTGGTGGTCCCCTCTTTGGAATTCTCTTAGAGGTTCTTGTGTTTGGTGGATGTATCTGAGGTCCTTCATTGACCAAATATCCACTCATCTCTAATTTGGTTCGCGGATTTGTGCTTACTATAGCTCTATATTCTCGTCCATACTTGTCAACAAATAAAGATGTCCATTGTCGGTCGACCTCGTATGTATAGACGTATAAGAGCTTGTACTCTGTCAGCTCATCTAGGTAAGGCTCTAAGAAACTGTAAAGGTTTAATTGATCTCCATCAATATACCTATATAGTCCTTCACTTTCATGGTTATACGTCCAAACTCTCTCCACAAAATTGGTCTTTATGTATTGTAGGTTTGGAAGATCTATTCTGGGCGGGTGCTCATCTATCCCTGCAATCCATGTGCTTGTATAATCTGAGTCTGAGTCTGATGTAGACATGAATTCTAGGCTTAACAGCTCTAGATTTCTGTAGTAATTCCTCTCTCAGTGTGTTCAAGTGTTTTGGTAAGGGAAAATCCAAAACTATGTCCAAACCGTGAGCGTTTTCTTACAATTCTCTCAAATTGTCGGTTTTAGACACCCCTGACTTCCGGATGCATTTTGAGGCCTTAACCACTACTTTGAGATCTGTAGTGCTGCTCAACAACTATGTTTTGATAAAAAAACTTTTGGAATCGGAGTCCGTATGTGAAAGTTATGACCAAAACAGTGAGATGTAATTTGGAAAGTTGCTCTATCTGATGTTTTTGCAAGTGGTCATTTTGAGCCCAAAATTGGTATGTGCACTCCTTAGGCAATGATAAACCCAGTGGTATACTTGGTTTCAAAAATTTTCTCAAAATTTTTTCCTCAGTTGTCTATCGCGATAGACTCACCTAGTACCCCTTGCAGATGTCCAAATACACTCAAACTTTGTGTACAGGGTATAATAGACCTTCTGAACCCAAATATGAAGTCAGATTTGAATTTTGAGTTTTCTACAATGAATTTCTGAGTCTATCGCGATAGACTCACCAGAGTGTTACTGGGATACAGGTTTTTCAACTCTTTTTACAGATTTGAGTTCCCCCTTCTCTTGAGATACTACTCACCAAGTTTCAACCAATCTGGAATACTTTTCCCTTGTAACTTGCATCAAACAATAGTCTCTTTTCTGATCTTATGAAGTAATCCTCTTAGATGCACTTACAATACTCCAAATTTACTCAAATTTTAACCATAGGCTCACAACAATATGTAGAACAAGGCCCTAAGGTCAGTTTTCAAAATTTTCAATTTTTATGAAAAAGCCCCAGTCTATCGTGATAGACTCAGCAAACTCTTCAGTTTTGAAAATTTTCCAGATTTCTCTTTACCATTGTGTTCCCTATGCTCTGTACACCTTGCTCACCAATTTCCACTTTTTTTGGAGTTTTTCTTAGGTCTCTAACTCCAACTCTAGAATTCTGAGTCTATCTGATCACTAGAAAATAGACCTAGGATGATTTCCCAATGTCCAAAATCCACCAAATTTTGTGTGTAACCTCCTGAGAGGCTAAACAAGCTATGCTCCAGAGAGTTTTGAAAATTTCAATTTCTTTGGCCCTGCTTTGAGTCTATCGCGATACACTCAGCAAGTACCCCTTCTATGAGTCAAACTTGAACTTTGACTATACCATTGTGTTCCAACACCTCTCCTTAGTCCTCCTACCAATTTTAAAGTGGTTTGGACTTTTACTTTGTCAGTTAGACCAGATCTGGTGTTTTCTACAAGCTGAATCCTCTCAAATGGTTTAGACCCACTTTTTGATGTCCAAATGACTTCAAAATTTTTATGTGTCCTTGATAGCACCTTTCCAAGCTATGCCACAGAGGTTTTTGAAAAATTCAGTTTCTATCACTGGGTTCTTAGTCTATCGCGATAGACTCACCAAGTATGCTAAAATGACACTTTTTTCAAATTTTCTCTTCACAGATGTGATCCCTACCCTCTGTAGATCATGTATACCAAGTTTCACAAGGTTTGGAAATTTGGTCAAGTCCCTTTACCCAATTTGTCTCTGAAGTCTGACTCAAAACACCAGACAAGTGCTTTGGTGGTCTTCTTGATGTCCAATTTCAAATTTGAAATGATGGTTAAGGTCTAGGTGAGGAGTGGATTCAAGCTATCTAGTCACAATTTCCAAAAACTGTCCCACTCAAAATGTCATGAGTCTATCGCGATAGACTCAGCAAGTTGTGCAGGAAAAGTCAACTCAAAATTGTGACTTCACTTTTAGATTCCCCTTACTCTCTTGTGTCTATACCTCAAATTTCATGCAATTTGGACACTTGGTTTGTGTTTTGGGCCATTTTTAGTGTTTTTGTCAGAACCTGAATCTCTATCTGGGCTTTAGATTCACTTCTAGTGATCCAAACACCTTGAAATTTGGTGTGTATGCTATGTAGGCTCTGCTTAAGCTATCCCTAGGAGGGATTTGCAAAATAAGGTCCACAGCTAAATATCCCCAACCTATCGCGATAGGCTCATAAAGTTTCCCAGTTTTAGTCTTTTTACAAAGTTCTCTTCACAACTAGTTTCCTTATCCTCTGTATAGTGAATACACAAAGTTGTGCAATGTTTGGACTATTGGTCAAGGTCTTTTTTCCACTGTGTCTCTGAACTTAGACTCTAAACACCAGACTTGAGGTTTGGTGGTCAAGCAGGTGTCCAAGTACACTCAATTTTTGGGAGCAACCTTGTATTGATGTGTTTTACCTGTGGTATAAGGGGTTTTGCCTGATTGTGAGTCTATCTCCAATTCATCAGTCTATCGCGATAGACTAGGCAGAGAGCCACTAGAAAGTAGTTTTTTCTCTATTTTTGGACAATTTGGTTCCCAATGCCCTTAGAAGCCTATCCCCAAAGTTTCATTCAATTTGGACTTCTTTTCCTTTGGATTCAAGTATTTCACGGTTCACTTCCTTACACTCGAAAAAAGCAAATTCCCACTTAGATACACAAGCACTGATGCAAATGCTTTGAAATTTCACATACAAGCTCTAGAGCATATGCAAAACAAGGTCTTGAGGTCAAACTTTTTGTTTTTTGAAAATTGCAGATTTGGTTTCAGATTTTTGTTTTTTGGGTTTTTTAGAGTTTTTTTTTTTTTTTTTGGATTGGAACAAATCTGTGTTTTTCCCCTACCTTAAGGTCTCCAATGCAAAAACAAGCACTCAAATCGGCTTTCAAACGACCATTTTAGAGCATTTTTACCATAATCAACACAATTTTGCCTTTTGTGTTTTCAAGCACATTTTCATGTCAAAATTGCTCTAGATCAACATCAAATGTCCTACACTACCTAAAGTCCTACTTTGGATGGTTGAATGGTTGTTTTTGCTTTCTGGCAAGCAAACAGCCTCCGGCTTACCTTTTGCGTTTTTCTTTGCGTTTTTTCTCTTTCAAGTTCTTCACAACTATAAGTCACAACCAAACACACAAACCATAAAACCTAATCTAAACACACAACAAAATAATATAACCATACCTCAACCTCATGGTGGACCACCTCGGCGAGACGTAGGCTCCCTGGCTATCCCTCAGTCAAGAGATCCGCTCTCTAACTTCCCACTAAGAAGGCAAATGGTGACAACACTCTAGAAAACTCTAGAAAAACGCTATACTATCAAACACGAGTGATGCGGTCTACGCTAGTTTAGGCGCTTCGTCCTCGGCAGCGGCGCCAATGTTAGCGGGTACGCCGCGACGGACAATGGAGCACAACGAGAACACAGACCAACAAACTGTCAATCCGAGGACGTAGCTGACCCGACTAGGGCATGGAGGCAATCTCTGGGTTGTCAACCCTGAGCTAGACACGAACAACACTCTACAGTCACTAATCCTACCACAACACTACCATAAAGCAAAGAAACAGACAACGCATCCTACGAAACACTACAAGCTCGAAACAGTCTCAAATCATATCGGAATGACTCGAAATCGGAGGGTAAGACTCACAAGGATATATCCTATGTGGCCAAACACCTAAACCCTGAAAACCATAACTGTAAAACCTCTAATCGCTGTCGCGATAGACTCAAAACAGCAATTTCCAAAGTGTCCAAAACTGATCTACAAAGACATCAACACGAAGAGCTTCTCGCCTTGATTCTAATGACTACTCGATCATTCAGAATGGATGTCGTTTGAGGTACTTACGACCAAATATAGCTCGTAGCAGACGGGCTCACGATGTGGTCCTCGGCTTGCATTGCTTGCGTCGACGCGGAGAGCTCCTCGATGCTAACACGCTCCTACTCTCATATCTGCAATGTGATTAGTGTGCGCGACGGTGTGTGTGCGTGAAGCTCACTACTGTGTGCTGCAGAACCCACGACTGTGTATTAATTGAGATAACGTAATGTGTCTTTTACAAAGCCTTAGGTTTCAGCTTATATACAAAGCCTTCAAACCTAATGTCCGGCCAAATAACCTGAATTGACTCTAGGCTTCTACAGAGCTTAATTACAAGAAACTGAGTTGGCTTTACTCATTACACAAGCATCTGTGGCCAAAATACAAGTGCCGATTTAAAATATGAGGTTCCCGTAAACATTACAAAAGTGGCCGTAATGGCTCAAAACAATAATAATGGGATATTCGGTGACGTTCATGAGCTCGTATCTTCATGTTGCAGCATCCATCTTCATCTTCATTAATTCATCACCATCTTCATGTGGAATCTTTAGAATCTTTGAGGAATCTTAATGGAATCTTTGTGGAAACGTTGTTGAAAGGGCGTCCTTTCAATATACGGTCTCAACCAGAGGCATGTATGGCCGAAGGGTGGATCGTTCAAGAGGCATCTGTTTACATATCAGATTATTTGGCACAAGCTGATCCTTCAATGCCTCGCATGTGGTCAGACGAGGAAGATGCAAGGATGACTTCACAATTGCCAAGTGGAAAGGTGTTTACGGTTCGCCACGCGGGCGTCCATAGCATAGCCTTCAGGCATCAACATAGATATCAATAGTAGGGAAGCGACTCGGATGAGGCATGGAAACTCACTAGGGTGTCAATCCTAATGAAGTGAACTCGAAGAGATGCAACGACTAACTCTACAAGAAAATCAAATGCACTAAAGCCAAGTAATCTGCCTATGTCCTTCTACACAGCTCTATAGTCATCACACCTGTTTACCATGCAAATCATATCGGATTCGCATGAAACTTGAAGGGAAGCTACAGGGGACTATCACAAGCATATCCTATCACTTTCATAGCATTTTGGATGGGTACATGGATCGCAATCGTTCGTCTAAAAGTACGCAAAAACAGTAAACGAATGATCCTAAAGGGTCATTTTTGGGTCCCTAAAGCCTCTCCTAGGGTCAAAACAACATAAAATACGCATATAAACACTCAAAACAGCAATTTAAGGCCACAACGGTTGCGTTTGATACCTTGAATGCTTACACTTGAATGGAAGAGCAGAGTAAGAAGAACACAATAGCGATGATTACAAGTTGGAGCCAAGAGGTCGCTCCCAGTGCGTACAACAATAGTCACTTATCTTCAAAAATAATCCCCCTTTTCCACTTAACTTAGTGTATTATATACCTAGGGCTTTCTAAATTGGTCGGCGGACAACTTCTCATGCACCTTTACATACATCACTGGAAAAATTACATCTTTGACTTAGACTTGACATAGACGATTGTCATTAGGCTTTTACAGGGTTTGATGTATTAAACATCGGAAAAATAATGTGACCACATCAAAACTTTGGCCGGCTAACCCAACGGGTGCCTTGGCTAGGTGGGCACTTGTATATTGTTATCACCTCCAAACACTCCCCCCTTCCTAGCTCGTGTCGTCCCTTGACACGACCATTTGTAGTCTGGTCTTCTTGTTGATGAGACTCCCCCCTTCCTTGATTGAGTTATATCTGGCATGTTTTGCTTGTTCAAATGGGGTGCCCATTTGCCTTTGATTGATGAACATGTGTTCTTTGTGATTTGGATGTTGTGGACGAGGCATTTGTGCATGTTGTTGCACATCCTGCTTTACCTTTCCATTTGTGCAGTTGGTCGATGATACCTGCCTCTTTGGATACTTTGCCTCCCGGTGCAGTTGACTTTTTATTGGAGCTTGTATCTCAAAATGTCTAAGACTTTGACATGTGTGCACTGGCATCTCCAATTTTATTTTCTTTGCCACTTTGTTAAAAGAGCTTTGTTGGTATCTTTGAAGATAAGAGCTGCTCTTGTCGAAGCGTAGTTGAGAACAATGCGGCCCCACTTTATCTCTTTGAAGATCGTGTAACAAATTCTTTATTGGTTTCATTTGATGGAAGGAATATATACAATAGAATAGTGATGGGGGTTTCTAAATTAGGGTCTAGAACCTGAATGACCAAAGGGAAAAACCTAGTGGGAAAAAACGCCTTTGGTATACGCTCTTATTGGGGTTGAACATTTGGAAGTTGAGTACCTGTTCATGCAAGGTGAGTGCTTGGGAGAAATAAAGTAAGAGTGTGTAATGCAAGTGCCAATTATGGGACACTCTATATGCACACAAGAGTTCTTTCAAGAAAATCATGCGGTGTGAAAAATGAGTTGTTGGGTGCTTCAAGGAACAAATGTAGCACATGTGATATCCAAGGACATCTCAATAGCTTCCACATTTCCAAGAAGGGTTTTTGATGTTGAAGCTTCTCCACTCATTACTCACTATGCATAGTGCGTGAGTGTCTTTTGGACTCTCTTCTTCACTTTACCAGGGTTAAAATACATAGACTTGGACTCTTATGCTCACCTATACCAGCATGAGCGACACAACATAAATATGCTCAACTCCTCCACCTTGAGAAATACCTAGAATAGCTAAGACTCTTAGACCACAGAGAATATTACTTGAAGCTTTCTGACTAATGCCTTGCTCATTTAGTGGCTCAGTTGCCTGACTCTTGACTTTTATGCCATGTATTTTTAATGGCGACTTAGACTTACCTGTTCATGGCCTGAAACCCAATGCCATAAGTTCTTGAGATTAAGCCCTCTATCATTGCTTTGGTCTTTGGATGCCACCATCTTTTCAAGTAAGTTGGCATACTTTGACTCCTCTAGCTTCTTTTGTTGCATGGGATGTTTCATAAGGAGGCCGCATTGTTGTACCTTTACTTTTTCTTCTTTGTGAGGAGATTGAGTTTTCAACAGTGGTTTTGGGACCCATTTTGTTCTTGCTTCATGAGTTGCTCCCTTGACTTGATGGACACTAGGATTTTGTATCCATACTTGGCTATTACCATTGTAAAAGCCTTGCTTTTGTAGTAGAAGACGAGGGATCCATTTTGAGGTTGTTTCTCCCTTGGTTGTGCTTAGTCTCCATTGGCTCTTTGTTGTTGTTGATTGTCTTTGTGTGGGGTCCTTTGCTACTTGGTTGGTCTTAGTGGCTTTAGGTTGAGCAACTACTTTGGGTAACCATATTTGGGTGTTACCTTCATAGAATCCTTGTGCTTCAAGTAGCTTGATGGGAACCATTCTATTCTTTGTCTTCATTTGGCCTTGTTGGGTAGCTTGATAAATCTCTGACTTTGGTACCCATATTTGTTGTATTTTTTTCTTCTTTGAAGCTCTTTTATTTTGCTTCTTCTTTCTCCTAGTTGAGTTGGTTGTCTTGCGTTGAATGTTCGTCTTGTTCTTTGTGGGGTTTCTTTGTAAGGGTGAGAAGTTCCATGCCGTTACCTTGGACTTTTTGGCCCAAACATCATTTGAGGCCACCCACCCTGTCGCCTTTTGTTGTTGAGATTGTTCTTGAGAGTGTATCCAAATTGGATCTTTGACTTTAATGTGTTCCTTGGATACCAACACCTGCTTGACATTTCTTTGCTTCTTTTGGAGACTTTGCTGCGATGGAGATTTAGGTTGCAAAACCTTTTGTTTAGGGATCCATTGCATTGTTGAAGCTTTCGTTCTTGATGTAGAGGATTTGCTTGAGCTTTGATGTGGGCTTGTCGAAGGTAAAACTGACTTGTGAGGATGATCTTCTTCAATGTTTAGTTTGGCCTTAGCTTTTTGTGCTGTAGATGGTTGTGTCTTTTTTGTTTATGTCTCTTGGACCGTCTTTGTTGTTGTTGTTGATGCTTTTTGTTGTTGCCCGAAGAAGATATTCTCCCAACTCTTTGTAGGACTAGACTTTCTTTGATGTGATGTGAGTCAACTATGTTGAAGTTGTCTTTGAACTCCCCATGACTCAACTTGAGTATTACCTCCACTATGCCAAAACTTGGGATTGGTGTTTTGGCAGTGGTGTATACTCTTTCCTCCACTTCTTTAATTTTCGGCTTTCCCATCATTATCCAAGTGCCATATGATATTATATTCTTAGTAGCATAAGGATCAATTGAGGCCAAACATGTAACCTTGAGCCCTGTTTGTCTGCATAAATTGAATTTGATCAATGTGGGATATTTTTCATCTTTGGCTTCTTCCTCATTCTTCCTTTGATCTTGAGTTTGTAGAACATCTGTCGATGTGGAGCTTTGCACATCTAATTCTTCCTGTACTTTCAACTCTGCATCATTTGAAGTTAGTTTCTTTGGAGTAGATGTTGTTGACTCTTCAAGTATGTCAATGATGACATCTCCACATGGTTGTATTGCTCTCCTAGTTTGTGTTTGTGCAGCATCCTCCATGACATAGTTATTTTTTCCTCTTTTTTCATTCTCACAAATCTCATTAGCATTTTCAGCACTTTCAACATAAAACATGAAACTAGGTCGTAACCTCATTCATCAAAAAACTTGGTTGGAGTTAGCTCATTTACAAACACATCCAAGGTTGCCAATAATTGAGTCCATCCAAATGGCTCAAATAATTGCTATGGAAAGGGTTCCGCTATGTAAGCTTCATCGTCCATTGATCTTTCTAGGATGCAATCCTCCTTCACTGAGCTTCCACACTTTGAAGCACCACACATCCAAAGTTCTTGTTTGGTTTGTAGCCACGCAGGTATCTCTTTCCCATTGAATATAATAGAGTCAATTTATTCTAAAGGAGGTCTATTCACATCTCTATAGCTATGGTCTTTTATGCTTATTTTTGTGGTGATCTTTTTATGTCTCAAGTAGATATAGTCATAGCCCCAATCTTGAACCATCTTAAGTTGACGCATGAAAGGTCTTCCTAAAATGATATCAAAATTGTTCCCTTTTTCAAAATCTACTATTGCAAATGTATGTACACAGAGGTTTTTTCGTGTATCCATCTGCAAGTTGCAGCTTCATTCTAGTTTTCCTAAGCGCTAGTCTACCCCATTTTTCCCAAATGTCTTTTGTGGCTACGGCTACTCCAGCCCCACTATCAAGTATAGCCAATGTTTTAACTCCTTTGTATTCCACAGGTAAGGTGGTGTTTCCTTCTTCTCCTTTGCAATATTCCCCCACCTTGTTTATTGTCACAGGTTTAGCGTTTGCACTTTCTTGTTGAGTTTTGTTTGATTGTTCATTTGAGGGTAGATCTTGAAGAGGTATCTTTAATCTCCTCTTCCCCAAATTGTTGCCTACTTCATCCCATACATGTGCTCTAATCTTAAGCAGTTCAAATAGAGTAATGGTGCAATGTATTGGAGCTCACATCAACTTTTGCATACTCTTTGTATCCATCATCTTGGATATGGCTTTCCTCTGAGATGGCACCACTCTAGTCTCTGAGTCTGCCTCATGTTCTCCTAT
>NC_140950.1:60547362-60644862 GCF_014529385.1 Adiantum capillus-veneris
CTCTCAACAAGGATCTTATGTCCTTGTAATCAATGCAAGCATGTTGTGTGACGGAAAGACGTGTTTCTTTGCAGAACATTCACATATTTGGCGAGTTCGATCCATCTATTATAGATCGAGTTATTGACAATTATAACTCGTCAGACTCTGACGTTGGTCAACAGGCAGCAATCTTGCAACCCAACAGACGTGTTCGCGGGCGCTTTGGTCAAGCACCATACATGAGGCCACAAGATGTAGCCTCTGATAGCTCAGAGGATGATCATGCAGACCACATTCTCAATGAGGCAATGTTTGAGCCCAAGATCGATGAAATGATTGAAATGATCATGGATTCAGAAAGGCTTATCTATGATGATATGAAAAGTGAAGCCGATACGCCGTTGAATGATGGAGCACGTGTGTCTAGATTGAAGGCCCTCCTGGTTCTTCTCAACATGCAGGCAAAGTTTGGATGGAGTGACACTAGCACCACAGTGCTTTTTAGGTGATCTATTACAATGTGTTTACTTTAATAATGATCTGATAGATTGCTTACACGAGTGAACCGCATTTTTTTGTTGTGTAGATTGCTCAAAGAGCCTATTGATAATGTGATGCCAGATTCCAGAGAGGAAGCAAGAAAGATCTTGTGAAACTTGGGGATGGATTAAAATTTGATTCACGCTTGTCCTAACGATTGCATTCTTTTCAAAGGGGAATACATAGACATGGAGAAGTGTCCAAAATGTGATTCCAAGAGATATCGAGTAGATCTCCATGGAACAAAAATTCCACAAAAGGTTTTGCGACTATTGGAAGAGCTACAACACTTGTGGATTGGCATAGAAGTGGTGGATATGAGCCGACACACAGGTCAATGGAATGCTTTGATCAGAGGCATTGATCAGAGGCATTCTAATGTGCACCATGCATGACTATCCCCAACTAACAGAATGCTCAGGTGATTTACACTCAAACTCAAACACTCTAAATCTTTGTTTTTCTCAAGCTTATCTATTGTCATGTGTATACATGCAGGGCTTCAAACAAGCGGATATAGAGCATGTGTCACATATGGACCTAGACTGGATGCACGTCGGGCACTCTCATTGAAGAAGCAAATCTACGAAGGTCATCAAGCGTATCTTCCAAAGAATCATGTGTTACGCGACGTCTTTTTGGAAAGAGAGACACCAAGGATGTCTGCACAAGCATGGTTAGAGCAGAAGGAGATGTGTGATGACGGTTTGCCCCCAGGGATGAAGAGATTCTCTTTATGGTACGAGTTACCATATTGGCCTTAACTCATGATCAATCACTTGCTCGATCCAATGCACATAATCAAGAATGCGGGTAATCTGCTATGGGACCATTTGACCGGTAAGAAAGATGCTTTGGGAGCCAAGGTTGACCTTAGAAATATGGATCGTATGGAGCAATATTGGCCGCAAACAACATTCGATGGTGGATGGATAAAACTCCCTAAATCGCCATGAATTTTCACAGGAGCCCAAGAATGCAAAGTAAAAGAGACCATTTGGTCTGTGTGGACCCCCACTGGCATAATGCACTCGCTACGAATGTGTTTCAATAAAGAAGGAAATATTACTGGTTTGAAGTCACACAACTGGCATAAAATGTGTCAGGTATGTTTGAAGTGGAATATTTCATAGTGAGAATTGTGTAACAAAATCGTGTGTGGACTTTAATATCATTGCTAGACTTTTTTTGCAATTTATTTTACCAATGGCCATTGAGGGATGTTTGTCTCCTAACGTCCGTAACACAATCTACAAACTTGCAAAATTGGTGCAATGGATCTCACAAAAGGAGATCAATGTAGACTCCATACCATTCGCCAAACTAAATGTTGTGGAGGTTGTGTGCATGTTTGAGAAACACTTTCCTACTACCATGCTAACCATTCAGGTGCATCTTCTTGTTCACATAGTTGATGAGGTGGAAATAGCTGGCACAGTACATTCCAAATGGTTGTTCTTTTTAGAACGTTTCATGAAAACACTTAAGGGACATGTGCGTCAGAAGGCACGTCCGGAGGGTAGCATGGTAGAAGGTTGGCTGGTATTGGGGTCTCTAGTTTACATTGGAGAGTGGCTAGACGGATTTGATAAAGATCGGGACACGCTATGGGTAACCATAGATGATGAGCACATATCTGGGATTGTCATGTGCAATCTCGGTGTTGAGAAGAAGATGACGAAAGATCTAGAGGCTAAAATCAATCGATTTTGCATGCTTCACAATCCAGTGATGCAAAAGTGGATTTCATAATACTTGGTTTCTCTCTACACAAGAATCCATCCCCCTTTATGAATCCTCTCTCTCTCTCTCTCTCTCTCTCTCTCTCTCTCTCTCTATTTGTCCATGTTTTCTTCTCCATTCATTCAATATTAAGATTAATGTTCGTGTGTTTAATGCAGACATGGATGACGATGAGTTTCTTTCTTATTTTTCACCCTGACAGAGGCAATGGTACAAGGATCATCATCGCTCTAGAGCACCATCATGGCATTCTACTCCTTCAGCGTCTCCCTCTATTTGGCAACGGTGGTTGTTGTGGGGATGCCACCCCTGATGCCTCGACACCACCTCGTGTTCAACGAGGCTCATTACCTTTTCCTTCTTTGCCCGCCCCCACACCAGCCACGACATCATCATCTATGCCAGATTTTGCATGGCTGACAGCCGTTCTTGGCTACACACCAACTACCTACTCCTCCGGGAGTCACCCCAATCGACACTCCTAGCTTCGGGGCCGAGACTCCAGTGGAGACACCTGACGTCTGGACCCCCATCGACACGCTGCTAGAGACCCCTGCCTGGACACCTAGTTTCATGCGTCACAGGCAAGAGGGCTTGCCTTACTCCGTTGACTTCAGCGGCGGCATCATCTTGGATGATGAAGGCAAGAAGGTGATTTCGTGCAGGGAGCTCACACCACTTGGGGAGCGGCGGCGGGTGGACATCATTTGAGGCCAATTTTGTAAGTATTTTTGCATTGCTCTTTAGGTTTGATAGTTTACGATTTACGGGTTTTTAAACTCTAACATAATGGAACTTTGTATGTTTTGAACAGTGGTCGATGACAGGACGTGACCCCACACCGTACGAGCACGAGTACGCAGGCAGGAAGGGCTTAAACGCCCTGATGGACATCCTGAGTTCTCGGGGCGGCATGGTTAGTATTAGGGTTTACTCTTTTCTATTTGTTGTATTGTTTTTAAATTATATGTTTATACTTATAAAAATCAGTCTTATAGAATCCGACAGATATGCCGCTTGGACGCGATGAGACGTCTGATTAGACGACGTCAGTCTAGTCGTAGCTAGATATCATTAATTTACTTTTGTCATAGCATTTGTATCATGACATGATGTGTATACATCTTTTTGTGACTATTGGAAAACCATGTATATTTTCTCAATAAAGACAATGGTGTTGTAACTATTACATTTGCAAAGCTTAACAACCAAGTGATTTTGCTTATGATGACAATTATCATTGATTTACTTTCATCAATCTACTTTTGTCAGTTTTGTATCTTTATTCTGCAAACAATACTATGGATGATGGAGTTAATGGTTATATTGTCTTGTGGGTGACTACTTTGGGTTTATACCTAACCTTGCACTTTCTTTCAAAGGTGAATCTGGTCTTATCTTGGATTCATTTAGGTTTACTCTATTATTGAAACATTCAATATGGTTGATGGATGGCAGGGCATTCAATGCCTTGCGACCAAAATTGTTTACTCTCGGACATCACTATAAGCGCCGCTATATAAGGCTCTGCATCATCGCTATATGCGTTGCTATAGGTAGCTTGTAAGCGTCACTATTAGTGTTGCTATAAGCGTTGCTATATAGCGATGACTATAGCAATGCATATAGCGACAGTTATAGTGACGCTCATAGTGACGTCCCCGTACCGACGCTATTAGCGACGTTTTTAGCGACGCCGGAGAGTATAAAAACCCAATGTATTTCCGTCACTAAAAACATCACAAGTGCACACAAGCTCTTGTAGTGTGGGTTGTTTTCCTTAGATCTTTTCTTCAATCGGGAGGATGCTACCATTCAACATTAAAAAGGTCAAGAGGATTTCGTTAGTATTTATCACTTTTGTAGCATGGTCATTGACTGAGGTTGCCCAAAATATGCATTAAGCACAATTGGTCTTTGTCTATGGTGGTTAACCTAGCTAAGGTACTCGGTATTTATACCCTTATATCCTATCGAGGCTCTCCATGGGCAAGTGCTTCTATATTAACAGGCCTTGCAATATATAATGCAGTCAAATCTGTACAACAATCTATTCAACCGGATACCATTTGATTACTATAACTTTGTAACGGGTGGTTTGATGCCATATCCAATCTTGTAGCTAAGTTCATACATCTACACATTCAAGCAACGGTGAAGTAAACTCGGAAAGAGGTTGGGTGGAAGAGGACCATTGGCGAGGATGAGGAGAAGTGATTAGTTTGAAGGCCTAGTCATGCCTTACCTGACCTAGTTATACCAGATTGAAATAAAACTAGGCCTTCAAACCATTAGATAGAATGCTCCATACACACTATAATTAAACCATTAAAATATTAGCATTTAACAAAAATATTAAAGTTAGATAGAAACACATACTTTCACTCTCTCATTTTATGATGCTTAAAAGTAATAAAAATACCCTTGGTGCTTTGTGCTTTTTTTAATGTAAATTTTTATCTTGTTTTGCTCGATTTAGGGATTGCTCGAGAAAATTTTCTCGGGGTTTGGGATTCCTCCAACACAAGGCGTGATATTCAGATTGCAGTCTAACAGGTGAGTAAATTTATGCATAGCGTAGGGTGTATGCATTGGTAGGCTCTCAAGAGGATTTTTTGCTACTTGAGTGGCACTTTCATCTTGGCTTGTTTTATCCCATGGAAGGGTATCATTACTGCTAGACTTACATTCTTTTTAGACTCAAATTGGGATGACTGTTTTCACATGTGAGTGTCAAGAGTGGTTTTGCTTCATGCTCGGTAGCTCATGCATATCATGGTTGAGCAAGAAATAGCCTATTGTGGCCACTTCTAGTTGTGAGGTTGAGTACAAGGCAGTCTTCACAGCTACGGTTGAGTGTGTATGGCTCATACGCCTTATGGATGATTTGGTTGTTCAACAGGACACTACCAACGTCATCTACACTGACATTCATGGTGCATTTGCAATAACAAGGAACCCCATTTTTCATATCTGCACACAGCACATTGAGGTGCATTACCACTATGTTAAGGAGAGAATCTCAGAAGAAGAGATCGACTTGGCATATTACAAGACAACCTTGCATATCTTTTCACAAAGGCATTGTCTTGTGAGAAGTTTGAAGCTTTCCGCAAAGATTTCTGTAAAACTTTTGACTTACTCCTCTTTATGGACTAAAGAGCCATATCTTGTTCACCACATCAATCCCAAGGGAGATTTGTTACCATACATATGTGGTAGTGATGTGTGTGAACACACTTAGGACCGTTGGGACATTTGTTTCCTCACTAGGAGGTTTTGTCCCCTCGTGCATTGTATATGCCCATCACTCTAGGGCTAACTTATCTTTCATTGTGCACTAAAAAATACATATTGTTTGTTGTGTGCCTTGAGCTTCCTTCATCTTCTCCAAGCTGTGTGTGTTTACCTGCAACCCTATTTCCAATAGTAGATAGTTTTAAGTTACAAGATCTTGAACATAATTTTCTCTATCACAGCAAGTATATTTTCAAAATTGCATTGACATTCACAAAAACTCTCCAAAATCTATCACTTCCAATTGGGGTTTGGTTTCTTAGCCTACTTAATAATTTGTCAACGATATTCATTGTTGCGTGTGAAATTGTGTGTTTCCAATAAATTTATTGTTTTGTTGGATTCTTGTAAACGTTTTCTTGTATGTTCAATGTCTACTTCGTGGTTATGATTCATCCCAAGATTGGTTGTGATATATAAACATTACTATATAAGGTGAAAGATTTAGAGGGATTTAGAGAGACGTTGGGAGGTAAATGTTTATCTTAAATTCCATGGAGGCTCTATTTCTCTTCTCCCACTTTATTCTTCAATGTGATACTAACATGGTTCATTGCTAGAATTCTATGGGCTACCTCACCTCCACTTAAGAAGTTACTCCAACCAAACCGTAGAATAGATCATTGCTAGCACTCCATGAGCTACCTCACCTCCACACCAACCCCTACTCCAACCTGATCTATAACAGAAAGGGCCTTGAATGGTAATGGAGAAGGTAGAGCCAATTATATGATAAGGTAAAGGTCAATTATCCATGAAAAACAAAGATAAATAGCTCTTTTCTACCAGCCTCTTCATTTAAGAAGGTCTTGTTTAAAGTAAAAATCGAGCAGTTTTGCTGCGGACTTCTTACAGAGATCCAAGACTAGTGCTTGCAGTATAAGTCAAATTCTATTTAAGAATTGATGGGTCATGTGTCATGGGGTTTTGCCATACATTTGGGCAATCTAACTTACCCCACTGATGAGATCTCGACTCAAAGAATCCAACAGACTTCTAATAATGAAAGTAGAAAGAGAAAGAGTTTCCAAGAAAAGGAAGACAAGGATTCACAACCCCGGCTCACTCTTCGAGAGAGGGCCAACTACATCAAAAAGGAGAAGTTTCGGATGCAGAGGACATGGGCACGTCTCCACGAAGTGCCCTTAAAAGGCTTAGAAAGAACAAAATGAAGACATGCCAAAGAGTTTGAGAGAAACTGAGGAATATGGCAGAAAAGGCAAGATGAAAGAGGGATTGGTGCCAAATTGCATGGGTAACAACCCAAGCACGATTGATGAAAGTAGAGAACTTTGTCGAGCTTGGGGCAAATTGAATGATCAATAAGCTATGATTTTCTTTGATGGTAGAGCCAAGGCCAACTTCATTTCACCTGAACTGGCGATGCGGCTCAAGATTACACCCGATCGAATTGGACCACAAATAGAGGGAGTTATAGCAGGCAGCAGGCCAGACAGGACATAGCCATTACACCTGTCATTGGAAAACTTTGATTTCATTGTTAGGGATATTTGGCACACAAGGACTTCTACACAATTCCCTTGGAAGGTTGTGATGTCCTCCTTGTAGTCCGTTGGTACCATGAGAACAATGCTTGGTTGATTATCGGGCAAAGAAAGAGACATTGACAAATGAAAAGGGACAAAAATTTGTACTTGGTGTGAAATTGAAGGGCGAGTTTGTCCTTATTGTATGGGCTTCGACCGTTTCAAAATTAATAAAATCCAGTCTGTTTGTCTACGTGATCTTTTTCAAATAGTTAAATGATGAACACAGGACAAATATGTCTGAACTTGATAAAGTACGCTAACGTTTATCCACACTCATGCCAATTGCTTTTTAGAGGGCCTGTCAGATGAGTTTCCACCAGCTCGTTTTGAGGATCATACTATTGATCTGATCCTTGGAAGCACACCACCGAATTGGCCACCCTACGGTGTAAGCCGAGCCTAGAATGAAGAGATTATGAACCAAGTGAGAGACCTCTTGGAAAAGGGTCTTATTGAGCCGAGTACTTCACCCTACTGCTCTCCGGTATTGTTGGTTTTAAAGAAAGACACATCTTGGAGAATGTGCATTGATTATAGACCTCTCAATAAAATTACCTTCAAGAACAGATTTGTGATTCTAAGATTGATGATATTCTTGACAGACTACAAGGATACTCTTGTTTTAGCACGATCGATTTGAAAAGCAGATATCATCAGATCTGAATTGCACTGGGAGATGTCTACAAGACAGCTTTTTAAACGAGCTTCGGTTTATATGAATTTTTTGTGATGCCTTTTGGCCTTACCAATGGTCCAACGACTTTTAACCGAATGATGGGCATGATTTTCAGAGAGTACAAATCTTTTGTTGGCACTTTCTTTAATGACATTATACTCTTGTCCAAGGATGAGGTAGAACATAGACAACATCTACTACTATAGGTCTTTCAGGCATTGCAAGATCACAAGTTGGTGGTTAATGCCAAGAATAGTTATGTTTTCTTATCAGAGATACACTTTTTGGGACACATTGTCTCAGTAGCTAGAGTACAGATGGACCCATCCAAGATTGAGACCTCGAGGGGTTCACTATGTGTAAAACTACCATATCACGTGTGTTCAAGACATGTTGGTGAAACCCCTTATCTATGAATTTTTTTAAATATATAATGCACTCTTTTCTTTTAAAATCTGTAAGTAATTTTCAAATTTGAAAAATAATGCCCTTCTATATATGTATTTCTGTAAGTTTCAAGAACTTTAAATACCCTTCTGTTGAACTCACATGATTGATTACATTTTTATTAGGTGACCTCCCCGGGATTGAGACTGATTGGCCAGATTTTAAGAATATCCATGAAGCTCGAAGGTTCTTGGGCTTATATTCTTACTATTGGAGGTTCATTAGAAAGTTTGCAGAGGTTGCTTCCCCTTTGCATATCTTGACAAAGAAAGGAATCCCTTTCTCGTGGGGACCCACAAAGGTGATTGCCCCTTAGACTTTGAAAGAGAAATTGACTGCGAGACCAGTTTTGACTTTGCCGAATTTTTAGTCACCTCTGTAGGGACCCACAAAGGTGACTGCCTTTAAGAATTTGAAAGAGAAATTGACTACGGGACCAATTTTGAATTTGTCGGATTTGCAAAAGTCATTTGAAGTATATTGTGATGCTTGTGGTCGTAGTCTAGGTGCGGTCTTAATGGCAAGAAGGCTATGTCATTGCCTATGAGAGCCGATTGTTTTCAAGATTGGAATTGATAGCACATATTTATGAGAAAGATATTTTGGCGGTTATCCATGCTCTCACTCAGTGGCAACATTACCTACTCGAGTAGATTTTACAGTCTTCACTGATCATCAGAGTTTATGTTACTTGTTGTCACAGAAGTAGCTAGCGGAAAAGATGATGTGGTGGGCTAACGTCTTGTCATGGTTTCACTTCTAGATTGTGCATGTGCAGGGACAAAAGAACTTGGTGGCAGATGCTCTTTTCTGGAATCCATTAGTCTTGGCTATTTTCGTGATTCATCATAGAAGCTTCGAGGACATGGTCAATCAATACACCAGAGATCCAGATTTTTTAGATGTATTCAATCGAATAGAGAATGGGGAGGTAGTAGCGAGATATTCCATTCGAGATGGCTACTTGATGAAGAAAACGATGTTGTGCGTTACACAACCATTGAGGAAAAAGGTTCTAACCGAATGCCATTGTCCACCATTTATGGATCACCCGCAGCATTGATACCACCTTCTACATGCATAAATCACACTCACCATGATGAGCTCCCCCTCGCTATAGCCTCTTTCCACCTCTAGCATCACCCTGCTAGCACAATAGATAGGCTTCATGTAGTGGGAGTTGTTACCTCTTTGAAGAAGCATAGCTCCAATGGCATCCTCACCTACTGATGGATTCACATAAAACTCCTTATCCCAATTAGGATCTTGCATAGTAGGAAGAGAACCAAGAACCTCTTTGATACCTTGAAACACCTCTTCACATTCATTTGTTCATTGTAGAGGATCCAACCTTGCTACTTGTTGTAGAGGATAAAGAAGTTGAGAGGAAAAATAAATGAACCTTGCCATATATTTCACCTTTTGAATGAAAGTAGCAAGTTTCTTTGTATCTTTAGGTGATGGGAGGAGCACCAAAGCCTTTACTTTGTCAGGATCCGCTTCAATCCCATTCTGTGAGATCATATGCCCCAAAAACTTCACTCTTGGTTGAGCAAGATGACACTTCTTTGGGTTGAGTTGACCTCCACTTTCATCATATTTCTTCAATGCCATCCCCAGCTTTGCACAATGATCCTTTCTAGAGCTATAAACACAAAAGTCATCAATAAGATCCTTCACAAACTTGAGAAGAAAGGAGAGAACACCTTATTGACGGGCTTTTGATACCACGCACATCCATTCATAAGACAAAAAGGAAGCACACAATAACAAAAGAATCCCCATGGTGTGATAAATATGGTCTTGTTTTGGTCTTCTAAAGCCAAGGTGAGCTGAAAATATCCAGAGAATCCATCACATACACTATACCTCTCATGCCCTGCAATAGAATCAAGTATGTCATCTATGAAAGGAAGAGGATCCCTCTTCATGAATGCGTTTAGAGGCTTAAAAACAACACATATCCTCCACTTTCCATCCTTCTTCAGTGTGACAACAACCGGACTCACCCATTCTACAGTACTCATAGGACATATAAAACCTGCTTCAAGAAGCTTGTCTACTTCTTCCTTTAAAGCATTAAGTTGTACCTGTCCCACTCTCCTTAGCTTTTGGCGTACGGGCTGAGCTCCTTCCTTGATTGAAATGTGAATTTCATCTCCCTTAAAGCCTCTAATTTCCTCATAAGAAATGATGAATAAATGGGAAAATTGTTAGGAAATAAGATGTAGCTAAATAGATAGTTGAGTAGATTACTTAATGGAGAGAGACAAATTTTCTCACACGAGATTATAGAGTAGAGAGAGAGAGAGAGTAAACAAAATATATGTGGTTCACCCAATGTGGGCTACGTCCACGGGAAAGCAGTCACTCAATGGTTTTAGTACTTCAAAACAAGAAGTAGTTTACAAAGGGATTATACCCTTTTGGAGCTCCCACCTTCCTTCACTCTCACCACCTCACACCCACCTTGTTGCATCAACTTCATACTATGAAATGTGTATAGAAATATGCTCCTTTTATAGGCCAAAAGGGCTACCTTCTCTCATGAGAGATAGCCATGTGTGGCTGCCCTTGTGTAGATAAGTCCAAATCGGACCCTCCAATCCGCCCATGTGTGGCCGCCCTTGAGAAAACAAGTCCTCCTTTGAAATCGACCACAGGCCATTGACTTTCAACTAGTGGCCTTTGGCCTTTGACTACCGGCCACCAGCCAACCGGCCAACCGGGACGCCGACCGATTTTTGATCGCCGTCCGGCCATAATATTTTGGTGAAAATGAATATTCCGGCGGCTCAAGACTAGTGATTTTATTTTTCGACTAGTTATATTTCTTCACGCACCATGGATTCTCCTCATAATGGGGGCCTTACAAATGTGTGTTTTTAACACAAAAAATTACAAGGGGTAAATCAGGCTCCATACTTAACAATCTCCCACTTGGAACTGATCTCCAAACCAAACCTGTGACTGCTTTCCATCTTGGCTTCTTATCCTTGAAGACCGATTGAAGATGAGCAAAAGATCAACTTCGCCTTGTTGACCACCTTTGTAAACATGTCTGTAGGATTTTTCACTTGTATTCACCTTTCCTAGCTTTAGTTGTCCCTCTTCCAAAAGAGTGCGTATGAAGTGATATCTCACCTCAATGTGCTTTGTCCTTGAATGAAAGGCTGAGTTCTTTGCAAGATGGATAGCGCTTTGGCTATCACTATACAAGACACAATTGTCTTGTTTGAATCCAAGCTCTTTTAAGAATTTGTGAAGCCACAAAATTTCTTTGCTTGCCTCCATCATTGCAACATACTCTGCCTGCGTGCTAGAAAGTGAGACCACTTTCTGCAGCTTTGAAGCCCAGCTTATTGCTGTGCCTCCAACCGTGAAGACATAGCCAGTAGTGCTCCTTCGAGTATCTTTGTCACCTACCATATTTGCATTAGCATACCCTTGAAGAAAAATATTAGTTCCTCCAAAATACAAAGCATTTGTTGTTTTTTTTTTAGATACATAAGTATCCACTTCACAGCTTGCCAATCGTCTTTGCCTAGATTGTCCATGAACCTACTCACAACTCCCACTGCATGTGAAATATCTGGCCTTGTCTACAACATAGCATACATTAGAGAACCTATCACTACAGCATATGAAACTTTATACATATAGGCTATCTCCTCTTGTGTCTTTGGACACATATCCTTGATTAATTTAAAGTGACCATCCAAAGGTGTAGAAACCGTTTTTTGCATTTTGCATTGCAAACCTTTCTAGTACCTTCTTGACGTATGTTAGAAGCTGGACACACCCTACGGAAAATGACTGCTCGATAGATTATTATTTTTTGTAATTATTCATTTATTGAGAAAAACCGACGTTTTACCTTTGTAAATATTGGGGCTTACAGAAGTTTCCAGATTGTATCCCAGTTTTGACATTTAGATTGAGTAGATGGTTAAATTGGAACATTAGGGTTTGAGATTGTAAGGTATTTATACCACTTTTTGACCTTAATGAAAGACCTTTGTCATTTTTAAAAAAGTGAAGTCTGTGAGTGAGCGTACTGTGTACGAGAGAGAGTGAGAGCTTCATCTTGACGCTATGTGCGCATCGGTGGTCGGAATCGAGTGCGGAAAAGTGCAGCGTGTTGCCCCCGACGAGAGCTATGCTCCAATACCTACATTATGCGTGTACGGTCCGGTTTTGCGAGCTCGACCTACGAGCTTCATCTGGTGATTCGGTGAGCATACGTTATCTATTTTTGCATTTTAGCATATCCACGCGTTCGCATTGAGTAGAGATACACATTAGGCACTTCAGTTTTCGAAAACGACGACCTACAAATTTCGGCTAGACATCCTACGTGATTTTGCACCAGGTGTTTTGGGTTGAGATTTTGGTTCATGGATCTTAGGGAGAGCGACCTATTGGTGTTAGTAGGGTCTCCTTCAAGTTCTGTGGCGTTTCGAGACCGTTTGATGGGTATTTGGCTCTTGGAAGCGTTGTAGGAGACCTCCTCTTAAGCACTCCTAAAGGTTGTAGCTTAGACATTCGGTAGAGACCTATGTAGGAATTAGTCGAGAGTCGGTCGAGTGTAGATTGACACCCTATTCTTGCTTCCACAGGCCTGCGGGTCGAGCTTCGTCCAGCTGACAAATCTTGTTAGATGAGTTCTCGTTGTGCTGACGTTCGTCGCGATGTATCCGTCCAACATTGGCGCCGCTGCCGGGGACGGAAACCCTAGGTAGGTGACCGAGACTAGTCCTTGATGATAGGGATTCTTTGGCTTTCCAGAGTCTTGTTTAACATTTAGATAGGATCAGAGGGTGGAGGAATCTCTAGGTCTTAGAGGGAGTCTAGGTAGCGAGTGTCTGGCCTAGATCCTTCGACTTAGGTAGACTTAGGTAGTTTTAGGTATTTGTTGAGTTGTGCTGAAGAGAGTAGGAGTTTGAGTAGTAGAAGCGGTGAAAGGAGAGCTTGAGAGTCTGTAGAGGCCAGGAAGCAACCAAAACACCATTATCACCATTTCACATGATGAGTAAGAGTAGAGTAAGTAGGACATCATGATTCAGGATCTAGAGCACTTCATGCATGTTATACTTGCTGTTAGGTTTATCACAAGGTTGTAAAAGACGCAAAAGAGTGTTTGAAATCTGAAGTGAAGTTCAAAAGTTGCTGAGTGTTTTTGATAGAGCAGCAGAGCATCAGGAGCATTTCTGTCAGGTAAAAGATAAATTTTAAGCCAGGAGACATTCTACGCGTAGGATGTCTACATGGTGATCTGGTGGGAATTTTCAAGTTTTGAGTTGACCAATGTGTTCAGACGGTAGGTTTAATCCTATTTTCACCTGGAAAGTGGAAATTTGACCATATCTTGACAGGATAAGCCCAGATAGACAAAAATTTCCAGACATCCTACCCAAATTGTGCCAAGGCATTATTTGAAGACCAAAACCATAGGATGGCTGCATGAGCATGATCTGCACGATATATTGAGTGATTGAGAAAGGTTTCATCTCATTTGGGTGAGAAAATTGGGTTCTAAGCAGACTTTAGCACTTTTGACTGAAAAGGGCTAGAACAACTAAAATTGGGGTCCTTTGAAATCCAAACCAAAATCTAAGCATACCATTGGGTTGCTGACATCAAGGGGAAGTTGTGGATCAAGTCTGGGGTCAGACATGTCAAAAAGACATCCTATACGTAGGATGTCATCTGCCTGATTTTACACTCCAAATCCAGATTTGAGCATACCAAAGTGATCAGCACCTTAAGGAGAGTCTGTGCTTTGATTTGAAGCCATTTTGAGCAAAAAGACATGCTAAGTGTATGACGTCTAATGCATGAAATTGAAGCCAGAAACTGCCTGTAGGAATAGCAGGGTGTTGTATAGCCTGAGGCAAGCCTCTTAGTCAATTTTGGTCCAAATTGGAGTTGATTTGACTGGTCAGGCAAACATCAGGCTGTTGGAACAGCTTTCTAATCCATTGATTAGCTTATAGGTGTCAAAATCAAAAAGTAAAAACAGCTGTGGAATCAGCAAATCAAGAGAAATGCATAGTGCAAAAATCCAGGCAAAACAAAGCAGGAGACATCCTATGCGTAGGATGTCTACTGGAGCTTAGTGAAGAGAAAATTTGATTGAGGTTATACAGTGATGTTCCATTTGACTTAAGAATTCCGAAACTTCTTTCAGAAGTGAATTTGGACCTTGTTTGACCTTTTGATGGAGCAAAGACTAAATTAAGACTTTTCATGTAAATTGACCAACATCCGAGGGAAGTACAGTTCCAGATTAGAAGACCTAATCCAGAACATCAGAAGTGTATAAAATACAGTAGTGGTCGAGGTTAACTTTCCAGTTATACCAATCATTACTAAAATCACCACTAGCGGTTAGATGCTTTGATTCGATTGCCGTAATTAAACGCTTGTGTACAGGTATATTCAGCAGCAACGCAAGAAGTTGTGCGGAGATTGATCCTTTGCCAGGTGAGTGGTTGGACTTGTGTTAAGTTGCATTGATAAGTTTGATGAATTTAAGATCAGGAAGACATATCTTTAGAGACCAAAAGGTGGCAGGTGATCAAGGTAGCTTAGTGTCCACTGAAGAGAGTATAACTCATCAGGCAAGGCTAGATTCGATTATTGAGGGTAGTGATACTGACACTTCATCCGATAAGTCCTTCTTTATGATGGGTAGTCAACAGCCAGGAGGTTTCACCTATGACGGACCAATGCCAGGAGGAAGCACCTCCCTAAATCCTTTGAATGATTCCAAGTTCACTGTAATCTTCTTAGAAGGAACAAACTCGAGGGGAGCCCTAGTTTATTCTGACTATCGAGGATGCAAGTGTATTTGTATTGAAGAAAGATCGGCTCAGAGATTGGAGATAATTCGAGTCTATGATGATGGATATAGATTCCGAGACAAAAAGGGGAATCACTATTTGATAGTTAGTAACCTTGAGGATTACAACAGATACGGAGATAACGTGGCAAAAGGGAAAATGGTTTCAAAAACTCAAGAACCGCCACCAAACATCGATCGACCTGGAGTGCTTTTTATGTATGATAAGAAAACAACTACGGTCTCAACCTATAACGAGAATGTGGGGATTTACAAGCATGACAGCGAGGGAATAGTCTCCTACTTTTGGTGAAAAGAACCCTACCGAAACGAATTAAGCAAAGACAAGATTCTTTACATTCTCTTATGAAACTGCTATGGGGAAGGATATTATTTTTGTTGATAGGTACGGGCTAGAATACATACGTATTCTCCCAGAGGAGGTAGAAAAGGCAACTATTCCAGAAGCATCAACATATGCCCTAGAAGAAGTGCCAAGAGACACCTACACCCCTAGCAAGTCGAAAAATCCATTTTCAAAGGAGTATGACGCGACCTCACATTCTACCCGGCAGCAGACATTCAACAACCAGAGCCAACCAGCAACCCAGTCATCATTGCATGCATGACTTTGACAGAGTGCAAGATTAGATCAGGACCGAAACTTAGATGGTTGTCAAGCCGCACGAGGACTAAGGGATTTACAAGAACCACCACTCTATTCAAGGTATCAAGGAGAGAGTAAGCCAAAAACTCAAGGATCAACAGAGCCTGGAAGACCACCCATAGAGTGAGTTCGACGAGATGAACCATCTCTTGCAAGAACTGTCAGAAATTATGGCTTAGGAGCACCATTGGGAGAGGAACCTACCCACTACCGAAGGCCAGAGGAGGTATATAGATTGGGACGAGGAGATCCAATGATGAGATTTGTAGACCATCGTAGAATTAAACCATTCAAGTGCAAAAATGGGTAAACAAGAAATACATGGGAAACAGAGATCCTAGGGATCATGTAGCAGCCTTTGTGCGTGTAATTAGAGTTGAAGAGGTGCTAGACTTCCCTACCCAATTTGTAGGGTTTGGACTAACCCTAGAGGATGACGCTGCTACTTGCTTTGACTCTATGGAGCGTAGAGACTTTGAGTCTATGGAAGAGGTGTTTGACGAATTTATTGAGGAATTATCACAAAGGGGGATAGCTCATAATACAGTCTCACAAATCCATAAATTCAAACAGAAAGACGGGGAATCTATGCGAAAGGCAGCCCTACGACTAAAAAGATATGTTAAGTTATGCCTTGTGGAAGAACTGCCAACTCAGTCCAGACTTATGCTTATATTTATTCAAAGACTAAGAAATGCAGATCTCTAGAAGGACTTACATATGAAGAGGAGCACGACGTTAAACGAGTTAACTAAGGAGGCTCTTTACCTTGTAGACAATTGTGCGGTCTACAAAGAGGGTGAATTCAAGGATCTTGATGATGATTCATCCGCGCAACAAAGTGGAGGCAAGTCCGCTAAGACAGCACCAAAAGGAGAATTAGCTGTAAGCAAGGAGCAGCTTGTAGAGAAAGTGCTAAAAAAGATTAACTTGTACGCCAAACCACAAGCTAAACAACCAAAATGGTGTGCTATTGAACAAAAATGGACAAACCATGGAACGGAGGAATGTTATTATAACAAGGGGTATGTGAGAGAATGACCTTATGCTCCCTAAGCTCAGGTAGCATCTCCTTAACTTCTATCGATGCGTAGGTATCAAGCAGGCAACCTACCTGGACCTGTAGGTGTAGAGAGACCAAAACTAGTGTTGGGGCAAGAACCACCCCTACCAGGATTACGACCAGTCGGCATAAGATACACACCAACCGTAACCAAACCAGAAGAGAAGGCTTTGGTGCCTATGCATGTATATTACGAAGATCCCAATGAATATGTAGCAAATCCTGCCTATTATCCACCGGAAGAACCCTCAACGCAAGAACCATGGAGCATGATAGGAGGTGCAGGACCACCAATAGCTCCACATGCAGCATGAGAAGGAAGATATAGCTTGGATGAACGAGCATGTTGTTCATAGCCAACGGAGGCATGGGCGGACGGAGACATGCATACCAACAAAGAGGATCTCAAGGAGGACCTCAATAGCCTAAGGGACCTTGCTACAAGTGTGGTGGAGACCATTGGCTAAGAGACTGTCCTCATGATGAAATCATTAGAGTCAACACATATTGCACCAAGTGTGGAGTTACTCATTTGATTCCTGATTGCCCTAAGAACCCGAGCAAAGGAGAAAAAAATACCTTGAACATGCTGGAAGCAGTGCCTTCTAGTGGAGGGTCAGAAAACAAGACAATAATACCTATTCAGGCTGTAACACGAGCAGAAGCTCAAAGAATGACGAATGAACCCATAATTGAAGAGCCAAAAACCGATGTCCCAAGTTCAGAAACGAAAAATCAGAGAAGCACTTGGAAAGCTAGAAATGCGCGTATGAAAGCTAGGAGAGAACGAGAGCAAACGGCTCTATCCGAGGAGTTAAAACACACAAGGGATAGATTAGAGTGGTTAGAGGATCTATCTAGCCTAAGCTCACACACTGTGGCAACCATAGCACCCAAGGAAATAACAGAACCCAAAAGTGCAGGATCAAGAAGGTCAGTGTTGGCAGAAAAGTGAAATGAGCAGTTAGATGCACTTCTAAAAGCTTACGAAGCCAGACTCAAAAATGACCAAACCCAAGAGCAAAGATGGATGACTTATCCATATGCAAAAAAAGAAAAAAAGACGTTTAAAATGTGTAGAAAGATGATTGAAACAGCTCAATCCTTGATAGAAAACCCACTTGGTAAACCTGCTAGTTGGCATGAAGTACCAGCTCCAACCCCTATCAAACCAACTTTAGAGAAACAAGTAGAAACGAAGGAAAGAATCACGAATGCCTCTAAGTCTATGGGAGAACCTATCATAGTGCCAAATACAACAGATGAGACAAGTGAGGGGTTCCAGCCTAAAACATTAGTAGAAATGGGTAAGGATTGTAACGGTCTAGATGACCCGTGGAAGCAAATACGTGATGCCAACGAAGCTAATAGGGTGAGTTACCACACGAACATCACGAGAAAAGAGAAAAATGAGATCTTAACTCTTATTGAATAATTCAAGGCAAGATCACAAATGAACTTTGATATACATTCACAAGGGGGAGACCAGGGATCAATTAGTTCTGGGCACAACCGACCAGACTCGCTAAAAACTCTACCCTCTTACCTAGGAGAGTATGAATCCAAGTCTGAGGTGAGAGCAATCCCATCTCAAAGACTTTCTTCTAATAGAGTGATGGATTCACAAGGGTTGATTGAGTTATTGTCCACTCCTGTGGCATGCACAATCACATTAGCCGAACTCCTAAGGCTACGACCAAACATGTGGACCACTGTAGGCAAATGCTTAGAAAAATTTGGAGTGAAAGACCCCACCTAGAAGCTTCAAGAAGGGATCAGAGAATTGGACAGGCCTCAACTAAACACAAGGCCAGTACCTTTAAACAATGTTGGAGAATATTGCGAGGGAGAAGATGGAAACACCACGCTACCAATAGAATTCCAAGGAGTAGTTTAGAAAGCTATTCTTGACAGTGGAGCAGGAGTTGCTATTGCCACCAAAGAAATTTGGAAAAAATGGGGAAAACCGACTTTGAGAGCTACCAGAATGAAATTGCAATTGGCAAATGGGTTCATGGAAAAGCCTCCAGAACTCTTAGAAAAAGTAATTGTCACCTTGTGCAGAATCGAGTATGAGCATACATTTGCAATAGTCGATTTCGACAAAAAGAACAATTACGAGATCATCTTGGGAAGACCATTCATGCGACAATTAAAGATGGTCCAGGATTGGGGTTACGACCACATATATCTCACACATGGCGAGACTAAAACCAAAAATCACTTGAAAGAACATAGTTACAAGGATGTGAACGAGACACTAGTTGAAGAGTTTGATTCAGCTACATTGGCAGGGTCAGAACTCCCAGCATGGTTAGGGCAACAAAAAGAGCTATGGATGTGCGGAGCTTTACATTGTGGAAGCCTAAAAAGAGAGGATGAGTCTTAGAAAGAGCGATTGAGGACAAGGATTATATGCCAGAACCTTTTCCTAAAGATGCCTTGGAACCTCTGGAATGGGAACACATACTAGCAACATTGGATGTCTGTACCATTACAGATAGCCCAACGACAAAATTTTGCGATAAGGATGGCTATGATGTGCTACCCTATTACATGGTAAGCCTTATATCATGAGGAGATGAGATTGTAGAACCACCAGAACAAGAAAATTTGTGTAACTTCTCTGAGCATCTGGGGGTAGATAACGATGCAAATAACGAGTGTTCAGACAGCTCAAGCGAGCGTGGGGAGAAAACAACTGATATCAAGTTCTATGATTTTACCAATCAGCACCCTAGACGCCAGGAACACTATAGAAACAAACGAGCGGAAAACAAAATGAGAGAGAACTTGATGCCCAGAATAAAAGATAAAACTCACTATCTAATGCTTGTCAAAGCAGAGGATTGTGTAAAAGACCAAATATCAGGAAGATTCTCGAGAGTGTGAAGGAAAGGAACGCAAGTGGGAACAAAACAAGTACAGAAAGCTAAAACAGAAACAAAATCACACAAATCTCAAAAATCAAAACAAGAAACAACAAAAGACCCAGAGTGGACCAAACTGGAGCGTGAAAAGAAATACCAAGAACTAAAATGGTCTTTACAAGAGGTATGGACTACTGAGGGAGATAGTGATGGTAAGGAGGAGTCAGAAAAAGGAAACATGAATGTACCATCACACTATCGAAAATTCACCATCTAGGACAGAAAAATCATAATGACACCACCAGTCAGGGAAGAATAAACCAAGAATCTTACGATGGGCCCGAAAATGCAAAATGGATAGACCTCGCTGAACCAGGTGAGAAGTCTCAGTCGGTCTATATAGCAACTGATTTAGAGCCTGAAGAAGAAGAACGATTAACACAACTTCTCAAGAAGTATAAAGATGTGTTTGCATGGTCCTACAAAGATCTCAAAGGAGTTGATCCATCGACATGCCAACATACAATTTCTTTGAAATCAGATGCCAAACCTAGCAAACAACGTCCTTATACATATAATGACACATTTGCTAAAAGAGTTAAAGAGGAGATTGATAAGCTGATGGATGCTGAATTCATCTATGAAATCGAACATACAGATTGGGTGTCACCCATTGTGGTAGTCCCCAAAAAGAACGGACAACTGCGAGTGTGTGTGAACCTCAAAAAGGTAAATGCAACCACCATAAGGAATAATTATCCCTTGCCGATCACATAACATATACTTGAGAGGGTGGCCGGGAAATGGACTTATTCCTTTTTAGATGGATTTTCAGGGTATAACCAACTGGCAATTGCAATAGAGGATCAACACAAAACAGCGTTTGCCATAGAATGGGGAATATATGCGTATAGAGTTATGCCTTTTGGCTTAACTAATTCCCTAGCTACCTTTCAAAGGTTAATGACTCATGCGTTCAAAGAATACCTGAGAATTTTCTTAGAAATATACATGGATGATGTTTGTGTACACTCTCTTCTACGAGATAAACATATTGACCATTTACAAAAGGTATTTGAGAAGTGCAGAACATAAATCCTGAAAAGTGCATTTTTATGGTTAGGAAAGGCCGCATCTTAGGACACATTGTCTCAAGAAATGGAATAACCACTGACCTAGATAAAATCAAAGTCATAGTAGACCTGCTGAGGCCTACTAATGTGAAACAAGTGCTATCCTTCATGGGACACTGCGGATATTATCGAAAATTCATATATATGTATGCAGTCATTGCACAACCTTTGTATCGTTTGTTAGTCATTTTCGACTGGACTGAGGAGTGTGAAAATTCATTCCAAAAGCTGAAGTAAAACCTTGTATCAGCACCTGTACTTAAAGCACGAGATTGGAAAAAGATATTCCATGTTCACATTGATGCTTCTGCATATGCAATTGGGAGTATTCTGGCTCAACCTGGAGACGGAACAATGGATTTTCCAATTTGTTATGCAAGCCGACATTTAAACAATGCAGAAAAGAACGACGCAACCACTAAAAGAGAGGGGTTAGGAATGATTTATGCTATAAAGAAATTTCGGCATTATTTGCTCGCAAACAAAGTTGTGTTCTTCACAGATCATCAAGCTCTTTTGTATCTAGTAAATAAACCATGCAATACTGGGAGAATTGTACACTGGTTTATTATATTGCTAGAGTTTGATTTCACAGTGGTGGTCAAAAAGGATAAAACTCATCTACAGGCGGATCATCTTTCAAGACTGCAAAATGGGAAAGCTCCTGAAGGAGTAGATGATGACATACCTGACGCTTCTCTTTTCAATATTGAAATGATACCCAAATGGTCTCAAGAAATTATTAGCATTCTTTACTTTGGAGGTAGGTTTGATAACTAGGAAGACAGATCCAAACAAGAAACAATTCGACAAACAAAAAACTTCCAGTTGATTGCAGGACGGTTGTATCATCTAGGATCGGACGGCAGAAGCACACATCCAGGATTGTGCATTTCATTGTTCAACAATAAAAACACACTAGAGACTGAGACAATTAGAGGTTTATTGGCCAACTATGTATGCTGACACACATGCTTATGTTAACAATTGTACTATATGTAGTACCAAACGACCAGTGGATCACGCGACATTGTCTCAGGTAAACATTGCACCTGCATGGAGTCAATATATCATTGATTTCTTACCCACAAGGAAATTTCCTGAAAACATAACAAGAGGACGGAAAAGGGCTATAGAGCTGGAGGCTTGCGACTTTAGTTTAATTGGGAACCAACTCTATAAGCGAGGAAAGGACAATCAACTTAGAATCTGTGCAAGTGAAAGTGAATACTTGCTGATTCTAGAACATGCACATGGAGGCATAAGTGGAGGCCATTTTTCAGGCGATAAGACGGCAAAAATTGTCTTAACCGCAGGAATATGGTGGCCTACATTGCATATGGATACTGAAGAATTTGTAAAGCATTGTGACGCATGTCAGCGCACCAAGGTGCCGATAAAGAGAGATGAGATGCCACTATGGCCAATGATGGGAGCAAGGGCATTTGCAAAATGGGGCATTGATTTTGTGGGGCATATTTCATCCCCTGTATATTGCACCCATACCCAATATATCATTGTGGCTACAGACTATCTCACAAAATGGGCGGAAGCCAAGGCAACACAAAAAGCAGATGCACGAACCACTGCACAGTTTCTATATGAGAATGTCTTTGTACGATACGGTTTACCAATAGAAATTGTCAGTGATCGAGGAACACATTTTCTTAATGAAGTCATTGAATATCTGCTAGAGGAATTCATTGTCATACATAGAAAATCTGCTCCATATCATCCACAAGCAAATGGACAAGTTGAGGCCACAAATAAAACACTATGCACGGTTCTCACTAAAATTGTATTAGAGTCAAGAACAGACTGGTATCAGTAGATACACTCAACACTATGGGCATATAGGGTAGCTTAGAAAACATCAATAGGAACAACACCGTACAACATGGTGTTTGGCCTAAATGCTATATTACCCATAGAGTCTTTAATTCCGACTCTACGAGTAGCAAAACGCTTAGAATGGACAGGGCATGAGCTCTCTTCAAGAATAGATGATCTTGAAAAGCTAGATGAACTTCGCTTAAGTGCTATAGCTTCGATCTATGCTAAAAAGAGAAGACAAAAAGAGTTTTTTGACAAGCATGTGCGCACAAAAGAGTTCAAAAAATATGATTATGTACTTGTTTATACCTTGAAGCAACATGCCAAAAAACTTAAAAAGTGAGGGATGGTGTTAGGAAATAAGACGTAGCTAAATAGATAATTGAGTAGATTACTTAATGGAGAGAGACAGATTTACATACACGAGATTATAGAGTAGAGAGAGAGAGAGAGAGAGAGAGAGAGTACACACGATATACGTGGTTCACCCAATGTGGGCTACGTCCACGGGAAAGCAGCCACTCAATGGCTTTAGTACTTCAAAATAAGAAGTAGTTTACAAAGGGATTATACCCTTAATGGAGCTCCCGCCTTGCTTCACTCTCACCATCTCACACTCACCTTGTTGCATCAACTTCACACTATGAAATGTGTGTAGAAATGGCCTCCTTTTATAGGCCAAAAGGGCTACCCTCGCTTATGAGAGACATCCATGTGTAGCCGCCCTTGTGCGAATAAGTCCAAATCGGACCCTCCAATCCGCCCATGTGTGGCCGCCCTTGAGAAGACAAGTCCGCTTTTGAATTCGTCCACCGGCCATTGAATTTGGCCACCGGCCACCGGCCATTGACTTTCGACCACAGGCCACCGGCCATTGAATTCCGACCACCGGCCATCGGCCATTGACTACCGATCACTGGCCAACCGACCGGTTGTTTTCCGACCACTTTCCGGCCACCGTCCGGCCATAATATTCCGGCGAAAAAAAGTATCGGGGGCCTCCGCCCCCGAGGCCTCTAAAGTTGCCCCTGATTCTTTTCCGTGAAAATTTTGGTTTCCGGTGAGTGATTTTCCTTCACGCACGATGGCTTCTTCTCATAATGGGGGCCTTACAAATGTGCGCTTTTACCACAGAAAATTACAAGGGTAAATCAGGCTCCATACTTAACAATCTCCCACTTGGAGATTGATCTCCAAACCAAACCTATGACTGCTTTCCATTCTGGCTTCTTATCCTTGAATGCCGATTGAAGATGAGCAAAAGCTCAACTTCTCCTTGTTGACCACCTTTGTAAACATGTCTGCAGGATTTTCACTTGTATGCACCTTTCCTAGCTTGAGTTGTCCCTCTTCCAAAAGAGTGTGTATGACGTGATATCTCACCTCAATGTGCTTTGTCCTTGAATGAAAGGCTGAGTTCTTTGCAAGATGGATAGCGCTTTGGCTATCACCGTACAAGACACAATTGTCTTGTTTGAATCCAAGCTCTTCTAAGAATCTGTGAAGCCACATAATTTCTTTGCTTGCCTCCGTCATTGCTACATACTCTGCTTCCGTGGTAGAAAGTGAAACCACTTTCTGCAGCTTTGAAGCCCAGCTTATTGCTGTGCCTCCAACCGTGAACACATAGCCAGTAGTGCTCCTTTGAGTATCTTTGTCACCTGCCATATCTGCATCAGCATACCCTTCTAGAAAAATATTAGTTCCTCCAAAATACAAAGCATTTGTTGTTGTCCCTTTTAGATACCTAAGTATCCACTTCACAACTTGCCAATGCTCTTTACCTGGGTTTTCCATGAACCTACTCACAACTCCCACTGCATGTGCAATGTCTGGCCTTGTCCAGACCATAGCATACATTAGAGAACCTACCGCTGCAGCATATGGAACTTTAGACATATAGGCTATCTCCTCTTGTGTCTTCGGACACATATCCTTCATTAGTTTAAAATGACCAACCAAAGGTGTAGAAACTGGTTTTGCATTTTGCATTGCAAACCTTTCTAGTACCTTCTTGATGTAATCTTCTTGAGAGAGCTTTATTGTCTTCTTCGTCCTTTCCCTTGATATTTTCATTCCAAGTATCCTCTTTGCAGCACCTAAATCTTTCATTGAAAAAGATTTGGACAGCTCCTCTTTTAGGTCTTTGATGTCCTGCATGTTAGCACTTGCAATCAGCATGTCATCAACATACAACATTAGGATGATGAATTTCCCATCTCCCAAATTCTTCTTGTAGACGCAGTGATCCGAGTTGCATCTTGTGAATCCATGATCCAACATCCATTGATCAAACTTCAAGTACCATTGTCTTGATGCTTGCTTTAAACCATACAAGCTCTTCTTTAATCTACAAACCATTTTCTCCTTACCTTTTACTTCATACCCCTTTGGTTGAAGCATGTAGATTTCCTCCTCTAAGTCACCGTGAGGAAATGTTGTATTTACATCCATTTGCTCGAGATTTAGATCATGAGCAGCCACAAGGCTTAAGACAAGCCTAATTGAGTTCATTTTTACAACAGGAGAAAATATTTCATTGAAGTCAATACCTTTCTTTTGAGAAAACCCTTTTACCACAAGCCTAGACTTGTACCTTTTCTTTCCACCTTCTTCTTCCTTTAGCTTGTATACCCATTTGTTTTGAAGTGCCCGCTTACCTTTAGGAAACTCAACCAACTCCCATGTTTGGTTGCGATGTAGTGAGGCCATCTCCACTTGCATGCTCTTCGTCCATTCTTCTTTGGATTCATGTTGCATAGCTTCTTCATATGATTCCAGCTCTCTAGAATCTAAGATCAAGAGATGGTTGAAGGAAGGAACAAACCTTTCTGGAGGTCTACTTGCTCTTGTAGATCTTCGGGGAATAGGTTGAGGCTCCTCATTTGGTTGACATTGTTGCACATTGTCACCGTTTGCAGTCCTTGAGTCTTCACCATCCTCAAGCTCCATGTACTCATCACCTGTTTCTTTTGTTTGTTTTCTTTCCAAGTAATCTTTGTACATATTTTGTTCGTTAAAAATTATATCCCTACTCCTTAAGATTTTACCATCTTCAGGATTCCATAGGCGATACCCAAAGTCTCCTTCTCCATAGCCAATGAAGAAACACTTTTTGGACTTTGCATCTAGCTTTGATCTTAGGCTTCTATCTATGTGCATGAAAGCCTCACACCCAAACACTTTGAGAAATGCATAATTCATCGGTTTACCTGTCCATGCCGCTTCTGGAACTCCCCCATCCAATGCCGTTGAGGGTGACCGATTGATTAAGTACACAGACGTACTTACAGCTTCCGCCCAAAGCTCAAGCGGTAGGCCTGCATGTAGCCGCATGCTTCGTGCTCGTTCCATGATTGTCCTGTTCATCCTTTCCGAAATCCCATTTTGTTGAGGTGTCCTTGGGGTTGTCCTTTGCCTCCGAATTCCATTGCTAGCACAAAAGCTTTCAAAAGCTTGGCTGCAATATTCGCCTCCATTGTCGGATCTGAGGCATTTAACATTGGTACCTGTTTCATTTTCCACAAAGGCTTTCCACCTTTGAAATATGGAAAATACATCGGATTTATTCTTCATGACATAAACCCATGTTTTTCTACTCGCATCGTCTATGAATGTTACATAGTACAATGAGCCACCAAGTGATGGTGTACTTGCAGGACCCCAAACATCAGAATGAACCAACTCAAGTTTTTTATTTTTTCTTTCATTTCCTGATTTTTGAAATTTTACCCTCTTTTGTTTACCATAAAGACAATCTTCACAGAACTCTACGTCCACTTCTTTCAAACCTGGTAGAAGCTTCTTTGTTTGAAGGATTTGCATTCCTTTGGCACTCATATGCCCAAGTCTGTAGTGCCACACCGCACTGTCAACTTCTGTAGTTGCTGCACAAGCTGAAGGTTGCGTGCTAACAGTACACAAGTAAAGTGTACCGACTTTTTCTCCCTTGGCAACCATCAAAGATCCCTTTGAGATCTTCCACCGTTTGTTTCCGAATGCAATGTTGTGACCTTCATCGTTCAATTGTCCTGTAGAGATCAAATTTTTGCGAAGAGAAGGAACATGCCTAACATCTTTAAGCTTCCATTCATTTCCGTTAGCAGTTTTGACAGAAACTGTACCTTTGCCGACAATCTCACAAGCTTCATCATCTCCCAAGTATACATACCCAAAATTACCTTTGGTGTAGTCTTGTAAATGTTGCTTGTGTGGTGTCGCATGGAATGAAGCCCCGGAATCTACTATCCAGGAATTAGACACATTGTCTAATGAGAGAATTAGAGCATCTTGCTCTACTTTACCTGCCACATTGGCCTCCGATGTTGGCTTGTTGTCTTGAGACTCTGTCTCCTTCTTCTTCTTGGACCAGCAATCCTTCTTGACGTGGCCCTTCTTGCCGCAGTTCCAACATTCAAGAACTGACTTTGTGCGTGACTTGCTCCGCCTTGAGCGATCACGACCCTTTTGGTTTTTGAACCTCTCCTTAGGCCTTCCTCTTGTTTCCACTGATAGTGAAGCACTTGGTGATTCTCCTGTGCTTCTCCTTCGCATTTCCTCGCTTAGGAGAACACCCACAACATCATCAAACTTAAGAGTATTTGTACCAGAGATAGAATTACTTACAGCCATCACAAGGCTGTCCCAACTATCCGGTAGAGATGATAGTATAAGGAGAGCTTGCACTTCGTCATCGAAATTGATTTTCACTGATCGAAGTTGACTTATGTTTGTGTTAAAGTCATTTAGGTGTTCTGCAACTGAACCATTCTCTGCCATCTTTAGATTGAACAAGCGCTTCATAAGAAATACCTTATTGGATGCCGATGGTTTCTCGTAGAAGTCGTCAAGTGACTTCATCAAGTCCTCCGTGGTCTTCATCTCCGAAACATTGAAGGCCACCGTTGACACCAAGCTTAACCGGATTGTTCCCAGTGCCTTTTGATCAAGGACAATCCATGCTTCATTTGCCACTGTTGCGGGCTTCTTCGCAATATCGCCTAGTGGCAAATAGAGGTCCTTCTGGTAGAGATAGTCTTCAATCTGCATCTTCCAATGTTGGTAGTTTTTGCCGTTGAACTTATCAATCTTGAGCTTCCCTTCCTCCGCCATAACTCCCACTCAATTCAAGGAATCCTTTCCTTGAGATAATTTAGCTACGAGCAAACCTTGCTCTGATACCAGTTGTTAGGAAATAAGACGTAGCTAAATAGATAATTGAGTAGATTACTTAATGGAGAGAGATAGATTTACATACACGAGATTATAGAGTAGAGAGAGAGAGAGAGAGAGTACACACGATATATGTGGTTCACCCAATGTGGGCTACGTCCACGGTAAAGCAGCCACTCAATGGCTTTAGTACTTCAAAACAAGAAGTAGTTTACAAAGGGATTATACCCTTAATGGAGCTCCCGCCTTGCTTCACTCTCACCACCTCACACTCACCTTGTTGCATCAACTTCACACTATGAAATGTGTGTAGACATGGCCTCCTTTTATAGGCCAAAAGGGCTGCCCTCGCTTATGAGAGAGAGCCATGTGTAGCCGCCCTTGTGCGAATAAGTCCAAATCGGACCCTCCAATCCGCCCATGTGTGGCCGCCCTTGAGAAGACAAGTCCGCTTTTGAATTCGGCCACCGGCCATTGACTTCCGACCACCGGCCATCGGCCATTGACTACCGGTCACCGGCCAACCGACCGGTTGTTTTCCGACCACTTTCTGGCCGCCTTCCGGCCATAATATTCCGGCGAAAAGGAATATTCCGGCGAAAAAAAGTATCGCGGGCCTCCGCCCCCGAGGCCTCTAAAGTTGCCCCTGATTCTTGTCCGTGAAAATTTTGGTTTCTGGTGAGTGATTTTCCTTCACGCACGATGGCTTCTTCTCATAATGGGGGCCTTACAAATGTGCGCTTTTACCATAGAAAATTACAAGGGTAAATCAGGCTCCATACTTAACAGATGGGACCCTTTGTGAATAGTGACCTATCACAAAGTGGAGCTGTCAAGCTTGCTACATTAGCAAGAGAAGAAATGCCAAATTATATTAGTGAGTGTCCGATTAAAAAAATATCATTTACCACTAACACAGGATATGCTTCAACAAATCCATCAAGAAAAACAACGGATGAAGGAGAAACAGAGGGTACGAGATGAAGCTCAAGTAGAAGCAAAAGAACGCATAGCAAAAAGACGGCTTCTACGAGAACAACAACAATGTGGATCACCGTTGCAAATAAATGCCATTCGACGAACGAATTTTGATGAAGACACAGTGGAGCCAATAATTGCAGTCAAAGTGGGTAGCAATCAAGTTGAATTGACGGCATTGCTTGATTCTGGAGCTCAAGAAAATCTAATCTCTTACAGATTATACAAACAACTCAAGCCCAAAGATCAACTACATCCTACTTCAAAAGTGCTGGAAGGTAGTACATCACATTCGCTAAAAACATTGGGCTGGACTATATTGCATGTACAAGTACATCAATATATTTACCCACACAAGTTTTATGTGGTCGAGGATGAAAGCACACAACACCCCATGTTGTTGGGACAACCTTGGCAAAAAGAGTATAATGTGCAGATAGATTGGAATGCGGATGTAGTCAGAATTCAGCATGCACAATAACAAAAGGTGATAGCCTTTGCTCAGCAACCCCCGGAAAAACCAAATGGCAGCAACACAATCACTGGAGAAAGAACCAAAAGGATGGGTGCCAGTAAAGAACAACACGATACCCATGGCGAACAAACAGAGAACTGCCAACCATGTTCACTAGAAGCATAAAACAACACAGCCCGCAGTGTCAAGATCAAGGTTAGCAACACGCGAAAAACAAGTATGGGTGAGGAAGGATAGAAGTGACATGGCAGAAAAACCACAATACAATAGAAGCAGATAGTTCAACCAAACACCATGAGAATAAAACAGATATGGATCCCAAAAAAAATTCTCAGCAACAACTTAAATACGACTCGCATTTGGATCTCGAAACCGAAGCAACAGGAACTCCCTTCAGTACAAGCAACATCGGAAGGCAAACAAACACAACATAAAAAAAAGGCCAACGAATTTATGTGGGTGTCAATCAACAACAACACACTGACAACCGCGGAAGTAGCAATAACCCTACAAAATCTGGCAAAGCACAGCTACAAATGGAAAGCAAAAGAGACAAAGACTATGGCCAATTCAGCCACGAAAATTCCCTCCAAGGAGACAACCCTGGCCATATCGACGGTCAACAACCAAGCGAGTTTTGCAAGCAAGACGATCAAACATCGAGCGGTGGAGTTACGACTATTACTCGCAAATAAAATTTGTCGATCAAATCAACAACAAACAGGAAACCTCGACGACGAATGCCAATAAGCATCTTGCTTATACCCTCTTCTGGCACAACATTAATTTTTCCATGCATTGACAGAGTATGCATCTATAGGGCCACATTACACGACCAAGCATTAGCACAATTTTTTCAACCCATGCACCGCATGTTTGTCGTTTTGTCGCGAAAACTAGCGTAGGGTTTACACAGAAAGCGAGCAGTAGAGACCTGCAAGTAGAAGTGACCACCTAACGGCTAACCCAAAAGCAATGAAACTTCATCGGCACCTTACCCTAGCATAGGAGACCACTTTTGGATGACCAAAGGCAGTAGAAAACCATCGAGAAAAACCCTAATTCCTAGAGCCCCGCAAGAGGCCACCAAATGGGAAATCGGCGGAAAGGCTCCCAAATGCTACCAAAACTCATGGGTAGGAGCATCTCGACATGCTCGACAAGTCTATATAGCCCACATAACCATACGGTGACCCGAAGTGGCACTAAACTTTAGAAACGGCATCTGACACACAAAACGCAAATAGCTCTCGAGGCCAAACCGCATGTCCGTTTGCCAGCAAACTTCACGAGCGGCTTTCCTAGACCATCAACAACCAAGTCCTATAGTGGTAGACCACCACAAGTCATCAAAGACATGAAAACGCAACCACGGTTTCTTTCAGAGCGACAAATTGCCAAACGCAGCTCCGTTAAAGCTAAAGTCGACAAAAACCATACGGCAAGGATCCCCAAGAGATCGGGAAGCTATGGAGACCAACATCACAAAATTTCATCACCGAAAAGCACTCCAAAAGTCAGAAAACAGCTCGGAGGCTCTGAAATCCACACAGGGAGTTTCTTTCTATCTATTTGACATTTTTGTTGAAATAGGGCTTAAAAGGGACTCAGGGGGACTAAGGGCAGGCACCCGTAGCAGTCACCATGAAAATTTCATCAGGAGACATCCTATGCGTAGGATGTCTCAAGGAAAGTTTTGGGCACCAACCCCAACATCTCTCATCACACAAAGTTTCTGAATAGCCTGTACAAGCTAGCCACCAAGTTTCATCACATTTGGACAAAAATTGACCTCATGTGCACCAAAAAACGCAAAGTCAGCGCATAGAGGCAATAAGGGGCCATAGACCTACCAAAAATTGTCCAAATCACATGAGACTTGCAAAATACATTCATGAGCACATTGCCAACCTATCGGTGTGGTCATATGTAAAAAATGATGAAATAGACATCCTACGCGTAGGATGTATTAATGACATTTTTGGTCCACAGATGGTGTTTTTCAATTCCAGATCTCGTTATATCACCTTGAAGAGCTCATATATCAAGTTTCAAGCCGTTCCCATCTCTTTTTGTCCCCAACACCTCCAAGATGCACTTTTTGGGCCTAAAATCACTACACATGCTCTTACCAACACCAAATCTTGTTCAAATCAAAATCCAAGAGCAGGCCCATGTTCCACATGCCAAGAGCTACCCACATAACAAATCTCAAGCACTTTTGATGAAAAAGACATCCTACGCGCAGGATGTCTCCACCATGATTTTGACCTACTGTGCAATAAATGACCTCATGGGAGTCATTGCCATGGTGCAAGGAGCCCATATATGCAATTTCAACCCTTTTGAATATCATTTGCCACTTGTTGTGGACATCCTACCCAATTTGCGAGCCTAAAGCTTGAATCTGCCCAAAAATGCACTTTTTGATGCCCAAACCCAATTCCAATCACATAGCCATGTTGCACAGGCCAAGGGCCATCAGCCTACCAAGTTTCACCAAAACCAGATGAAAAAGACATCCTACGCGTAGGATGTCTAAATGATAAATTTTAGCCAGAAAGCCACTGTGAGAACATGCAGGGTTTCCGAAGTTCCTTTTAAGTTTTATTTTCAATTTTCAAATCATTTGGATAGTTAAAACTTGGTTTCTCAACTGATATGGAAAAAACGCTAACTTCGGACTACTGAGTGCAACAGGATCCATGCAGCCGCAAAATCACCTGCAAAGAAGAAGAGAATGACGATAAAAGATTACTTGGAAGAAGTAGAGCGATTTGTCATCCCAGAAGGAACTCTGAAGCCAACCAGCACGTGGATTCATGAGGATTTGCTAGAGTCAAATGATCTGAAGATCTACCAAGGCGTGGTCAAAGATACTGAAAGAAATGCAATAGAGCTACCCATGCTACCTCGGGAGCTCAATGAGTTTGTCAGAAGCAAGATGGCAGAGTACCTAGAGAAGATAGATCTCCATAACTATTTTTAAGCTCTGCCGGCAGGAATCAACATCAAAAGAGTGTGGGAATTCGTAACTACAATCAAAGAAGATGGAGTGGCCAGAGTCACTGATCTGTAGGGCAAGCCGGACACTATGATTGTAATCACGAAGAGAGTAGTGGCAGCCGCACTAGACCTCTCCAACAAAGGGGATAGTGTGACAAAGAGAAGAGATGAAGTCAAGGTGTACTCAGAAAAGAAAAACAACTACACCTTCGAAGATATCGCAAACCCTAAAGTGGCTATCATGAGCCAGCTCTACAACCAATATTTCCACATGTGCACAAAGCGGCCACAACAGTACAAAATGCCACCTGGAGCCATTGCCACCACCTTCACCTGGGCAATGCAGAAGAGCAAGCCAAAGGTGATCAACTATGCTGCCTATATCCATGCCAATCTGGTGAAGATGGGCAACAAGAACCCCACCTACATTGTGCCGGGTGAGCTGATAATGAAAGTGGTTTATGGGGCATTGCACGCCAAGGGAAGATGGACTACCTCCATCACAGAATGATTGGCTAAGGCTCAAAGAAGATAAAGAAGAGGAACCGCCCAAAGCACCCAGAGTTGCCACACGATTAAAGCACCGGTTAGAGACCGTGCAAGAAGAGCAGCCAGAGTTGAAGAAGGGAAAGAAGGAAATTGTACAAGTGCCGATCAAAGAGACAAAATCACAGAAAGCGGCACGGCTCAAAAGATTGATGGAAAGCTTCAGAGCCGAGAGAGCACTAAAAGGAGATTTGAGCGAGCTGTGGAAGCCCTCACTAGAAGCAATGTCGGGATCATCCCGAAGGGTGCACAAAGATAGATTTGAAGATTACATTAAGAATTTTGAGATTTTGGATGCTACAACAGAAAACATCCCCAACATCCCATTTACAGAAGAAGAAGTGGATGAAGTACGACGGCAACTGCTAGAAGAGGAGGAAGGCCAAGAGAGAGAGAGAAAGACAAAGGCGGACCGGGACTTCAAGAAGAAGCCACCAACTCCACCATCAAGCGCGCAATCCAACCCACCGCCATCACCACCTCCTCGTAGCCCTCCAAAAACTCAACAAAATGAGGAGCTAGACACATCTGATGAACAAGAAGATTCAAGGCAAGAACAGAGCCAAGAGCAAGAGCAAAAAGAAGAAGCTAAGCCCAAAGATGAACAGCCAGAGCCAGAGAAAGAAAAGTTTAGCATATTCCTTGATCTACTAGCTGCGAGTTTCTCAAGAGAAGAGGCAGCTACAATGGCCTTTGAGCTGGCAAGCACAAGGCCCAAAGAACAGATACAGAGCTGCGGTTAGTGGAACTGAAAGAGATGGCCACCGGGCTCATGGCAAAATCATTGGCCACGGAAAGTGAGATTGACAATCTCAAAGCTACTGAAGTTTTGATCAAATCTGAAGTAGACACACTACAAAGACAGAGCCAAGAGCAGATAGAGAAACAAGCAGAGCTGCAAGCCAGTCTAGCCAGAGCATTGCAAAGATTCCAAGAGATGGAACGAGAAAATCAGGCAGCAGCTCAAAGAATGCAAGGAGATGAAGAAGAATACAGAAAACTCAGCAAGGCATTGACAGATGCAGAGAGGGAAAGGGACAACCTAACCCTACAACTTGTTGAAGAATCCAAGGAAGTGGAAACACTGAGAAATGCCAAGGAAAAGGCAAAGCTAGAGAATGAGGCAAGCCAGGATGAGGTAATAGAGCTTAAAGACCATATGAAAGTCAAAGATCAAACCATCCAACGGCTACGGGCATCTCCTTCCAGAGTCAGAGCTACTAGCTCGACTCACACTACTTCTGAGACGGATTTATATGAAGAGCAAATGAAGGAGCTCCAAAAGGAGTTAACCCTGGAGAAGCGGCAAAGACTGATGTTGGCTGAGGGCTCAGTGGTTATGCAAAACCGCATGGAATAAGAAAACACAGCCATGAAGAATGAGCTAGAAGCCATCAAGAGAAAGCTTGAGGAGGCGGAAAAGATAAACGCAGATCTAAAGGACCTCCTTGTGAATATGGGAGAACAAGCTGAAGCAGAAAATAAGAAATTTCAAAAGCAAATAGAAGAGCTGAGAGGCCAGCAGCAAACAGAAGAGCAGTTTAGCAACAGGCCAGCAGCCATGGAGGGAATAGACATACTAATTAGAAAATTTTGGAGGTTATTTGGAAGGCCTTGTAAGAAATTGTGTTTCTCTCTTTAGAAACTTTTAAAAAAATACACTTGCACCTTGTGAGTACGTCCAAAAGGACAACTAGAAACTCTAAAAAGTATATTTATATTCGCATTCGTCCTTGAAAACAGTCACTTTTTTATTTAATGCGAGCGTCTTTTTCAAGAGGCAGGTGCGACGCATTCAATGCAGCTTACGTCATCACTGGAACTTGAAAAGTCACAAACTGTCAAATAGTGATAGATTTTGAGGCTTTTGACACCACCAATGCGCCCGAAACTCCAAAATACCCTAAAAACAAATGTCTACTTGTCTCGTTCCAACATCCGGAGAGGCAAAAAATATCAAAAAACCCCCAAAAAATGGGCTTTTTTCTTAATGCACGCGAGGAGGCATTCTAAAATTCTAGAATGCCTCCCTCCGCACCGTTAGTACAAAGCTTCTTTTAGTGGTTTTTGGACATTTATCTTTCAAGAAAGCCCCTTTTTAGAGGTTTTTTGACATTTTCCTCTCAAAAAGCTCCCTTAAAAGAGGAACAAAGGGGCTTTTTACTAACGGCGCGCGAGGAGGCATTCCAAAATTTTGGAATGCTCCCTCATGCGCCGTTAGTAAAATGTTCTTTTAGGGGTTTTTGATATTTTTGCCTCTTTGGATGTCGGAGCGAGGCAATTAGCATTCATTTCTGGGATATTTGGGCGTTCCGAACGCATTGACAGTATCAAAAGTTTCAAAATCTTCCACCACTTTATAGTTTTGTGACTTTTTGAGTTCCAGTGATGACGTAAGCCATATTAAATGTACCGCATCTACCTTCTGAAAAAGGTGCTCGCATTAAATGAAAGAGAGTGATCGTCTTCAAGGACCACTAGATTATTCAATGAGGAGAGGGACACCTTTTATATTTTTGTTAATATCAATCTATTTTTCTATGTAACGTACGCTCTTCTCTCATTGGAGGAGCTTATTTTCCTCTCTCTTCCAAAAGGCCCTCCAAAAGACCTCCGAAATCTATCACTATTTGACAGTTTGGAGGTCTTTTGGAGGGCTCACAAACCCACAACATCAACTATTTGACAGTTTGGAGGTCTTTTGGAGGGCTCAAAAACCCACAACATCAACATCAATTCCACAATTCATAGATGCATGCCCTCCCAATCTAAATTTTCCACTAGGCTGCCATAGCCATGGCCCTGCAGAGAACTAATCGTCACCTGAAGAGCACAACTCCAATTGGGGCACTTTAGAGCTTGAGAGAAAGCTTGAAAAATGACTTGAGAGAAATTTAAAGATGACCAAAACTGAATCTACACGCCGCTACATAAAAAAATGATGCGAACAGAGAGCTGTCCCAGGATGATTAGAGTAAGCAAGGTAAGGGCAAAAACTGCAACAAAAACCATCAAGGAGGCACAACGAGATCAAACCTGCAAAATTCTGGATTTTGGCTGAACTTTTTTAAGTTTTACATGATTTTTAGTTATATACAAGTCTCACTTCAAAAAACTCACTCACGGGCACTTACAATAGCCCCGACAATTGTCACTAGACTAGCGACTTGAAGTGCATGTACATGTGCTTGCTAAAGCAAGCTAAAAAGCCCACAAAAAGAAATCCAACACACCTTTTTGCCATCGGGAATCATGTCCATATGTACAAATTTACAAAAAATGGGGTGTCAAGAATACGCCCAACATAGTTTGCGACACTCCAACCTGCTAGATCATTTATGATCAGCAGTACAAAAGAGATACTGTAAACCACATGAGGGAGTCTTCACTTCATCTTCATCCTTAGCCACATGATCAGAAAATTCTTCAAAAGAAGACTCATCCTCAATTACAGTCATCAACCTTGCAATATACTTCTTCGACCGCATACTTTTTTGACTTCTCCAACTCTGATGGAAGAATACCTATTTGTAGAAACTCTTCCTCCTTCTCTAAAGCCTCCCTTGCCAAATAAAGAGGAGAATCAGCCTTTATCACATACAATTGCCCAATTGAATCTTGCGATGCACCATGTGCTTCTTCATTTTGAGACCTGTCCACATGCCTTAAAGTCCAAGCTTCAAAATGCTTAAGCATATTCTTCACTTGAAAACAAATATTTTTTAGCCTTGGATTCTTACTTTTCCACACCCCAAGTACTTGATTAACCACCAAAAGAGCATCACCTCTTACCCTCACACGACGGATGCCAAGCTCACGACAAAGGTTGAGACCTTTCTCAAAAGTGGCATACTCAACTTCATTGCTTCTTTGTGCCGTAAGATTCAAAATACTTTTAGCTACCAAAGCACCTTGAGGATCATAAATTACAACACCTCCTAAAGCTTCATGTTGAGCTAGCAGAGCCAGCAGAGGATCACACCTACATTTTTTGCTCACACTCATCATTTTTGTAACCATTGATTGTAATAAATGTCTTTCCGACATTGATTTTGAATTGAGCCATTCGTTAAGTAACGGGACTCAATTGAGTTTCCAGCTTGTAAATCCGAAGTAATTTCACTTGCCGATGTAATTAGTTAGAGATGTTCTCACCTCCAAGGCTGTGGTATATAAGCCAAAGTTTTGTAGCCTAAAAGGGGCGGTTCAGTTTTTATTAATAAAAGGTGAGTTTTTGAGCGCCGTGACTGTGTCTGAGAGAGAGAGAGAGAGAGAGAGAGAGAGAGAGAGAGAGAGAGAGTCTTATCTACTTGCTACGCGAGCTACGGAGCCGCCATTGGAGAAGCAACACCGCCATTGTGTTCGCAACGGCGAGAGCTACGCACCGATACCAAGAGTGCGCGCTATCGGCTTCCATGTGTGGTAAGTTCCTACAAGCTTCGGTGTGAGTTTTCTTCCAACTCGTGTGTCGGAATGGAGCGTGCAGCATATCTATCGAACCACAACGAGTAGAGCTACACATTGGTACCATCGGGGTCAAGTTTCGATCACCTGTATTTTTCGGCCTGTCTTCATACGCGTTTACCGCACGGCGTGGTTATAGGTTGATTTTGCAGCTCAAGTCTTTAGGGTGTTGTTCTCACCTAGTGTATAGACTTCCCCTTGAGTTTGAGATCGATTCAATGATTCTAGATCCTGTTTCGTATAGCATTCGTTCGTAGTACGGATTTCAGTCACTTGCGTATTTTAGAACTTAGATTTGATTTCCTTAGTAGTGATTGTCATTAGAAGGTCGAGTAGGTGATTTGACACCCACCTAGTTGTTTCCATGCGCCTGCGGGTTAAGCTCCGTCCTCGTCTGACAAATTCTGTTGTTGGTTGAGTTCTCGCTATTTAGCTTCCGCTAGCGGCGTAACCGCCTTAACATTTGGCGCCGTTGCCGGGGACGAGAGCCCTAAGTAGGTGACCTTAGACTAATCCTACGAGGTGAGTCGTATAAACTACTTTGTATACTTTAGTTAGAAAAGATCTAGGAGTGGTGGACTCCGAAGATCTCTAGAGATACTAGGAAGTGGGGTATTCCTGGGTCTTCCGTGTTGACAGTAATTTTAGTTTAGCTTAGATTTGTTTGTTGTTTTGTTGGTGTTGAGTAGTTATTGATAGAAGAAGAATTTGCTAGTCCGTGAGTGGCAGTGGATCTCTTTAAGATCACAATTACCAAACCCATTTTATGATTAGGAATAGCTTAGGTAGGACTTCATTTGATCCTGATCTAGAGCTAGTAATCATTGGAGTATTTGCTTGATATGGTTGATTGCATGTTAGATCACTAAACCGTCGAGTTAGTAGTGAAACTTGCAATAAACAAAAGTCAGAGAAATTTTCTGTGTATCTGGGAGTTGCTGAGCACTAGAGAAAGCTTTAGGAAGGATTCTGTGCCAAAAAACTGGAAATTTGCAACTTTAGACATCATACGCGAATGATGTCTAAATGACCAAACAGAGACCAAAACAGAAATTTTGACTTTACTAGAGTGTTCAAAAGGGGGGTTATACCCTAATTTCAACTTAAAACAAGAGCATTAACACTCAAAGAAACCCAAAAAGACAAGTCGGAGTCCAAGAAACGCAAAGAAGAGGAAAGTTTGGATTCAGATCTTTTTTTTACATTCAAACCTGACAGAAACACTTGAAACTCAATTATAAACATTGGAGAAGGCTTAAAACCAAGAATAGTCAAAATCTGGGACAAAAGACATCATACGCGTATAATGTCTTTTGGCACATCCACTGCTTATTTTTTATATCTGACCTGACAAGATTGTTACAAGCACTGTAGGAAGCATAAATATCAAGTTTTGACCCAAATTGATGAAAAAGACATCATACGCGTATGATGTCTTTGACCTAATTTTGGACATATTTTGATACTTTGCCGACACAGATCCATTGTAATAGCTTTCTAGAGGTTATATTTCAAGTTTCATCCCATTTGGATCACAATTGACCCAAAACAAGTCAAAAGCGGAAAATTGCCAAGAAAAGCCTAAATTAGCCATAACTTGCTCAAACAGAGTTCAAACTGAATTTTGTGAGTGGACAGAGCATAAGGGGGCTACTGAGAGTGAGCATAACCAAAATAGTCCAAATCTGTGAAAAAAGACATCATACGCGTATAATGTCTTTTTCAGCATAACTGCAACAAAATTCTCACTTGATGAAACAGAAGTTGTCCAACTGACAAGATTAAACAATTGACCAAGTATCAATCAGTTTGGATCAATTCTGACCATAAAAACTTGGGAAAAACAAATTGCCGAGACGGAAAAGTTAAAGTCCTCTAGGGGAATTGATGAATTTGAGATCGGGCAGGAATCTCCAGAATAACCAACCAAAACAAGGGGAACAAGCAAGTGTCATATCAACCGAGGGAAGTGTAAACCAAAGTTGGGTGCAACCATTAGAGCCAATCTTTGAAGGAAGTGTTTCTGATACTTCTTCGGAGAGATCTTACGAGATTTTCACCGAACACTTGGAACACTTGAACCTGAACAACAGAGAAAATATGGCAGCAGGATCATCAAACCCTTCCGCCACAATGAAGCTATTGTTCATAAAATACTAGTACGACAATGAGCAAGGTGCCAAGATCTACAAACATGGAATGGACCGCTATTGTGTAAAGATAGAGGAGAGACCTAGTGAGTTCAAGGACTTAGTGCCTGTGAGCTATAGCGGAGATAGATATCTAGATGACGAGGGTACCATGTACTTGGTAGTCCTAAACCCTAGCATTGTGGACAAGTGGGGATTGATGGGCACCAAAGCCAAAGTAGATGAATAACTTGAGGAGAAGGCACCAATAATGAACTTCCCTGATGTGAGGTTAAGAAGAGAGAATGAAACTACAAGGATCAACACTGATAACATCTATGTGGGGCTATACAAATATAATAATGGGGAGCAGGATCTCTATTATAGATGTGAAGAACCCTACACTGGAGAGTTGACAGACCGAAAAAGACTTTATGTCTTTACCTACACAGAGGGATCGGAAGTGAAAATTGCCGCTTACGACAAGTATGGGAGGCAATACTCAACAATGGGCAAGAAAGAATTAGAAGGATATACATACTTTGGGGGACCACTACATCAGTATTATGTTACTTCTAGCTCACAAAGACCAGCACCAACAAATGGAGTGCAAAACCCAATGACAATAGGAGGACAAAGAACTCAGGTTGCTGACTCTTTCAGCCAACCTCCGTACTCGAAGCTTGGACCAATGGGATCATTACATTCCAGAGAGTCAATGGATACGAATCGAGGTAGTGCAGTTCCAATCCACACATATACCACTCCAGGTCCAAGGTTCGAAGCGGAACCATCACATTTACCTCCTAGTAGTAGATTCAGGGCAGGGGAACCGACAAGGGTAACCCATGAAGTCCATGATGCTAGAGAAAGCTTTAGCCGGGACACAGGAGCAATGAGATTGGTAGCAGACCATAGACGTATGAGACCATCTCAAGTCGCGAAGTGTATGCCAAAGAAGTATGGTGGTTCAGGAGATCCGTATGCACATGTGTCACTCTTTAAGCAAGTCTTAAGAGCTGAGCAGATAACAGATTTCCATACACAATACGAGGGATTTGGTCTTACTCTAGAATGTACGGCATTGACATGGTTTCAACCACTGAACATAGAGGGATTCCATGACATTGACCATTTGCTAAGAGAGTTTGCTGAGGAATTCTCAAAACGAGGGATTAAGCACAATACGGTCTCCCAAATATATGCTTTTAAACAGAGAGAACACGAAAAAGTGAAGGAAGCTTCACTTCGCTTCAAACAATACATTGAGAGATGTCCAGTACGTGAACGACCTCAAGGTGACAGACTATCGGTTCTCTTTATTGAGGGATTGAGAAACGACACTCTCAAGAAGGACTTGCACTTGAAAGCTTGTACAAGTTTCGAGCAAGTAACGAGAGAAGCATTGTACTTAGTGGATAACTGTACGGTTTATGGAGAGGTGTCAGCGGATACAGATTTTTCATCCAGTAGCTCTTCCTCCGTAGCGAGCGAGACTACCACTAAAAAGAATGCTCAAACAACAACCATGTCAAATGTAGAGCAAATGATAGAAGATGCTCTAAAAAGGATGGCACCATACCAAAAACCATTGCCAAAAACACTGAAATGGTGTGCTATTGAACAGAAATGGACAAACCATCTAACAGAGGAGTGCTATTACAACAAAGGGTATGTAAGGGAGCGTCAGTATGCACCTCCTGCTCAATTAGCACCACCTCAAGTACATCCAGTACCTCGATACCCAATGGAAAATGTACCAGGACCTATGGGGATAGAAAGACCGCAACCGGTATTGGGACAACAACCGCCTTTACCAGGAGCAAGACCAGTGGGCATTAGATATGCACCAACCTTAGAGAATTAGGAAGAACAAGCCTTAGTGCCTGTTCAAGCCTATTATGAAGAATCTGGTGCACACATGTCTCCAACTGTGTATTACCCACCAGAAGAACCCAAACAACCAGAACCATGGGGCATGATTAGGAATGTTGGAATACCAACAGTTATAAGTACTTCTGATGAAGAGAGATACAATTTGGACACAAGAACATTGATGTTCATAGCTCATGGAGGGTTAACAGGACAAAGACCATCCTATCCACAAAGGACGAATCAAATGGGACCAAGACCAGCACTAGGACCCTGTTACAAGTGTGGAGGTCACCATCTGATGAATGTTTGTCCACATACGGAAATCATTAGAATTAACGCTTATTGCACTGAGTGTGGGGTTACTCACTTCATTGAGGATTGTTCAAAGAATCCAAACAAAGTGCAAAAGACGACATTGAATATGCTAGAAACCATTCCTACCAGCAGTGGGTCTGAAAATGAAACTCTGATACCAACGCAAGTTGTTACTAGAGCTCAAGCTAAGAAAACCACTAGAGAACCTGAGAATGGAAAGTTACGACCGAAGTGGTTAGTCAAGGACCGCGGAGTCAAAGAAACACATGGAAAGCTAGAAAAGCACGCACGAAGTTGAGAAAAGAACGTGAAGACGCTGTTCTAGCTGAGGAACTAAAGCGAACTAAAGATAGATTAGAAAAACTTGAGAGTCAAAACGGGAAACGAGAGATGAGCCCGGAAAGAACGAAACAAAAGAGCATCAAAGAAACAACGAGCTTAAGCTCAGGGGGATCAGTGCTAGTTGACAAAGTACACGAACCATTGGATGCACTGATGAGAGCTTACGAAGCTAGGTTAAAGAACAACCAAACACAAGAACAGAGGTGGATGACATACCCAAACGTGGAATTGGAAAAGCACAGACTTGAAATGTGCCAGAGAATGATCGAGACTGCACAAGCCTTATTAGAACCACCAAAAGAAACAATGAATTGTGGAACGGAAAACCCAATTCAGGAAGAGACTATTGTTTCACGGGTAGCTGAAAAGGCTCCCAGTGCACAAAAGCCTGAAAATACACACAAGGATGACCGCATAGTATTGAACACAACCGATCAGGAGATAGAGAGTTTTCACCCAGTCATACAGAGGTCTTACGGAAGAGATGAGGATTACGATGAATTTTGGAAACAAGTGAGAGAGGCAAACTTTGCAAACGAGTTAAGTTGCCAAGCTAATCAGACAAATTGGGAAAAGGACATCAGGAACCCTCCCATAGTGGAATTTGAGGCAGGATCTCAAGTGGACTTGGATCTGCAATCTTACTGGGGAGATGGGGGCTCTGTTAGAACAATGGAGAGCAAACCTCACTCACTGAAAACCTTACCTTCATACTTAGGAGAGTATGAAGCAAAATCCGAGATTAAAGCACTTCCCTCACGAAGAATTTCATCAAAAAAAGTCATGGACTCGCAAGGATTGATAGAGATCTTGTCAACACCAGTGACATGCACTATCACTCTAGCTGAGCTTTTGAGGCTAAGACCACATATGTGGACCACTGTAGGAAAATGCTTGGAGAAATTCGGGATAAAAGACCCAACATCGAGACTGAAAGAGGGTATACAAGAGCTGAGTAAACCACAAAAGAAAGCTAAGCCTGTACCGTTAAACAAGGTCGGAGAGTATTGCGAAGGTGAAGAGGGGAATACAACCTTACCAGTTGAATTCCAAGGCATGAACACGATGGCAATACTAGACAGCGGAGCTGGGGTAGCCATTGCTACAAAAGAAATCTGGAAAAAATGGGGGAAACCAGCAATAAGGAAGACTAGGTTGAAACTCCAATTAGCAGATGGACACATGGAGAAACCTATGGGGTTATTAGAGAAAGTCGTAGTGACTTCTTGCGGCATTGAATACGAACATACTTTTGCTATTGTCGATTTTGGCAAGGAAAATAACTATGATATCATATTGGGAAGACCATTCATGAGACAGTTGAAAATGGTCCAAGATTGGGGCTACGATCACATATACCTGAGAAATATGGAAACCACTACACGTGTGAACCTGAAAGACCATAGCTACAAAGATGTGAACCGAACACCGGTAGAGGAGTTTGATTCAGCTACTTTGGCGGGATCCGAATTTCCAGCTTGGTTAGGTAAGCCCAAGGAGTTATGGATGTGTGGAGCTTCGAAATGTGGAAGTCTGAAACGAGAAGAATGTGTTTTAGAAAGGGCTATCGAAGACGAAACTTATATAGGAGAACCCTTTCCAGAGGACATGCTTGAACCATTAGAATGGACACACATTCTAGCAACCCTAGATGTTTGTGCAATTCCAGATGGTCCCACAACGAAATTTTGCGACAAGGACGGGTACGACGTGGTTCCGTACTTCATGTTGAGAACTGTACTCGAAAAAGAAACTGAAAAGAACGATACACTGGAAAAGGAAGATGAAGAGGAGGTGTTTCACGACATTCTCGATCATCCTGAGTGGGGAAATGAAGCAGACAACGAGTCAACGGACAATTCAAGCGGAAACGAAGAAACTATAACGGATGTCAGATTTTATGATTTTCCGAACCAAACTAAACAACGCCAGAAACGCTATAGAGCAAAGAGAAAAACAAAGGGGGTTAGAACCAATCCGATGCCTAGAATAAGAGGAAAAAATCAATTCCTAATGCTAGTAAAGGGGGAAGATTGTGTTAAGGACACGATTTCTGGAAGAATGAGAGGCAATGATCAAAAGAGCTTACGAAAAGACAAAAGAGGCTCAAGAAATCAAGTTCAAAGGAATGGAACGAAAACAGAAACAGAAAAATCAGAAAAGAACAAGCGCAACAGAGAACACACGGAGTCCAAGTTAGAACGTAGAAACAAGTACAGAGAGCTCAAGAAAACTCTGAAAGAAGTTTGGACAACAGAATTTGAGAGTGGAGAGGACGAAAAAGCCAAAATCAAGGAAAACATGGATGTTCCCTCTCACTATAGGAAATTCACAATAGAGGATAGGAAGGTGGTATTAACCCAACCTATTCGAGAGAGAGAAGGGAGAACGAATCTTATGACGGACCGGAGGATGCAAAAAAAGTTGATTTAGCAGCTCCAGGGGAGACACCTAGACCGGTGTACATAGCCACGGATTTGTCTCCAGGCGAGGAAAGAGACTTTTGAGTCTTCTCAGAGAGTATAGGGATGTGTTTGCATGGTCTTATAAGGACTTAAAGGGAGTTGACCCATCGGTATGCCAACACACAATCCCACTGAAACAAGACGCAAAGCCTAGCAGACAGATACCATACACATATAATGATATGTTTGCTAAGCGAATAAAAGAAGAGATAGATAAGCTAATGGAAGCTGAATTCATCTACGAGATTGAACACACTGATTGGGTATCTCCAATTGTGGTGGTACCCAAGAAGAACGGAAAACTCCGAGTGTGTGTCAACTTAAAGAAAGTGAATGCTGCAACAATCCGGGACAATTATCCCCTGCCGATAACTGATCATGTTCTAGAGCGTGTATTAGGGAAAACAGCATACTCTTTTCTTGATGGTTTTTCAGGATATAACCAGCTAGCCATAGCACTGGAAGATCAACATAAAACTTCTTTTGCAACGGAGTGGGGAATTTATGCTTATCGGGTTATGCCTTTTGGTCTAACCAATGCTCCCGCAACCTTCCAGAGGCTGATGACGCATGCTTTCAAAGAATACTTAAGGTTGTTTCTAGAAATATACATGGATGACTTATGTGTACATTCTCTTCTGAGAGATGAGATCTAGAACACCTAAGAAAAGTATTTGAGAAATGTAGGACATATCGCATTTGTCTCAATCCTGAGAAATGTGTGTTTATGGTCCGACAGGGCAGAATTCTGGGACATATTGTCTCACAAAACGGAATATCCACGGATTTAGAGAAGATAAAAGTTATAGTGGATATGCCTAGACCAACCAATGCGAAACAAGTACAGAGCTTTATGGGACATTGCGGATATTATAGACGATTCATTTACATGTACGCTATAATAGGCCAACCACTTTACAGGCTAATAGTGAACTTTGAATGGACAGAGGAGTGTGAGGAATCGTTCAAGAAATTGAAAGAGGCACTCATTACTGCTCCAGTCTTGAAATCACCAGATTGGGAGAAGATATTCCATGTGCATATAGATGCTTCGGCATATGCAATAGGATGCATTCTGGCTCAGCCAGAAGAAGGAAACATGGATTTTCCTATCTGTTACGCCAGTCGACAGCTCAACAATGCAGAGAAGAATTACACCACAACAGAGCGAGAGGGATTAGGAATGATATATGCTGTGAAGAAATTTTGGCATTATCTTCTAGCCAACAAGTTTGTGTTTTTTACGGATCACCAAGCCTTGCTCTACCTAGTGAATAAACCATGCAATACCGGGAGAAATAGTGAGATGGTTCATTATCTTGCTGGAATTCGACTTCACGGTAGTAGTAAAGAAAGGAAAAACACATCTTAGAGCTGATCATCTTTCGCGATTGACGAATGGAGAAGACCCTATAGGAGTAGATGACGACATGCCAGACGCGTACTTGTTCAACATAGAAATGATACCGAAGTGGTCTCAAAATGTCGTTAACCTATTAACCTATGGAGGAGAGTTCGATAGAAGAGAATACAACCAGAAACATATTGCTATTCAGCAATCCAAGAATCTTCAATTGGTTGCAGGAAGGTTGTATCAATTGGGAAATGATCATGTTTTACGACTATGCATCAATCCTGAGGAATATAATATATATCTGCGCGAAGCAAATGTTCAGGAATGTGCATTTCATTGTTCAAGAAGGAACACATATAGGAATTTGTTACAATTGGAAGTCTATTGGCCAGGAATGAAAGAAAGCGTACATGAATATGTCACTGTATGTATTGTATGTTCATCAAAACCGCCAGCAGAGTATTCGACATTATATCAGATAACGATCGCTCCAGAATGGAGTCAGTATATTGTTGAATATCTCACAAATAGAACTTTCCCAGAAGGAACGTCAAAAGCTCGTCAGAAATCTGTAGAGACAGAAGCTAGAGATTACGCTTTAATAGGAGATCAGCTCTATAAGAGATGTAAAGACAACCAGCTTAGGATTTGCGTATCAGAGTCTGAGTATGTGATAATCCTAGAGCAAGCTCATGGAGGAGTAGGTGGAGGCCATTTCTCAGGTGATAAGACAGCAAAACTTGTATTAGCCGCAGGATTATGGTGGCCAATATTACATATGGACGCTGAGGAATACGTTAAACGGTGCGATGACTGTCAGCGGACCAAAGTACCACTTAAAAGAGATGATATGCCGCTTAGACCAATGATGGGGGCAAGAGCTTTTGCAAAATGGGGGATTGATTATGTCGGACCCATTTCACCTCCTGCATATAAGACTCATGCACAATACATCGTTGTGGCTACAGACTATCTAACAAAGTGGGTCGAAGCAAAGGCAACTCAAAAAGCAGATGCCCGGACCAAGGCACAATTTCTATATGAATACGTCTTTGTACGATATGGATTGCCAATAGAAATTGTGAGTGATCGAGGCACACATTTCATAAATGAAGTGATAGAGATCCTTCTAGATGAATTCATGGTAATCCATAGGAAATCAGCCCCGTATCATCCACAAGCAAACGGACAAGCTGAGGCAACAAACAAAACCATATGCACGGTCCTTACGAAGATTGTATCTGAGTCGAGAACTGACTGGGACCAGAAGTTGCATTCAACAATATGGGCATATAGGGTAGCATATAAAACATCAATAGGAACGACCCCATATAACATGGTTTTTGGGCTAAATGCTATCTTACCAATAGAATTCTTGATTTCAACCTTAAGGGTGGCTAAGGATCTAGAGTGGACAGGGCACGAGCTTTCTGATAGAATAGATGACCTGGAAAAGCTAGATGAGCTTCGCCTAAAAGCAGTGGCTTCTATCTACGCTCAAAAAAGGTGACAAAAGGAATTTTTTGATAAGCATGTGCGGACTAAAGAGTTTAAGGTTGGGGACTATGTCTTAGTTTACACTCTGAAACAGCATGCTAAGAAGCTTAAAAAGCGAGGGATGGGACCTCTGGTGATTAAAGATCTATCACCAAGTGGAGCCGTCAAGCTTGCTACATTAGACGGAGAAGAAATGCCCAATTGGATTAGTGGATGCAGAGTGAAGAAGTATCTTTTGCCGCTAACCCAAGACATGCTTCTCAAAATACATCAAGAAAAGCTGCGTGTCCAGACAAAGAAAATGATTTTGGAGGAAGCGCAAGCCGAGGCGAAGGAAAGAATGGAGACAAGAAAACTACTGCGTCAGAAACAACGCAATGAAGGAGCAATACGAATAAACGTAGTCAGTATAACAGAAATGGATAATGACAAAGAAGAACCCATCATTGAATGCAAAGTAGGAACCAACCAAATCAAAGCCAGAGCACTATTGGATTCAGGAGCTCAAGCTAACCTACTTTCACTCAGTTTGTATAGACAATTGACAAATGACACTAAACTACAAACTGCCAAGCAAGAGTTAAAGAGTTACTCTGAGAATTCAATCAAAATTGTCGGATGCACAGTTTTACATATACAGATTAACCGTCATGTGTATCCTCATATGTTTTACGTGGTTGAAGACCAAGCTACACAACAACCATTATTGCTAGGACAACCATGGCAGAAGCAATACAATGCAATGATTGACTGGAGTTCTAAATCAGTGCTTATCAAATACGAAGGTGAAGGTCAATCAGTTAAGTTTACCAAAGGAGAAGAGCCAACTCCAAAGGACGAATCCAAAGACAAAGGTAAACAACAACCAGAGAAAAAGAAGAAGCAATGGCAACCAAAAGTTTCTATACCACCGGATTACTCTTCGACGAGGAATTCTCAACAGTGGATAAGGAAGACAAGCAATAATATAACAGCTCAACCTTGGGAAAAAACGGAGTCAAAGTTGGTATGGAGACCAAAAAAGGTTGTGCCAGAGAACACAAAGGTGGAAAACAAAGTCTTCAATACCAGACAACAGAGTGATTCCAGACAATCAAGGACAGTGACACAGATCTGGATTCCAAAGAAGTTCATGACGGCACAAATCTATAGCAAGCAAATTTGGATCCCAAAGATTTGTAAACAGGAACTCCCTTCAGTACAATCAACGGACACTCCTAGATATTTCAAGTCGAGGAAATCAACACAAAGAACAAAGCAGGTTTGGGTCGCAAAGAGTTTGTGGCAAGCACAAGTGAAGTGGAAGCAGATTTGGATTGTGAAAGAGAACAACAAAGTAAAGAAGAATCCATCTACTGATTCTACTACCGAAGTGCCAAAACCAACCCAAAACCCAACCACCAATCCTTCAATCAAACAAAGAGCAGCTTTATTGGAAAGACTGTTGTATCATCGCTCTACAATTGCACTGGGAACTTATGACCAAAACAACTACATTGCTTCGTCCACAGACACTTCATAGTCGTCCAGGAGGACTCAGACTAGGAAGGGGGGAGGTATACAGGAGTTACAAAGCAGCTACAAGCGACAAAAACAAAGAAAAACAAAAATTATATTACAAGGGCAGTGTCTTACATGATTTTGCAATTTTTATGTTTGATTGCGGATATTGATAATATTTATGTCCTTATATACCTTGTTTTGCAACAAGAAGAGATCAAATGATGAATTTGGGTCTCTAGACGTGTAAATATCACTAAATCAGAGTGTTTTTGGAGCTAAAAAGTGGTAATCCAAGTCCAGAAATCACAAATAAGTGTATATTTATATACACAGGGTTACCAGCTATTTATTGTGTATGTTTGGAATTTTTTGGCTTCAATTTGCTATTTTCTTTTATTTTTATGATTTTCTTGATAAAAGTAAAAGAAAAATAAAAAAGCAGGTGAAATGAGATCGGAAAAAAGAAAAGAATAGATGGTGATGGTCCTAATGACAAGGGCAACCCATGGTAAAAATTGGGTACAATTCTGAAAAAGTTGCGGAAAGCCCGAAATGACAGAATTTTGGCAAAGTGGACAGATTTCTCAGAAACAGGTCAAACGGAGTCCAAATTGAGAAATTTCAAATCCTAAAGTGCATTTCACGACGAGATAGGAGCACATGTCAAATTTGGTAACAAGTGATCCGAGAAGCCCGAAGTTAAGTATTTTTCACATCACTTTCAAGCTCATTTCCACTATTACCTTCTTGGAGAGAGCAAAGAGCACACAGGAGCATCCGACCTTCTACCGCCTTCTACGACTGCTACGAGAGCTCAGAGGACACCAGACATGAGAGGTAGACTCGTTGCATTAAGCTTTTGATGCTTATCGTTAACTTTTGTCGCGAAAACTGACCAAAACCAAGAAACAAGAGCAGACGAGGAATGGGGAAGAACGCTAGGTAGGGGCACAACCGCCTAACCAAACCTTGCAAGAACTTAGAGGTGGGTTACCCTAGCATAGAAGATGGGTTTCTAACATTCAAAGCTTGAGAAAGAACGACTTGAAAAACCCTAGGTCAACAGAGCCTGCAAGAGGCAAACAGGAAAAAGTTGTCGAAACGACACAAAACTTCTCAGGAAGCTTAACAACATCGGGGGCAATGCAACCATGGAGTATCTCCGGGCTTGGATCACCAAAAGTAGGTCAGAACAACCGATTCGGCTTCGGACACACAAAGCGTCATTTTGGCATAGCGGCTAAAATTGACGACCAAATGACATGAAACTTCACAATCAAAAGAAAAAAGAAAGCTGATTCACTTACCGATGGTGAAAAAGACGCTTTCGGGCAACCAAATGGAGAAAGATGGAGAACGGGGAGCCGAAGTCAAGTTCAACCAAATAGGTGGCTTCACAACATATCCAATGAGTTGGAAATGCAACTCTCAAGAAAAAAAGTTGAAGAAATTCAACTCCAAGGCAAAAAGACGACTTTGGAGACTGAAATGCCTATAAGGGGGCTTTTTAGCTAAACTAATGACTTTTTAAGTTGAAAACTAGTTATCAGGGCTTAGGGCACTAGCACAAAGCATTCTTTGCACAAAAAGACCAACATTTCAAGAAAAGACATCATACGCGTATGATGTCTCACAGCATGATTTTCACATCCATTTCAACACTTGAGTGCATAGCCTCATTCCACATGTTAATCACATCCTATGAACCAAGTATCATGAGAATTGGAGTCAGAAAACCCAAAGAAAACCAAAAAGACGCAAAGTAGGCCATAAAATTGATTTTTGGTCCTAATTTTGTCAAAAGAACTCCAAACTCATTGAAACTTTGTAGGATTGTTGATTAACACATCTACAAGCTATCTGGAACCAAAAAGCACCATTTTGACACAAACGACATCATAAGCGTATGATGTCTATTTGCACTTACAGAGCCAAAACTGCTCATTTGACATCATACATCCATTATATATATCTAATACATGCTACATATGAAGTTTGGAACCATTTGGTCAAGTGGATCACCCCATTAGCCCAATTGAGGGAAAATCCTTCATCCAAAGCCTATTTTAGCCCAAATCCAACATACTCAAGTCCAAACCAAGATTTGAGTAGGGACAGTCCTTCACTAGTACATGGGGAGTCCACAGAACCAATCCCATGAAAAATTGATGAAAAAGACATCATACGCGTATGATGTCTCCAGAGCCATTTTTAGCCCAAAATCTATCCAAACTTCATAAATCCACTGAATAAGCCTATCTAAAGCCAAATCCAAGCTTATAGAGAAATTTGGTCCAAAAATACACTAAAAGACATCATACGCGTATGATGTCTCACTATGTGATTTTGGCACCTCAGGGCTTCAACCACCAAACAGAAGTGATCTACATGCCATTTGAAGGTGAACCACCAAGTTTTATCCAATTTGGATCATAAAATCCAATTTCCTTTCAAAATTTTTCCAAGAGCCTGAACTGGACTAAACTGGCCAAAACTTGACCAAATGGTATCCAAACTCAAATCCAAGCATATGATACTCATGTATACACTATCAGCTACAAGCACAACCAATATGAAGTCATTTTGACACAAAAGACATCATACGCGTATGATGTCTCCAGCATGATTTTGAGCCCAGTTTGCAAATTTTTTCACCTACCCTGCATCCTTAGGCCCTGAATAGCTCATGTTTCAATTTTCAAGTCATTTGAATAGTTAAAAGCTTCATTTCGGCTTTCGGTACTAAAAAGACGCTAACTTCTGAAATTGGAGTTACAGGATCCATGGATTCCGCCAAGTTATCAACAACGAAGAGAAAAAGACCGACAATCAAAGATGCTCTTGCAGAAGCAGAACCCTTTGACATTCCAGTAGAAACCCTCAAGCCAACCAAAACTTGGGTGGAGGAAGCAGTACTGGAACAAGAGGGAATAAAGATCTACAAGGGGACTTTCCGAGATCCTCAAGGGCAAGCGGTGGATATACCGATGATCCCACAAGAATTGGTGGATTATAGCAGGTCAGAGAACATCAGCAGGTACCTGGAAAGGGCAGACTTGCACAGATTCTTGACGTCGAGACCATCAGGTGTAGATACAAGAAGAGTGTATGAGTTGGCAACCTCCATTCAGAAGGATGGGAAAGCCACATTAACAGTGACGAAGGAAATTTGGAATGGCGGCCTCTACACCAAAACAAACTCCATTGCGCCACAAGGGAAATGAGATGAGGGCACCACCTAGTCTTGGAAGCGTGGACTAGGACCGCTACACAAAGAGAGAGAGAGAGAGAGAGAGAGAGAGAGAGAGAGAGAGAGAGAGAGAGAGAGATCACTATGAATGAAGCATTAACCGTAGTGTGTGTACAAGGAATGGATGACTTCAAACACTCCCAACACAAATAGCATATAGATTACCAAACAATCACTCAAGGATTAGCCAAGATCACATCAAGCACTCTCACACGCATATAAAACATTTCTCTTAATTAACATAAGTAAGAGGAGGAGAGGTTACTAGCATGAAACAATTTGCACTCTAGGATGTGCAAGAATAGAGTGAATGAATGAGCTTATGGGCTCATGGTGAGTGATACAAAGGCTCAATGGGGCTGAGGGAGGCTTGAAATTACAAAGGGGAAGACCTCTTTATATAGGAAAGAGAGTGATTAGGAGTGAGGTTAAGATCCAAGTGTAATTTGTGCAAATGAAGCTTGATTAGGGACATTCAACCAATGAAGAAGCTCCTTCCAAGTGATTTGTTGACCAATTAGCTCCATCATCACTTGTGTTGTCTTCACTCCTTCCTCCATAGCTTGAGTCCAAGAGCTTCCTTATTTTAAAATGTAAAGAATCTACATAAAATCAATACATATCTGGTAATAATAGAAAGGGGTTGAATGAGGACTTATGAATTACAACAAGATTAAGCATGACTTGAGAGGTGATTAGAAGAGGAATTTTGATGGGTTTTTGAGCTTGAGAGAGAGGAGGAAGGAGAGGAGGGTGAGAAGACTAATGGCTGATTTTTAGAGAAGGTTTCAATGTGGAAAAGGAAGGGTGTGTGTGTGTAAAGGTAGAGGGGGTGGTCTCCACCACAGTTGAAAAAACTGGCGTCCACCATTTTGGCCATATCTCCTAGACCGTAGATGCAAAAATTATAAAAAAAATATGGCCAGAATCTCCAGCTCATCAGCTACAACTTTAATGAAGACAACTTTTCTTGGATCGGAGTGGAAGTATTTTTTAAAAATTCAGCAAAATCATGTGTCTGGTTTCTTCCTTTACCAAGTCTTCCACTTGGGTCCCATTTGTTTGAATCATCATATGGCTCCAAAGCCATGATGATATGAGCCACTCATGACCCTTGAATCATGGGTGCATGGCTCCACAACCACATCATATTTTTTTTTTTCACATTTACATATTTTCCCTTTCCTTTACCACTAGGTTCTCCCTCTACCTTTCACCTCCGGTGAACTAGTCAAGAAAAATTCCTATCAAATCATTTTTTTAAAATTTTTCCAAGAGGTTGTTCTCACTCTTTCTTTTATTGTAAACCTCTAGAAGCAAGGAAAACCAACAAAATATGATAAACAAAAATTTCTAATAGGCTCGGATCAACAGCAATAGATGGAGAGAAAGTAGAGGTACAGATCACTCTACAGCTCATTGCAGATGCATTGAAGCTGCATAACAAAGGGAGCTCTGTCAGGGAAAGAAGGGAGGCTATAGAGGTTTATGGGTCCAAGAAACAGAATGCAACTTATGGAGATATGGCAGACCAAAGAGCGGCAACCCTTTGCCGACTGTACAACCAATTTCTCCATATTTGCAGTAAAAGACCGCAAAAGTATACGACACCACCCCATGCCATTACAACTACCATCACATGGGCTTTGAAGAGAAATATGCCAAAAGAGGTGAATTACGCTCAACACATCCACGAGCAGGTAATTGCCATGCACAACGAGAAGCCAAAGTATATAGGAGGAGCTGAAGTTCTGACAAGAATAGCTTATGAAGCTATTGGAGCCAGAGATCAATGGCCAAAGGTTCCCTCCTAGAATGAGTGGCTTAGAGAAGCCGATGAGGAGGAAGAACAGCCTGAAGTATCCAAGAGGGCGTCCACAAGAGCACGCAGGAAACTAGAAATAGTTTCAGAACCTGAAGAGAATGTGGGTGAGCCCCTTATGAAGAAAGCAAAAAAGAAGGTTTCTCCCAAGCAAACCAAAAGTCAGAAAGCGGCAAGAATGGAAAGACTGATGGAGCAGTTTAGAGAGGAAAGAGCTCTAAAGGGTGACTTTGAAGAAAAGTGGGTGCCAAACCCCACCAAAGTCGGAACTAGCTCAGCCAGGCCACATGTTGATCAATATGATCAATATATTAGAGATTATGAGGAGTCAGAGGCTATACTGGAGCAGCAACCTGTCAAGCCAACACTGAAGAGGAAGTACAACTTTTAAAAGCTAAGCTGAAAAAGGACGACAAGGGGAAGAAGAAAGTAGATGAGTCTACTGAACCTCAAGAGAAAGACGGACAGCCAAACAAAGGGAAAGCCAAGATGACTGAGGAAAATCAGCCCTCCTTTACTGATGTACCAAGCCCGAAGAAGACGGAAATCATTGTGGAAGAGACCACAGTAGAGATGGACACGGCTGGTATGGAAAAGCCGGAGGCCGGGACCAAGGAAAAGGAGATAGATCCAATTCAGCAAAAGAAAAACGATTATGAGGATCTGGTAGCAATAGGGTACACTGAAGAAGAGGCCCTTGAGGCAGTTTATGGGATCACCCTACAAAAACAAGATGATCGGAGAGGGACGAAGGAAAAAACAAAGAGTACAAAAGAGAGTGAAGAGAAACTGGACGAGCAGAACGTACTAGAAGATCCGAAGCCAGTGGAGGTGGTGGCAGAAAAAGCTTTAGAGTTGACAGATGAAGACGAAAAAGACATGCACATGGTGCATGAACTGCTCAGCAAGATCAAAGAAAGATCCAAGGCAAAGGAAGTGGAGATTGAGACAGCCAAACAAAGGGAAGTCGAGTTGCAGAGGAAATTAGAGAATGCTATGACTGAATCTAAAAGTCATAAAGCATCACTCTACGACGCGGAAAACGAGAGAGACGGCTTGATACTCCAGCTAGCCAAGGCTTCAAGAGAAGTAACAAGTGCACAGGAAGCAAGGGAGCGGATGGAAGACGACTTGGAGACAGCTAAAGATGAGCTCATTGAGCTAAGGGAGAGAGTCGAGCTCCAAGAAAGAACAATCACTAGACTCGGGACTACTCCTAGAGCTAGCAGAGCAGGAACCGAACAAGAGGGAGCTCTTGTACCAGCTCTGGAGGACCAGGTCCGAAGCTTACAAAGAGAGCTAAGATTAGAGCAAGTGCAAAGGTTGCACATTGCGGAGGGATCATTGGCAGCAGAGGAGAGGCTCACTTTAGAAAATCAAACACTAAGAACAGAGAATGAGACCCTCCGCAAACAGCTCCAAGATCTACAAGAGCAACAAAGAAGAGAGACAGAGACACCACAAGAAGAATCAGGTGGAGCAGCCATAGAGCTACCAGAAACTGGAGAGGCAACCACAATTGAAGATCCAGCCCCAGTTCAAGAGGTGACCTCAACTTCAGGAATCTCTGAAGAAGAAGAACAAAGGCTCCATGACCAGATAGAAAAGTCAACAGAGGAGAGTGCCAAGGCGGAAATGGAATGGGAGAGGAGACTCCTAATCTCCATTAAACTTCAGGGACTAGACACAAAAGTGCTCCATGAAGAGTGGATGCAACCCAGCCTGCCTTTCCCTTTGATGAAGTTTGAAGTGATAAAAATGAAAAAGAGAATAGAGGAGGAGCAGTATGTCGCTCTTTACGAAGGCGACATTACAAAAGAGGAACAATCAAAGAAGATTGTAGATTCGCAGCTTAGATGGAGGAAAGGTTGGCTGAACAAATACCCAGCCTACCTCCTCTACTTGGTAGAGACACCAAAGGAGATTCGGGAGGATGCAACCTTCTGCCCGGTGCCAAGAGTCAGAAGCTGGAAAGAGCATGGCAGGATTGCAGAAAAGAAGCCAAATTGGCTTAATTACCCCAGGATGCCAGGACCAAAGGCAGGAGAGAGAATAGGTAAAGCCTACATGGTGAAAACCCTAACGGGCACCATCAAGCTCTTTACTGGCTCTCCTGACCTTTCGTGTCAGATGCTCAAGAAAATTTGCAGGACTCTCTTAGCTTGCATTGAAGTGTTCGCGCCAGATAAAGCCACGACCTCGAGTCTACTATCGACGGCCGACACAGTGACTGATATGATATATGATCTTTCATTGCAGCCTTCTCCAAAAGTGTTGCACCTCCTATACCAGAGGATTATGTTTTTGCCTAGCTTCCACATGCAAACATTCGAAGAAGCTTTCTACACCGGCTTTTTCACCCACGAAAGCAAAATATTCAGCCCCCAACCTTGACCATCGGCAACCTACGATACGAATCACATTTGCAGATGCTCAAGACGACAGGACTTTATTGACCAAGCATAAAATTCATGTCAGGGACGACATGAACGCGGAGGGGGGGAGTGTTGAGCCAGCAGAGCCATCAGAGGATCACACCCACATTTTTTGCTCACACTCATCATTTTTGTAACCATTGATTGTAATAAATGTCTTTCCGACATTGATTTTGAATTGAGCCATTCGTTAAGTAACGGGACTCAATTGAGTTTCCAGCTTGTAAATCCGAAGTAATTTCACTTGCCGATGTAATTAGTTAGAGATGTTCTCACCTCCAAGGCTGTGGTATATAAGCCAAAGTTTTGTAACCTAAAAGGGGGGGTTCAGTTTTTATTAATAAAAGGTGAGTTTTTGAGCGCCGTGACTGTGTCTCTGAGAGAGAGAGAGAGAGAGAGAGAGAGAGAGAGAGAGAGAGAGAGACAGAGAGAGAGTCTTATCTACTTGCTACGCGAGCTACGGAGCCGCCATTGGAGAAGCGACACCGCCATTGTGTTAGCAACGGCGAGAGCTACGCACCGATACCAAGAGTGCGCGCTATCGGCTTCCATGTGTGGTAAGTTCCTACAAGCTTCGGTGTGAGTTTTCTTCCAACTCGTGTGTCGGAATGGAGCGTGCAGCATATCTATAGAACCACAACGAGTAGAGCTACACATTGGTACCATCGGGGTCAAGCTTCGATCACCTGTATTTTTCGGCCTGTCTTCATACGCGTTTACCGCACGGCGTGGTTATAGATTGATTTTGCAGTTCAAGACTTTAGGGTGTTGTTCTTACCTAGTGTATAGACTTCCCCTTGAGTTTGAGATCGATTCAATGATTCTAGATCCTGTTTCGTATAGCATTCGTTCGTAGTATGGATTTCAGTCACTTGCGTATTTTAGAACTTAGATTTGATTTCCTTAGTAGTGATTGTCATTAGAAGGTCGAGTAGGTGATTTGACACCCACCTAGTTGTTTCCATACGCCTGCGGGTTAAGCTCTGTCCTCGTCTGACAAATTCTGTTGTTGGTTGAGTTCTCACTATTTAGCTTCCGCTAGCGGCATAACCGCCTTAACACTTCACCATGCGCTTTCCTGTAAGAGCCATTAAAAAAAAATAGATAGGCATTGTCTATGTCAGGAGCTTCCATGTGTTGCTTCCTCACCGCATCCTCCTTAAAAAGAAGAGGGCTTTCCTTATAAGTAAGCAAATCAGCCAATGTAGCCCTTGTACTCTCCTCAACAAGAAAAGAGAATTGGACTTCCTGTAGCTCCATAATCCACTTCATGAGCCTCTTTGACACAGTAGGGCTATTCACCAATTGAGGTAGAAGAGTGTAGCTAGTGAGGAATGTGAATGGTTTAGGGAGAAGGTAGTGCCTAAACCTTCTACATGCATAAATCACACTCACCATGATGAGCTTCCCCTCGGTATAGCCTCTTTCCACCTCTAGCTTCACCCTGCTAGCACAATAGATAGGCTTCATGTAGTGGGAGTTGTTACCTCTTTGAAGAAGCATAGCTCCAATTGCATCCTCACCTACTAATGGATTTGCATAAAACTCCTTATCCCAATTAGGATCTTGCATACTAGGAAGAGAACCAAGAACCTCTCTGATACCTTGAAACACCTCTTCACATTCATTTGTTCATTGTAGAGGATCCAACCTTACTACTTGTTGTAGAGGATAAAGAAGTTGAGAGGACAAAGAAATGAACCTTGCCATATATTTCACCTTTTGAATCAGAGTAGCAATTTTCTTTGTATCTTTAGGTGATGGGAGGAGCAGCAAAGCCTTTACTTTGTCAGGATCCGCTTCAATCCCATTCTCTGAGATCATATGCCCCAAAAACTTCACTCTTGGTTGAGCAAGATGACACTTCTTTGGGTTGAGTTGACCTCCACTTCCATTCATAAGACAAAAAGGAAGCACACAATAACAAAAGAATCCCCATGGTGTGATAAATATGGTCTTGTGTTGGTCTTCTAAAGCTAAGGTGAGCTGAAAATATCCAGAGAATCCATCACATACACCATCACATAGAATCAAGTATGTCATCTATGAAAGGAAGAGGATCCCTCTTCATGGATGCGTTTAGAGGCTTAAAAACAACACATATCCTCCACTTTCCATCCTTCTTCAGTGTGACAACAACCGGACTCACCCATTCTACAGTACTCATAGGACATATAAAACCTGCTTCAAGAAGCTTGTCTACTTCTTCCTTTAAAGCATTAAGTTGTACGTATCCCACTCTCCTTAGCTTTTGGCGTATGGGCTGAGCTCTTTCCTTGATTGAAATGTGACTTTCATCTCCCTTAAAGCCTCTAATTTCCTCATAAGAAGTGATGAATAAATGGGAAAATTGTTAGGAAATAAGATGTAGCTAAATAGATAATTGAGTAGATTACTTAATGGAGAGAGACAAGTTTTCTCACACGAGATTATAGAGTAGAGAGAGAGAGAGAGTACACAAAATATACGTGGTTCACCCAATGTGGGCTATGTCCACGGGAAAGTAGTCACTCAATGGTTTTAGTACTTCAAAACAAGAAGTAGTTTACAAAGGCATTATACCCTTTTGGAGCTCCCACCTTGCTTCACTCTCACCACCTCACACCCACCTTGTTGCATCAACTTCATACTATGAAATATGTCAGAAATGGCCCCCTTTTATAAGCCAAAAGGGCTACCTTCTATCATGAGAGACAGCCATGTGTAGCTGCCCTTGTGTAGATAAGTCCAAATCGGACCCTCCAATCCGCCCATGTGTGGCCGCCCTTGAGAAGACAAGTCCTCCTTTGAAATCGGCCACCGGCCATTTAATTTCAACCAGTGGCCACTGGCCTTTGACTACCAGCCACCGGCCAACCGGCCAGACAACCGACCGATTTTGATCGCCGTCCGGCCATAATATTTTGGTGAAAAGGAATATTCCCGTGGCTCAAGACTGGACGTGAAAATTTTGGTGTTCGGCGAGTGATTTTATTTTTTGGCCAGTTATATTTCTTCACGCACCATGGCTTCTCCTCATAATGGGGGCCTTACAAATGTGTGTTTTTAACACAAAAAATTACAAGGGGTAAATCAAGCTCCATACTTAACAATCTCCCACTTGGAACTGATCTCCAAACCAAACCTGTGACTGCTTTCCATCTTGGCTTCTTATCCTTGAATACCGATTGAAGATGAACAAAATATCAACTTCTCCTTGTTGACCACCTTTGTAAACATGTCTGTAGGATTTTTCACTTGTATTCACCGTTCCTAGCTTTAGTTTTCCATCTTCCAAAAGAGTGCGTATGAAGTGATATCTCACCTCAATGTGCTTTGTCCTTGAATGAAAGGCTGAGTTCTTTGCAAGATGGATAGCGCTTTGGCTATCACTATACAAGACACAATTGTCTTGTTTGAATCTAAGCTCTTCTAAGAATCTGTGAAGCCACAAAATTTCTTTGCTTGCCTCCGTCATTGCAACATACTCTGCCTGCGTGCTAGAAAGTGAGACCACTTTCTGCAGCTTTGAAGCCCAGCTTATTGATGTACCTCCAACCGTGAAGACATAGCCAATAGTGCTCCTTGGAGTATCTTTGTCACCTACCATATTTGCATCAGCATACCCTTGAAGAAAAATATTGGGTCCTCCAAAATACAAAGCATTTGCTGTTGTCCCATTTAGATACATAAGTATCCACTTTACAGCTTGCCAATCGTCTTTGCCTGGATTGTCCATGAACCTACTCACAGATCCCATTGCGTGTGCAATATTTGGCCTTGTCTACAACATAGCATACATTAGAGAACCTATCACTACAGCATATGAAACTTTAGGCACATATCCTTGGTTAATTTAAAGTGACCAGCCAAAGGTGTAGAAACCGTTTTTTGCATTTTGCATTGCAAACCTTTCTAGTACCTTCTTGACATATGTTAGAAGCTGGACACACCCTACGGAAAATGACTGCTCAACGGATTATTATTATTTGTAATTATTTATTTATTGAGAAAACCCGACATACCTTTGTAAATATTGGGGCTTAAATAAGTTTCCAGATTGTATCCCAGTTTTGACATTTAGATTGAGTAGATGGTTAAATTGGAACATTAGGGTTTGAGATTGTAAGGTATTTATACCACTTTTTGACCTTAATGAAAGACCTTTGTCATTTAAAAAAAAGTAAAGTATGTGAGTGAGCGTAATGTGTACGAGAGAGAGTGAGAGCTTCATCTTGACGCTACGTACGCATCGGTGGTCGGAATTGAGTGCGGAGAAGTGCAGCGTGTTGCCCCCGACGAGAGCTACGCGCCAATATCTCCATTGCGCGTGTACGGTCCGGTTTTGCGAGCTTGACCTAGGAGCTTCATCTGGTGATTCGGTGAGTATACATTATTTGTTTTCGCATTTCAGCATATCCATGTGTTCTCATTGAGTAGAGCTACACATTAGGCACTTTAGTTTTTGGAAACGACGACCTGTAATGTTCGACCAGACATCCTACGTGATTTTACACCAAGTGTTTTGGGTTGAGATTTTGGTTCATGAATCTTAGGGAGAGCGACCTATTGGTGTTAGTAGGGTCTCCTTCAAGTTCTGTGGCGTTTCGAGACCGTTTGATGGGTATTTGGCTCTTGGAAGCGTTGTAGGAAACCTCCTCTTAAGCACTCCTGAAGGTTGTAGCTTAGACATTGGTTAGAGACCTTTGTAGGAATTAGTCGAGAGTTGGTTGAGTGTAGATTGACACCCTATGCTTACTTCCACGCGCCTACGAGCGAGCTTCGTCCTTAGCTGACAAATATTGTTAGGTGAGTTCTCGCTGTGCTGACGTCCGTCGCGGCGTATCCGTCCAACAATGTAATCCTCTTCAGATAGCTTTATTATCTTCTTCGTCCTGTCCCTTGATATTTTCATACCAAATATCCTCTTTGCAGCACCTAAATCTTTCATTGAAAAAGATTTAGACAACTCCTCTTTTATGTCTTTGATGTCATGCATGTTAACACTTGTAGTCAGCATGTCATCACCATACAACATTAGGATGATGAACTTCCCATCTCCCAAATTCTTTGTGTAGACGCAGTGATCCAAGTTGCATCTTGTGAATCCATGATCCAACATCCATCGATCAAACTTCACGTACCATTGTCTTTATGCTTGTTTTAAACCATACAAGCTCTTCTTTAATTTACAAACCATTTTCTCCTTACCTTTTACTTCATACCCCTTTGGTTGAAGCGTGTAGATTTCCTCCTGTAAGTCACCATGAGGGAATGCCGTATTTACATCCATTTGCTCGAGATTTAAATCATGAGTAGCCACAAGGCTTAAGACAAGCCTAATTGACTACATTTTTACAACAAGAGAAAATATTTCATTGAAGTCAATATCTTTCTTTTTAAAAAACCCTTTAACCACAAGTCTAGACTTGTACCTTTTCTTCCTACCTTCTTCTTTGTTCAACTTGTACACCCATTTTTTTTGAAGTGCTCACTTACCTTTGGATTCGTGCTGCATTACTTCTTCGTATGATTCCGGATCTCCAAAATCTGAGATCAAGAGATGGTTGAAGGAAGGAACAAACCTTTATGGAGGTCTACTTGATCTTGTGGATCTTCGAGGAATAGGTTGAGGCTCATCATCCGGTTGACATTGTTGCACATTGTCACCATTTGCAGTCCAATAGGTCTTCACCATCCTCAAGCTCCATGTACTCATCACCTATTTCTTTTTTTTGTTTTCTTTCCAAGTAATCTTTGTAGATATTTTGTTCGTTAAAAATTACATCCCTAATCCAAAAGATTTACCATCTTTAGGATTCCATAGGCGATACCCAAAGTCACCTTCTCCATAGCCAATGAAGAAACACTTTTTGGACTTTGCATCTAGCTTTGATCTTAGGATTCTATCTATGTGCATGAAAGTCTCACACCCAAACACTTCAAGAAACGCATAATTCACTGGTTTACCTGTCCATGTCTCTTCTGGAACTCCCCCATCCAATGCCGTTGAGGGTGACCAGTTGATTAAGTACGCAGACGTACTTACAGCTTCCACCCAAAGCTCAAGCGGTAGGCCAACATGTAGCCGCATGCTTCATGCTCACTCCACGATTGTTCTGTTCATCCTTTCGGAAATGCCATTTTGTTAAGGTGTCCTTGGGGTTGTTATTTGCCTCCGAATGCCATTGCTAGGACAAAAGCTTTCAAAATCTTGGCTGCAATATTTGCCTCCATTGTCGGATCTGAAACATTTAACCTTAGTACCTGTTTCATTCTCTACAAAGGCTTTCCACCTTTGAAATATAGAAAACACATCGGATTTATTCTTTATTACATAAATCCATGTTTTCCTAGTCGCATCGTCTATGAATGTTACATAGTACAATGAGTCACCAAGTGATTGTGTACTTGCAGGACCCCAAACATCAGAATGAACCAGCTCAGGTTTTTTATTTTTTCTTTTATTTTCTGATTTTTGAAATTTTACTCTCTTTTGTTTACCATAAACACAATCTTCACAAAACTCTAAGTCTACTTCTTTCAAACCTAGTAGAAGCTTCTTTGTTTGAAGGATTTGCATTCCTTTGGCACTCATATGCCCAAGCCGGTAGTGCCACACCGCACTTTTGACTTTTGTAGTTGTTGCACAAGCTAAAGGTTGCGTGCTAACAGTACACAAGTAAAGTGTACCAACCTTTTCTCCCTTGGCAACCACCCAAGACCCCTTTGAGATCTTCCACCATTTGTTTCCGAATGCAATGTTGTGACCTTCATCGTCCAATTGTCCTGTAGAGATCAAAATTTTACGAAGAGAAGGAACATGCCTAACATCTTTCAGCTTCCATTCATTTCCGTTAGCAGTTTTGATAGAAATTGTACATTTGCCGACAATCTCACAAGATTCATCATCTCCCAAGTATACATACCCAAAATTACCTTTGGTGCAATCTTGGAAATGTTTCTTGTGTGGTGTTGCATGGAATGAAGCCCCGGAATCTACTATCCAAGAATTAGACACATTGTCTAATGAGAGAATTAGAGAATCTTGCTCTACTTTACCTGCCACATTGGCCTCCAAAATTGGCTTGCTCCGCCTTGAGCGATCACGACTCTTTTGGTTTTTGAACCTCTCCTTAGGCCTTCCTCTTGTTTCCACTGACAGTGCAGCACTTGATGATTCTCATGTGCTTCTCCTAAGCATTTTCTCGCTTAGGAGAACACCCACAGTATCATCAAACTTAAGAGTGTTTGTGCCAGAGATAGAGTTACTTACAGTCATAACAAGGTTGTCCCAACTATCCGGTAGAGATGATAGTATAAGGAGAGCTCACACTTCGTCATCGAAATTGATTTTCACCGATCGAAGTTGACTTATGTTTGTGTTAAAGTCATTTAAGTATTCTGCAACTGAACCATTCTCTGCCATCTTTAGATTGAATAAGCGCTTCATGAGAAATCCTTATTGGATGCCGATGGTTTCTCATAGAAGTCGTCACGTGACTTTATCAGGTCCTTCGTGGTCTTCATCTCTGAAACGTTGAAGGCCACCATTGACACCAAGCTTAACCGGATTGTTCCAAGTGCCTTTCGGTCAAGGAAAATCCATGCTTCATCTGCTATCGTGGCAGGCTTCTTTGCAAGACCGCTTAGTGGCAAATAGAGGTTCTTATGGTAGAGATAGTCTTCAATCTGCATCTTCCAATGTTGATAGTTTTTGCCGTTGAACTTTTAAATCTTGAGTTCCCTTCCTCCGCCATTACTCCCACTCAATTCAAGGAATCCTTTCCTTGCGATAATTTAGCTACGAGGAAATCTTTCTCTGATACCAGTTGTTACGAAATAAGACATAGCTAAATGGATAATTGAGTAAATTACTTAATCAAGAGAGACAGATTTTCTCACAAGAGACTATAGAGTAGAGAGAGAGAGAGAAATGAAATGAAATGCAATGTTATATTAATGTCTTCAAAAGGCCAGAGTGACCTATGAGACCAAACTGATACAAAAGTGGTGAATCTGTTACAATGTCTGAAAAGTGTGAAAGTGTGAAAATAAATGCGAAAAACTAAATACAAAGTATTAGATAAACTTCTTAGGAGCATTCTTGGTGTCTGGCTAGAATACTTCTAATCCTTTGTTGTAGTCTCCTCCGATGAAGTGTGCTTCTACATCTTGGTCGTGGTAGTCTCGATTTCCTAAGCTCAATCGCCTTGTCAATGAGGGTGCCTTTGGTATGAATGTGGGTACTCCTCTGTGCTTGGTGTTGGCCTCTTGCTTCTCCTTCCATTACTGATTCTCTCGATCCGAAGAAATCTGTGATCTGCCTCTGAGGCTGTAGTGCTCTTTGTCTTCTCATTAGATTATCCCTTTGCCGATGTAGTTCCAGTAGGTATAGGCCTAAGCACCTTTGATCTTGGTATTGCATGACTCTATCTAGAGGTCCAAAGACTTCTTTAAATAGGCAATGGAAACTCCCACGTATCTCATAGTATACGGTGCAATGGCATATGTAGTGTAATTCTGTCTCCGTCTCCATTCCGCATAACTTGCAAATTCTGCTCTCAGGTGGGATTCCCCTAAATCTGCCAAATTCAATTTCTAGCTAGTGTGAGGATGTACGAATCTGACCAATAGCACATCTCAAACCATGAGACAGGTGGGTATCCATGTAGCTCGGGCGAATCACAAAACCATCTTCAGATAGCTGTAGGAAGTTTTCTTTGTAGTCAGCCATCTTCGTGACCAATTCTTGTGTAGGGTCCACCCATGTCCTCTTAGTGTCCAACTGTATAAGATCCTGGCGGATGATTTTATTAATCTCCGCTCGTGTGATTGCCAGTGATGGAGCCTCAAGAGAGTATTGGAAGGGGGGTAATCTTTCCATACTGAACCCGTGTCTCTGAAACCACGAGGACAGTTGCGCATACCAGCATGATGTATCTCCTTTCATTGCTAATTGTCGAGAGGATTCGAGGGCCAATCTAGTATATCGGCAATTATTTGTATCCCATAAACCATGTATAAAGGGCATTGATCTGGTAAGAGCTTCAATTTCTATCGGAGGGGCAGCTATTTCCGCTCGGATAATCGTGTGTGGTACGGATGCCTTGGCTCTAATCATTCGGGAAATCATAGATACCAAAGGTCTCTCCATTGACTTCCAAGTATCCTGATCCACAGATGGTCCCCAAATCTGGACCCCATAAAGCATAGCCAAAGCCACCACAGTATCAAAGAGCCAAAGTTTTGTTCGTGGTTCCTGAAACTGCACTTGTGAACACATCCTCTCCAACCCTCCCAAGGCCGCAGAGGCTCTGGACAATCTAGCATCTGCTGCTTTCTTAAGAGTAAACTTCGGTCCTGTAAATACCTCACCAAGGTATGTGTATGCATCTGTGTACTCTACTGTATCCTGGCCATATGCAATGTAGGTGTCGATCTCCTAACCCACTGCGGTGTGGTGTTAAACACCATAACTTTGGTTTTACCCAAATTTACCGACAGTCTGTTGTCCTCCGCGAATTTATGTAATGCATCTAACTGCCTCTGCATTCCATCCGGTGATTCTGCTATCAATACAATATCATCTGCATACAACAACAAAGGGATCCATGACCCTGCAAGTGGGGCACCTCTGTCACCCTCTCTATCAATGTAATCTAATACCTCATCTATATACATACCAAATAAAGTAGGGGACAGTGGGCATCCTTGCTTTACTCCAACGGTGGAACGAACAATGTCGGAATCCCCTTCTGGAGTACGTACATAACCTTTACTGACCCGTATAAGGCCATGATCCCCCAGATAATCTCTTTGGGGACCCCTAACTCTTGCATTCTGCACATCAATCTGGCCCTTGGTTCTGTATCAAAAGATTTTTGAAAATCCACAAAGAAACAATACATCCTTCTCCCGCTTGCTCTTCCTTCCTCAATAATGGAATAACCTCTCTTGAATCCAGCTTGTCCTGTTGCCCTTATGCCCTCATTCTCTGCCCATCTACTCAATTTTTGTTCCAGAATGGATGCGTACAGTCGGGTCAATGTGTGACCCACCATAATGGTACGGTAGTTCCCGAGTATCATAGGATCTCCTGACTTGAAAATAGGTACGATAGTAGATAATTTCCAAGATTCAGGTAATCCTTCACACATGACCCGATTAAACAGACGAGCAAGGACTTTTGAAAGTAGATCCCTTGCATGGGTCAGATGTTCTGCTACTAAACCCTCATGATCATATGCTCTTCTTGTCTTCATCTTATCAATGGCTTTTGCCACCATTTCCATAGTAAAGAAAGTACTAGTAGCAGGGCATGGCTCTAGCAGATTTGGTAATGGAGGCTGTCCAGATACCGTATATAATGATGTTACATATTGACCCCAAATCTCAGGAGAAGTAATTGTCGGAGGCGATGAGTGCTCGTGAAATAAATGCCAGGCCTCATGTTAGTCATGACTCAAGAAGAGCTAATATAAATCCTTCTCCAGTTTGGCAAAAAATGCCCTTTTCTTGCGACGTACTATATGCCGAAGAGCAATCCGAGACTGCCTATATGTGATGATCCCAAGTGTAAGCTCTTTCTGGACCTGGGTTCTCGTCTCTCTACATTCCTCGCCGTACCTACTGTTTTGAGGCATGTTCCCAGATCCTCTCTTCTGATCAGGCTGAGTATGTGGGTATGCCTCTTGTGCTGCTCCATGTAGTATCTCTGTTAGTTGAGAAGTAATCTCCTCTACAGTATATACTGGCTCGAGTGCCCACATCCTATTATGGATCTTTTCCACATAGACTGGATCAGTCTCTGGCGTGAAAGTATATCTTGTGTGTGTCTTCTTCCTTTGTACTTGAGAGGCATTGTATTGGAAGGAGATTGATAAGGTCAAGAGAGCATGATCCACTGCAATCCCAACCGGTTTGGGTCCCACCTTAAAGTCCTCGATACTAGAAATAAAGCTTAGTGAAGTCATGACATAATCCACTGTACTGGCCCCATGCCTGTGCGGGATGTGGGCTACGTCCACGGGAAAGCAGCCACTCAATGGCTTTAGTACTTCAAAACAAGAGGTAGTTTACAAAGGGATTATACCCTTTTGGAGCTCCCGCCTTGCTTCACTCTCACCACCTCACACCCACCTTGTTGCATCAACTTCATACTATGAAATGTGTGTAGAAATAGCCTCCTTTTATAGGCCAAAAGGGCTGCCCTCTCTCATGAGAGGCAGCCATGTGTAGCCGCCCTTGTGTAGATAAATCCAAATCGGACCCTCCAGTCCGTCCATGTGTGGCCGCCCTTGAGAAGACAAGTCCTCCTTTAAAATCGGCCACCGGACATCGGCCATTGACTTCTGACCACCGGCCACCGGCCAACCAGCCCAATGACCGGCCAGTTTTCGATCGCCGTCCAGCCATAATATTTTGGTAGAAAGGAATATTCCGATGAAGCTCGAGACTGGGCGTGAAAATTTTGGTTTTCGGCGAGTGAATTTATTTTTTGACTAGTTATTTTTCTTCACACACGATGGATTCTTCTCATAATGGAGGCCTTACAAATGTGCGTTTTTAACACAAAAATTTACAAGGGGTAAATCAGGCTCCATACTTAACAAAAATTGTTGTATCATATGTAGGTACTCACCCTTCTCATGCCTAGTCAAGTCGGGACACAACATACCTTGTATCAGCTCTTGTTTGACATTAGGTTGAACTTTGGGTTGCATCAGCTCTTCAATTTTCTCATAATAAGGACCAAAGATATCCTCATTCCATAAGGCCAATAAATCTTTGTTTCTCATCATGCTCTTCTTCAAGAAACAAGGAGGAAATATCTAGATCACTATCGCTGCTATCTTCCACTTCATTGCCATCATCTCCATTGTCTTCTTCTTCACTTGAGTACTCTTCTACATCACTTTTCTCATCAAAATCAGCATCCAAATATTGCTTGCTAGCCATGTCAAACCTCTTCTTATCACCCCTTCTATTGTAGAGAGTGATGGTACCATGTCCCAAATCTTGTACAGCTTTCGTTGCTTGTAACCGTGGTCTTCCAAGGATGAGAGGAAAAGCACCACTATCCATGGGCATAACATGGAAACTGACCAGCACTTTAACATCAAATACATACACCTCTAAGTCCTTTATAACTCCCAAGAATCTCACCCTTGATTGGCTGGCAAGCTTTATGGAAAAACCTGAATTCTTCACCATGCTAAGTCCCAACTTTGATATACAAGCTTGTGTAATAACACATACCTCTGCACCTCCATCAATATAAGCCTCTCCAATGCACTTCCTGTTATGCCATGCATCCATAGTAGGGCATATATCAGGTAGATCATTCAAAGATAGGACCCTCATTGACCCCCTTGTAAGCTCCTTCTTCATGGGGTTGACTACATGCTTCCATTGCTTCTTTAACTTGGGACACATCTCCATGAGTTTCCCAAAGGTAACATCAGCCTTTCTACTCACCAAATCAGCCCGTAAACTATAATTTGGTTTTCCTTCTCCCAAAGGAAAGCCAGATGGATTGTAATGTTGCCTAGGTTTTTGCTTCTTCTTCTCTTTATGTGTACCTGTTTCAACATGTTTTTCTCTTTTATGGCTGGGACTTGCATCAATCATGTCATGATCTCTTGTAACCCTCTTACCTACATGCATGACCATAGCTCCCGAATCATCCTCTTTCTTCTTTGAATGGATTATGCTTACAACTTTTGTTTTGCCCTTCTCTTTAGCTATCAAACCGCTTGGCCGAGCTTCCCCTTTGATCTCAATACCATCTTGAGCTCGAGAAGGAATTTGTGGAGGAAGAGGAAACATGTCACCACCCATTCTCTTTGGCTTGTCACATTGAGGGCTTTTATAACCCCATTAACCAGAATTGTAACATTCAAACATATCCCCTCTTCCAGCCATGCCTCTTCCTCTACCCACATGTAAAACCCTCATTGCTTCCATACCCACGTCCATATCCATAGCTTTGACCTCTTCCACCTCCCATCATATGCACACTGAGATTCTTCATAAGACCTACAACCTCTTGCATCTCCTTGCGAAAAGCATTCACATCATGAGAGAAGCTTGTTGATCATAACCTGGCTCCCTAATGAGGACCCCTGGTTGCTCTACCGCTTTCACTTCAACCTTTGGCTCGACATTTATTCCAAGTTCATGAAGACGCTCTACTTTACACTCTTTATTCTTTGCAATTTCAACTACCTCCTCAAAGGTCCTTGGCTGCTTAAGCTCTACCTTCAAGTGTAGGTTACTCCTCAAGCTTTGAAACCTATCCTTCTTCAGCATAACATGGCTGAAGGAATTTCATCCCCCAAAGATGTACACCACTTTGCACATAACGCATTGAATGCCTTCACAAATTCTTCTATGATCTGGCCTTCACCCTGTACCAAGCCTTGAATAGACTGCCATACCTTTTGTGGGTCTTCCACCTATTGAAAGTGTGTAAGAAAAGCATGCCTTACCATTTCATAAGTCATAACTTGAGGAGGTTGGGCTGATCGTAGCTCCTTTTTGTAGCCTTCCAACCATTCCCTAGCATCTCCCTTCAAACAAAAGGAGAAGACTCGTAGCACCAACGCTGGGTCTTGCTTGCCAGCAAGAAGGCAAGAAAACTCCATTCTCTCAATGAAACCTTTGGAACTTTCATTTGATTTTCCACTGAGTTCCGGAAAACTAAACGCCATGTCTTTCAAAATCTGGTAACTTAAAGCGATTCCTCGGTGACGGGCACCAAAATACTGTTGGGAAACAAGTAAACTGGAACACTTCTATAGCAATGTCAACCCAAGAGCATGGAAAGAGAGCTACAAGAACACCAAAAGCTTTGGAAAATCCCTTTGAAACACCACAAGCCCAACAAGAGTAGTCCCCGTGGGAATTCGCTGGCCGTCACCCACCCAAGAGATTATGTCACATAGGAGAAAAACCCTGCCAAAGCATGGATTTACAGCATTGTTAGCGGCTTGACACACCCTACAGAAAATGACTGCTCGGCGGAATATTATTTTTTGTAATTATTAATTTATTGAGAAAACCCAACATTTCACCTTTGTAAATATTGGGGCTTACAGAAGTTTCCAGATTGTATCCCATTTTTGACATTTAGATTGAGTAGATGGTTAAAATTGGAACATTTAGGTTTGAGATTGTAAGGTATTTATACCACTTTTTGACCTTAATGAAAAAACCTTTGTCATTTTAAAAGAAGTTAGGTCTGTGAGTGAGCGTGCTGTGGACGAGAGAGAGAGTGAGAGTTTCATCTTGATGCTATGCGCGCACCGGTGGTCGGAATCGAGTGCGGAGAAGTGCAGCGTGTTGCCCCCTACGAGAGCTACGCGCCGATACCTACATTGTGGGCGTACGGTCTGGTTTTGCGAGATCGACCTACGAGCTTCATCTGGTGATTCGGTGAGCATACGTTGTCCGTTTTTGCATTGCATCATATCCACGTGTTCGCATTGAGTAAAGCTACACATTACGCACTTTAGTTTTCAGTAACGACGACCTGCAAATTTTGACGAGACATCCTACGTGATTTTGCACCAGGTGTTTAGGGTTGGGGTTTTGGTTCATAGACCTTAGGGAGAGCGATCTATTGGTGTTTGTAGAGTTTCCTTCAAGTTCTGTGGCATTTTGAGACCGTTTGATGGGTATTTGGCTCTTGAAAGTGTTGTAGGAAATCTCCTCTTATGCACTCATGAAGGATGTAGCCTAGACATTGGGTAGAGACCTCTGTAGGAATTAGTCGAGAGTCGATTGAGTGGAGATTGACACCCTATACTTGCTTCCACGCGCCTCTGCGGGTCGAGCTTGTCTTAGCTGACAAATCTTGTTAGGTGAGTTCTCGCTGTGCTGACATCCGTCGTGGCGTATCCGCCAACATTGGCGCCGCTGCCGGGGACGAAAACCCTTGGTAGGTGACTGAGACTAGTCCTTGAGGATAGGGATTCTCTGGCTTGCCAGAGTCTCGTTTTACATTTAGATAGGATCAGAGGGTGGAGGAATCTCTAGGTCTTAGGGAGTCTAGGGAGCGTGTGTCTGGCCTAGATCCTTCGACTTAGGTAGACTTAGATAGTTTTAGGTCTTAGCTGAGTTAATGAGTAGGAGTTGGAGTGGTAGAAGCGGTGAAAGGAGAGCTTGAGAGTCCGGAGAGGCCAGGAAGCAACCAAAATACCATTATCACTATTTCACATTATGAGTAAAAGTAGGGTAAGTAGGACATCATGATTTATGATCTAGAGCATTTCAGGCATGTTGTACTTGCTGTTAGGTTCATCACAAGGTTGTAAAAGACACAAAAGTGTGTTTGAAAGCTGAAGTGAAGTTCAAAAGTTGTTGTGACTGTTTTTGAGAGAGCTGCAGAGCATCAAGAGCATTTCTGTCAGTAAAAAATTAATTTTAAGCCAGGAGACATCCTACGCGTAGGATGTCTACAGGCTGATCTGGTGGAAATTTTGAAATTTTGAGTTGACCAGTGTGTTCAGAAGGTAGGTTTTACCCTATTTTCACCTGGAAAGTGGAAATTTGACCATATCCTGACAGGATAAGGCTAGATAGACAGAAATTGCCAGACATCGTACCCAAATTGTGCCAAGGCATTATTTTAAGACCAAAACCATAGGATGGCTGCATGAGCATGATCTGCATGATTTATTGAGTGCCTGAGAAGGGTTTCATCTCAATTGGGTTAGAAAATTGGGTTCTAAGCATACTTTAGCATCTTTCACTGAAAAGGACTAGAACAGCTAAAATTGGGGTCTTTTGAAATCCAAACCAAAATCTAAGCATAGCACTGGGTTGCTGACATCAAGGGGAAGCTGTGGTTTAAGTCTGGGGTCAAACAAGCCAAATAGACATCCTACGCGTAGGATGTGTTTTGTGTGAATCGGCAGTCCAAATCCAGATTTGAGCATACCAAAGTGATCAGCACATCAAGGGGAGTCTGTGCTTTGCATTTGAATCCATTTTGAGCAATTAGACATGCTACGTGTAGAATGTATAATGCATGAATTATAAGCCAGAAACTGACTATGGGCATAGCAGCGTGTTGTATAGCATGAGGCAAGCCTCCTAGTCAATTTTGGTCCAAATTGGAGCTAATTTGACTGGTCAGACCAACATCAGGCTGCTGGAACAGATTTCTGATCCACTGACCAGCTTATAGGTGTCAAAATCAAAAAGTAAAAACAGTTGTGGACTCAGCACATCAAGGGGAGTCGCTAGTGCAAAGATCCAAGCAAAACAAAGCAAGAGACATCCTACGTGTAGGATGTCTACTGGGGCTTAGGGAAGTGAAAAACTAACTGAGGACATACAGTGATGTTCTATTTGACTTGAGGATTCCAGAACTTCTTTCAGAAGTGAATTTGGACATTGTTTGACCTATTGACGGAGCAAAGACGGAATTAACACTTTTCATGTAAATTGACCAACATTCAAGGGAAGTACAGTTCCAGATTAGCATACCTAATCTAGAACATCAGAAGTTTATAAAATACAGTAGGGATTCAGGTTAACCCTCCAGTTATACCAATCATTACTAAGACCACTTCTAGCGGTTAAATGCTTTGATTCGATTACCGAAATTAAACGCTTGTGTACAGGTATATTCAGCGGCAAAGCAAGAATTTGTGCGGAAACTGATCCTTTGCTAGGTGAGTGGTTGGATTTGTGTTAAGTTGCATTGCTAAGTTTGATGAATTTAAGATCAGGAAGACATATTTTTAGAGACCAAAAGGTGGCAGGTGATCAAGGTAGCTTAGTGTCCACCGAGGAGAGTGTAACTCAGGCAAGGCTAGATCCACTAGCACCGATTATTGAGGAGGGTAGTGATACTAACACTTCATCCGATAAGTCCTTCTTCATGATGGGTAGTCAACAGCCAGGAGGTTTCACCTATGACAGACCAATGCCAGGAGGAAGCACCTCCCTAAATCCTTTGAACGATTCCAAGTTCATTATAATCTTCTTAGAAGGAACAAACTCGAGGGGAGCCCTAGTTTATTCTGACTAACAAGGACACAAGTGTTGACGGATGCAAAGCGGATCCCGAACCACGAAGGCCTCTAAAACGTCGAGGGACGAATGGCTCGCCTAGAGCATGCCACGGTAAAGCGAACAGGGGGCACCACCTAGCTCTGAGCGGCTAGGACACAAAGCCCATGGTGATATGAACACCGCAAGCCTACACACCGAGAGAGAGAAAAGGAGACAGAGAGAGAGAGAGAGAGAGAGAGAGAGAGAGAGAGAGAGAGAGAGAGAGAGAGAGAGAGAGAGAATACTTGCAATTGATGAAAACAACCTCGGGGGTGTGAGGGTGACTTATTTTCTGCAATATTTACAAGGTGGCATGCCGTGATGGTAGAGAGGTAGGGAGAGGAGATGGTGCAACCTACTTGGTGCGTTCTCTAGGGCGACTCAATGACGGTGAATGCTCATTGCCAAGAGCGTGCATACGTGTGTGCATCCACCATTGGAGTCGAGAGGTGGATGTGGTTCCCTTCGCATGGTGCGATTTCCAAGGCAAACCCAACACACCAGACCCCCTCCCCGTGATGGTGATGGTGTCAATCCCTCCTACTACACTCTACCCAATGCTTGGTTCCACATAAGTTGCCCCCCCCCGCCGATAGTGACCTCTCAGTGCCAAGTTATAGGTGTTGGCTGCTTGGAATATGGTAATCCCAGTGTGGTTAGGGTAATCTTAATCGGGGAGACAAAGCAAGTGGTGGGCCCGGTGTGGTTGACCCTTGCTTTGTTTTGGAGAAGGTTATTTAAAGATGGGAATCTCTAGGTGGGCCTTTGTCACCATCACCTAGAGAGAGAATTTTTACAAAATGGAAATTTACAATGGCTCGGGTGAAAACTGAAGATAATGGTAAAATAACCTAAAAATTACTGGGATGGCGTCGTGGTTGCGTATTGTCGGCGAATGGCGTGCTGCCGGTGCGTCGGTGTCGAGCGTACTTCTTTTCGGAGTCGGCCGGGGCATGCCTTCGGCGCATTTCTGTTTTTTGTTGTTGGCGGTGCGTGCTTTGGATCCTTCTTCTTTTTTTTTGTTGATGTCGTAGCCTTTTCCTTCGTACTGCGGTGCGGTGCGTATATACGTGTGTGTATGTATTTGTGCATGAGGCGGGTGTGTGTGTGTTTTATATAGGTATGTGTGTGCGAAAGCGTGCCTGGGAAGGGGGGCTATATATATATAATGTATATATATAATTTTTTATTTTTTATTTTCTTTTCCTTCTGCGGATGGCCGGCGGCTTACTCTTCTGCGCAAGGCGAAAAGGAAGGGGGGGGGGGGGGTAGGATAGGGGGTGTGAGTGTGTGTGGGTGGGTGTGTGTGTGTGTGTGTGTGTGTGTGTGTGTTGTGTTGGCATATTTGTTGTTGCGGCATGGCGTGTATGTGTGTGTGTGTGTATCGAATGCAGCGCGTGGCGCACAGCGCATGGGGAGAGAGAGGAGAGGGGGGGGGGTGTTGTGGGGTGTGTGTGTGAGTGAGAGGGAGTGTGTGTGTGAGTGTGGACTGCAATGCTGCCCGCGAGAGAGAGAGAGAGCTTTGGCGTGGGCTGCCGGTATCCGGATGAGAGAGAGAGAGAGAGAGAGAGAGAGAGAGAGAGAGAGAGAGAGAGAGAGAGAGAGAGAGAGAGCTCTTGGCGTGGCCGTGAGAGGGAGAATGAGGGAGAGGGGAGGGGATAGGGGTGAGGAGATAAGAGATAGAGAGAGTGTGTGAGGGAGAGTGAGGGGAGAGGGGGAATGGCGGGGTATGGGAGATGTGTGTGTGGGGGGGGGGGGGGGGGGGGGGGGGTTTGTATTGCATGGGGCTTGAGGATGAAGGGGAAATAAATCAATGGGGGGGGTGTAAGGGAATATATCTACGGACCAAAGAGGGGGGGGTGTGAATGAGCCGAGGGAGGGTGAGGCGAGCGGTGAGGGGAAGAGGGAGGAGGGGTAGGGGGAGGGAATATTGGAGGGCCAAAGAGAGGGGGGGGGAAATGAGGGTAGAGGGTAATGGGAGAGTGGATAGGGTGAGTGTAAGAGTGAGGGGCGGGGGTTCTCACGGGCTCACACCGAGGGAGCACGAGAGAGGGGTTGGGGGTTCCTTCTCTGAGTTTCTGCCTGGCCGGGGAGGGTAAATCAGGAGGAGAGAGATATTAGGAAAGGGGGTATGTAAGGAAAATGGGGGGGAGAGAGTGCGAGGGTTTCATCCGATGCCCATAGGGCGGGAGGGGAAAAAAATAAGTTACGGTGGGGGGGTACTGAGAGTGGGGGGGGGGGGGGGGGGGGGGGGGGGGTGAAATGAGTTTTTTTTTTTTTTCTACTTGATTTCCGAAAGTCGGCCATCATTAGCCCTCTCTCTTTTGGCTAGAGGCATTCATGCTTCTAGCCCTTCTTCACTTTCTTCAACTGTAGAGTAGAGGGTTCTCCCTCTTCTGGAATGTCTAGCACGAATTCTGGGTCAAACCTAAGGAAATACCTCTTCAGTCTCCATCCATTGACTCTAGTCTTGTGAATTCTCCCATCTGCTTCCATCAGCTTATAGCTGCCGTTGTCGTAGCGCTTCGTGATGATGAATGGCCCTTCCCATCTGGGTTGAAATTTCTTATCCTTCCTGGTATCAAATCTGTTGTCGTATCGAAGCACTAGCATGCCTTTTTCCAGTCCTTTCTCTTTAAGCCCTTGATTGAAAGTGAGTCGGGGTCGCTCTGCCTGTGATGCATAGTGATTGATTGCTTCTTCCCTATCCAGTTGGAGTCTCTCTAGATCCAAGATGTGGTTTCAAAGGTTTACGATTGGACGATGGGTCTGGCTGGCCAAGACTCGTAAGCTGGCTATTTGTACCTCAATGGGTAGAATTGCCTCCTTCCCATAAACTAGATGGAAAGGGGTGAAACCTAGTGATGTTCGAAACGTTGTTCTCTAGGCCCAAAGAGCTGCCATGAGATGTTTATCCCAATCTCCTGTATGGTTGTTCACCTGTTTTGTGATGATCTTGCAAATCATTCCATTTACCTTCTCTACCAGACCATTGCATTGTGGATAGTATGGTGTGGAATGCCGACGTGTGATGCCTAACTTCTTCATCAATTCTCCTACCACATCACCTCTGAATCCTAGTCCTCTATCTGATATTATCTCAAGAGGAGTGCCAAAACGGCAAACAATATGCTCAAAAATGAACTTTGCCACCTCTTGGGTTGTAATGCGGGTGGTGGCCGTTGATTCTGCCCATCGCGTCATGTAGTCTACACCCACTATGATGTACAGTTTACCTGATTGGGCCCTTGGTAAGGGACCAATTTCATCTATTCCCCATTTCTCAAACGGACCATATGAAATGATAGGGGTTTGTGGCTCGTAGGTTAGCGTACGATCACTGGCCACTTGACAAGCCCTACATGTTTTACACCAATGGTGTACATCTCTGTTCAAACTAGGACAAAAGTATCCTGCTTGTAGAATCTTCCTACTAGTGATATCTAGAGCAAAATGACCACCGCAGACACCGTCATGGCAACTTGAAATTACCTCTGTGATTTCACTGGAGGTCGGCACCCGCCTGAGAATTTGATCCTTGCCCTTACAATACAAGTGGTCGTCTATAAGGCGGTACCTAGTAGCCTTTCTTACCAGCCATTGTTTTTGTCCTTTAGTGTGTCCTGCTGGACATTCCCCTGTATTCAGAAAGCTGATGATATCAGGCATAGCGTCACTGCCTTGGAAGAGGGGTAGTTTTAATTTGATTGCTCCTATGGTAACATCTTGTATTATTTCCTTAGCTAGTGCATCTGCCTCCTGATTTTCTGCTCTCGGAATATGGAAGAGTTTTACTGCTTCAAACTTCTTCAGAAGGTCCTTAACTTGGCGGAGTTGACCAAGTAAAACTTGATTTTTGCACTCCCAGGTGCCATTTATCTGCCTAATCAAAAGCAAAGCGTCGCCGAACACATTCAAGCGCTGAATTTTTGGTGAAATACATTGTTCCAGCCCAAGGATTAGGGCTGCATACTGTGCCTCATTGTTAGAGTGGGAGTGTAATAACTGCCCCATGGAGAATACTCTTTCCTGCTGTTCATTGAAAATGACCATGCCTGCTGCAGACTGATCCATTGTTCTCTTGTATGCTCCGTCAAAGAAAAGAGAGTGAGCTCTCCCTAGCTTAGGGCTCTCTTTATTTGGTATTCCTTCCTTTGCTTCCGTGTTAACCTTCAGCTTCTTCTCGTAGTGGCGATGAGTGAGAATTCATGCTATACTAGCCCTGGTGGAGTTTTCTACTTGTATGGTGTAATCAAACTCTTGTAGTCTAATTAACCACTTTGAGATCCTAGATGAGACATCCATGTGTCGCATTACATATGGGAAAACCTCTTCCATTGTCAGGATTACAAATGGTCTAGGCAAGTGATATGAGCGGAATTTCGTGGTAGCAAACATTAGTGCCAAAACCATGTGTTCTACTTCGGTGAATCCCTTTTTTGATGGGGTCATGACTCGACTAGAGAAGTAAATAGGGCGCATGAAAGAAGTTTTGGGATCCTTTTGCATTAGCACTGCTCCCAGAGTATCATTTCCCACACTAGGGTTCACATAGAATGGCTCGTCCCACTTAGGAGGTGAAATAGTGGGAAGCTTAGATAGGACTTGCTTTACCTCAGTAAACTGCTGCTCATTCTCTTCACTCCATGAGAAAAAACATCCCTTTGGGTGAGTTGTTGTAGGGGAAGGACCACTTGAGATAGCAGGTGAATGAACCTGCTTAAATATCTTACCTTCTGAAGGAAAGAAACCAACTGCTTGGAGGTGGTGGGAGATGATAAAGATACCAGAGCTTGAATTTTTCTAGGGTCAGCCTCGATTCCTTTTGTTGAAATTACATGACCAAGGAGAGTGACCTTGCTCTCACCAATGTGACACTTGTCCACATTGAGTTGGCCACCCAGGGTTTGTAGCCTGGTTAAGCCGTCATAGACTTTGCTTAGATGAAGGGCTCGTGAGCTATAGATGCAAAAATCATCTATGAAAACCCGTATGATGTTCCAAAGTAGGGTTGGAAACCAAATGTCACATAGCGTTGAAATGTGGTTGGGGCGTTGGTGAGGCCAAATGGCATCACTCTATAAGCAAAACATCCCCAAGGTGTGATGAAGGTTGTCTTCTTCTGATCCTCCTCCGCAATGCTAATCTGGAAGTATCCTGAGTAGCCATCGCATACTGTGTAGCGTTCGTGACCTGCCACTTCATTGAGTATCTCATCCTGGAATGGGAGGGGAAAATGGTCCCTCTTCGTGGCTGCATTGAGAGGTTTATAATCCATACAGAATCTCCATTTACCATTTTCTTTTGGTGTGACTACTACTGGGGAGACCCATTCTGAGTCTTCGATAGGGTAGATGAAACCTGCTTGTAGCAAACTCCTTACTTCTCTAAGCAATACCTCTTGTTGGATTACTCCAAGTCTTCTGAGGTTCTGTACTACGGGTTTACTGCCTTCCTTGAGCTTTATGTGGTGTTGCACTATTGTAATTCCTGTGATCTTATCATAGCCATCAATGAACAAAGTAGTGAAGTTTCCTAACATGGAGACATACTCCTTCCTTTCTTCATTGGTTAACTCATTTGAGAGCATTTTTTGTAGCTTACCTGCATCCTCCAATGACTGCTTACCTGATGGTCCCTCTTGGTTTTCTGAGGTTGCTTCAGATTGTGTTAATCTGTTTGGGTCTTTAAGAATGACTCCCATTACTTCGATGCTACTGTCACTCCCGTCGGTGGTGGTTGTGTCTTCTCCTGAGGTAGACGAAGAGTCGCTGGTGGACTCGTCTTTTGAAGCCTCCAAGATCATATTGCGCTGCTTTCCAGTCCTAATGTCGTAGAATATGGACTTCCCTTTAGCATCCTTCATCTGGATCATCCCCGTGCTCCAGTCTTGTTTGGCTTCCATGGCCATAAGCCAAGGCCTTCCAAGAATGATGGGGTAGCCCTCCCCTTTGTGTGGCATGACGAAGATGTCTACTTCCACTTCCGTATTGAATGCTTTTACTTTAACCGCATTTACAATGCCTACGCATTTCACTCTTACATTGATTGCCATCTTGGCTCGGCAGGGTGCCGGCCTACTTACCTTTAGACCTAGGTGGTGCATCATCTTCTCACTCATGACGCATATTTGCGCGCCACCATCTATGTAGACGTTTGAAATCCGCTGCCCTTTGATGTGAGCGTCCATGGTTGGCAAGATGTCATCGAGATCCCTCCTAGAGATAGCCCCAGCTATCCGTGGTTTTGATTTCCTGGTACTTACCATTTTCGTCCATTGCCTCCTCATTCTGGGTGCAAGGTGGAGTAATTGGGGCCAAGTTATCTTCGGGCCCTGCATTAATACATCCTGAACTAAATCATAGGGTTGTGCTTCCTCACCTAGTGAGAAGTCTACGATGTCTATCTTCCGCCGCGGTTTAGCTGCTTGATTGCTAGACTCGGCTTTCCCTTTCATCTTCTCTTCTTTTTGAGATGCCTCCTCGTGCCTCGCACGCTTCACTCCCATAGCATCCACTTCTTCTACCTTCTCTTTTCCTTTGTGCTTCTCTCGAGCTGACTCTTCTACCTTCGCCTTTCCTTTAGCCTCTAAGCTAATTACACTCACCGCTTGGTTCACCGCAGGTGGTGGGGGTAGTGGCGGAATGAGAGGTTGGGGTGGTGGTTGTTGTTGTATAGGTGGTCGCAGGATTTGGATTGCTGGGATTGGTCCTGGCTGCCTTGGTGGTGGTCTTACTCTTGGCGGAGAGATCTGATTATGTCTCCCCCCTCTATTGAAATTTTGCCTTCTTGGGTGTGGGCAGTAGTACATTCCATGGCCGTCTTCCCCGCAGTTGTAACAGTGGTATTATGGGTTCTGCCTTTGTTGTCCTCTTCCTTGTTCTGGATTTCTGCCAAATGCATGCCCTTGCTGCACCAGATGCACAGATAAACTCTCTAGTTGGGTGGTGATGTGACTCAACAGGTCTTGTTGTTCCTCTGCTGTCTCCTGTGGTTGGACTCTATGATTGGTTGTTGCAGCCACTGGGGTTGGTCGGGCCGAGATTGTTTCCTCTGACTCGTTTACTCTTGCTTGCATGCGCAGCTTCTTGTCTTTAAGGCGGGCTACTTCGACTACTAACTCATATGTTACAGGAAATCTTCCCTTCACCTTCTCTCTAAGCGGCGACCATAGACCAGCAATGAAACGGTCCTTCTTCAGGAAATTAGGCGCTCCTTCGCCTTCCTCCAGTGTGGCAACCCACCTCTCCCATAAGTCCACAAACTTTGACTCGTAGGTGGCGTACTCCAGCAGGCTTGCCTGCTTTAATTCTGTCAATAGCTACCATAGCTTCTCCGAGGTTGTGCCTCCACCAAACCTCTTTACAAAAGCAGCCCTTAACACATCCCATGCATTCTTGGTAGCCTGGAGCAATGCATTATACAAGGACTTGGCCTCTACTTTCATCAGTAGAGGAAAAATTGTGAGTCGTGAAGCGTCGTCATCTTTGTTGGAGACGACACAAGCAATGTCAAAATCATCCAAAAAATCAGTGGTGAGATCCTCACCCTTCTTTCCATTGAACATGGGGAAAGAAACACTTGCCATGGTGGTGACTCGGGAAATTACAAACCTTTAAAAAAAAATAAAAAATCAACAGCAACGGCTCATAGTGGTTTTACAGGGGCGAACGGATAGGCTAAAACAGGATAAAAATAGAGACATTAAAGGAATGATGGTAATCTAGTATGGGAAGAATGATAGGGTTCGGGGAATTGAGGATTTCTCCTAGTACTACTGCATCGAATAGGTAAACGATCTTCTGTTGGTAGAAGACTTTCCTATCTACATAGATATTCACATGCATATGTTGCAGGAATCTGAACGGGAATGCCGTCGGCCCGTTTTCCATCATGCACAAAGGGTGAAATACTTACCTATACTCTTACCGTGCCAGTGTTGATGAGTCGACACATCCACAAGAGGTCGTCACCTTTCATGGGCTCTACCCTTTCTTCGTTGCTTAGCACGTACGGGGTGATGGCGACGTGTCTGACCACTCCCAGTCTCTTGGCTAACAACAATTGTAGGTAATTTTCGTAATCGGCGTGTTGCATGAATTCTACTCCATTCAGTTGCAGCTCATCTCTAGCCCACTGGGTCTCTCCCGTGGTACAGAGCTTCTTCAGGATAAGTTGTACAGGGAGGGGAGGAAGGTCCTCCCCTCGCTTCCCAAAACAGCGAGAGAAGTAGCCGAACCACTCTTCTCTAGGACATGGGAATCTTCTCACCACTTCTTCTTCTGGATTGTCGAAGTGGATTGGTAGCACTCGCATGCGTCGTGCAAATCGGTAGGCGACCTTCCGTGGCTTAGCTTCGGATGACTTCTTCGTTGACAAAGTGGGTACAACCCGGCTCTCTGAGCTTGAAGCACTTGCTTGGCCAAATGCTTCTCCCTTCGGGGTCATGTGTTTCCAGGCTAGCCTATCTTCTCCTTGCCCTTGGCTCGAGCAGCCCCTTTAGGCCACTTTGGGGTTTTATCTTTGACTGCAGTTTCTTTAGGGAAAAGAGGCCTCACCATCTGCTTTCCTTCCTTGACGTGAATGACCTCCTTGCGATGAATGTCAATGTAGAAGACTTCAGCCCTTCCGCTGCCTTCGTTGCTAGTACTCATCGACCGTGTGCCTTGGTTGACAACAATGATGGCACCTCACCAATCTCCCACCTGATGCTTTCAATTTATAGTTAGAACAAGCGATAGGAAATGGAGAATTTACCTCTTGAATGTTGATGACACTGCAGCCTCATAGTAGCACCTCAATGAAGGCGGCTAGGGCCTCCTTCATCTCTTCTTCTTTCGTCCTCCAGTTAGAAAATTCCTTTAGCCACTCGTCCATGATTGATAGTGGGAGTCACTTTCAGCATTGTAAACTGAAGGGTCTTAGAAAAGCCCTCCTCTGTGGGGGCACCAAATGACAGACGCAAAGCGGACCCCGAACCCCGACGGCCTCTAAAACGCCAGGGGCCGAATGGCTCGCCTCGAACCTACCACGGTAAAGCGAACAGGGGGCACCACCTAGCTTTGAGAGGCTAGGACACAAAGCCCACAGTGATATGAACACCGCAAGCCTACACACCGAGAGAGAGAAAAGGGGAGAGAGAGAGAGAGAGAGAGAGAGAGAGAGAGAGAGAGAGAGAGAGAGAGAGAGAGAGAGAGAGAGAATACTTGCAATTGATGAAAACAACCTCGGGGGTGTGAGGGTGACTTATTTTCTGCAATATTTACAAGGTGGCATGCTGTGATGGTAGAGAGGTAGGGAGAGGAGATGGTGCAACCTACTTGGTGCGTTCTCTAGGGCGACTCAATGACGGTGAATGCTCATTGCCAAGAGCGTGCATACGTGTGTGCATCGACCATTGGAGTCGAGAGGTGGATGTGGTTCCCTTCGCATGCTACAATTTCCAAGGCAAACCCGACACACAAGACCCCCTCCCCGTGATGGTGATGGTGTCAATCCCTCCTACTACACTCTACCCAATGCTTGGTTCCACATAAGTTGCCCCCCACGCCGATAGTGACCTCTCAGTGCCAATTTATAGGTGTTGGCTGCTTGGATTATGGTAATCCCAGTGTGGTTAGGGTAATCTTAATCGGGGAGACAAAGCAAGTGGTGGGCCGGTGTGGTTGACCCTTGCTTTGTTTTGGGGAAGGTTATTAAAAGATGGGAATCTCTAGGTGGGCCTTTGTCACCATCACCTAGAGAGAGGATATTTACAAAATGAAAATTTACAATGGCTCGGGTGAAAACTGAAGATAATGTTAAAATAACCTAAAAATTACTGGGATGGCATCGTGGTTGCGTGTTGTCGGCGAATGGCGTGCTGCCGGTGCGTCGGTGTCGAGCGTACTTCTTTTCGGAGTCGGCCGGGGCATGCCTTCGGTGCATTTCTGTTTTTTGTTGTTTGGCGGCTCGTGCTTTGGATCCTTCTTCTTTTTGTTTGTTGATGTCGTAGCCTTTTCCTTCGTACTGCGGTGCGGTGCAGTGCGTATATACGTGTGTGTATATATTTGTGCATGAGACGGGTGTGTGTGTGTTTTGTATAGGTATGTGTGTGCGAAAGCATGCGTGGGAAGGGGGGCTATATTAATATATAATGTATATATATAATTTTTTATTTTTTCCTTCTGCGGATGGCCGGCGGTTTACTCTTCTGCGCAAGGCGGAAAGGGAGGGGGGGGGGGGGGGGTAGGATAGGGGGTGTGAGTGTGTGTGTGTGTGTGTGTGTGTGTGTTGTGTTGGCGTATTTGCTGCTGCCCGCATGGCATGTGTGAGTGTGTGTATCGAATGTAGCGCGCGGCGCACAGCGCATGGGGAGAGAGAGGAGAGGGGGGGGGGGGGTGTTGTGGGATGTTTGTGTGTGTGTGTGTGTGTGTGTGTGTGTGAGTGTGGAATGCAGCGTTGTCCACGAGAGAGAGAGAGAGAGAGAGAGAGAGAGAGAGAGAGAGAGAGAGAGAGAGAGAGAGAGAGCTTTGGCATGGCCTGCCGTTATCCGGATGAGAGAGAGAGAGAGAGAGAGAGAGAGAGAGAGAGAGAGAGAGAGAGAGAGAGAGAGCTTGGCGTGGCCGTGAGAGGGAGAATGAGGGAGAGAGGGAGGGGATAGGGGTGAGGAGATAAGAGATAGAGAGAGTGTGTGAGGGAGAGTGAGCGGAGAGGGGGAATGGCGGGGTATGGAAGATGTGTTGGTGAGAGGGACAAGGGGGGGGGGGGGGGGGGGGGGGTTGGTGTTGTCTTGCATGGGGCTTGAGGACGAAGGGGAAATAAGTCAATTGGGGGGGGGGGGGTGTAAGGGAATATATCTGCGGGCCAAAGAGGGGGGGTGTGAATGAGCCGAGGGAGGGTGAGGCGAGCGGTGAGGAGAAGAGGGAGGAGGGGTCGGGGGAGAGAATATTGGCGGGCCAAAGAGAGGGGGGGGGGGGGGGGGGAATGAGGGTAGAGGGTAATGGGAGAGGGGATAGGGTGAGTGTAAGAGTGAGGGGAGGGGGGTTCTCACGGGGCTCACACCGAGGGAGCACGAGAGAGGGGTTGGGGGTTCCTTCTCTGAGTTTCTGCCTGGCCGGGGAGGGGTAAATCGGGAGGAGAGAGATATTAGGAAAGGGGGTATGTAAGGAAAATGGGGGGGAGAAAGTGCGAGGGTTTCATCCGATGCCCATAGGGCGGGAGGGGAAAAAAATAAGTTACGGTGGGGGGGTACTGAGAGTGGGGGGGGGGGGGGGGGGGGGTTGAAATGAGTTTTTTTTTTTCTACTTGATTTTCGAAAGTCGGCTATCAGTGTATTTGTATTCAAGAAAGACCTGCCCAGAGACTGGAGATAATTCGAGTCTATTATGATGGAGATAGATTCCGAGACGAAAAGGGGAACCACTATCTGATAGTTAGTAACCCTGAGGATTACAATAGATATGGAGATAACGTGGCAAAAGGAAAAATGGTTTCAAAAACTCAAGAACCGCCTCCAAACATTGATCGACCTGGAGCGCTTTTTATGTATGATAAGAAAACAACCAGGGTCTCAACCTATAATGAGAATGCGGGGATTTACAAGCATGAGAGTGAGGGAATAGTCTCTTACTTCCGTTGCAAAGACAAGGCTCTTTACTTATTCTCTTATGAAATTGCTATGGGAAAAGATATTGTTTTTGTTGATAGGTACGGGCGAGAATACAAACGTATTCTCCCAGAGGAGGTAGAAAAGGCAACAGTTCCAGAAGCTTCAACATATGCCCTTGAAGAAATGCCAAGAGCCACCTACACCCCTAGCAAGTCGACAAATCCCTTTTCAGAAGAGTATGACACGACCTCACATTCTACCCAACAGAAGACATTCAACAACCAAAACCAACCAGTAACTTAGCCATCATTGCATGCATGGCTTCGATAGAGTGCAACATTAGAACAAGACCGAAATCGAGATGGTTATCAATCCGCACGAGGGATAAGGGATTTACAAGAACCACCACTCTATTCACGGTATCAGGGTGAGAGTAAGCCAAAAACTCAAGGGTCAATAGAGCTTGGAAGACCACCTATAGAGCGAGTTCGAAGAGATGAACCATCTCTTGCAAGAACTGTTAGAAATTACGGCTTAGGAGCACCACTGGGAGAGGAACCCGCCCACTACAGAAGGCCAGAGGAGGTATATAGATTGGGACAAGGAGATCCAATGATGAGATTTGTAGACCATCATAGAATTAGACCTTCTCAAGTGCAAAAATGTGTAAACAAGAAATACACGGAAAACAGAGATCCTAGAGATCATGTAGTAGCCTTTGTGCGTGTAATTAGAGCTGAAGAAGTGTTAAACTTCCCTACCCAATTTGCACGGTTTGGACTAACACTAGAGGAGGATGCAGCTACTTGGTTTGACTCTGTGGAGCGTAGAGACTTTGAGTCTATGGAGGAGGTGTTTTGACGAGTTTATTGAGGAATTCTCACAAAGGGGGATAGCTCATAATACTGTCTCACAGATCCATAAATTCAAACAGAAAGACGGGGAATCTCTGCAAAAGGAATCCCTAAGACTGAAAACATATGTTAAGATCTTCCCTGTGGAAGAAATGCCAACTCAGTCTAGACTTATGCTTATATTTATCCAAGGACTGAACATGGGGCAAAAACTACCTTGAACATGGTGGAAGCAGTGCCTTCCAGTGGAGGGTTAAAAAACGAGACAATAATACCTATTCAGGCAGTGACATGAGCCCAAGCTCGAAGAATGACAAATGAACCTATAATTGAAGAGCCAAAAACCGATGCCCCAAGTTCATAAGTGAAGAGTCATAGAAGCACTTGGAAAGCTAGAAAGGCGCGTATGAAAGCCAGGAGAGAACGAGAGCAAACGGCTCTATCCGAGGAGTTAAAACACATGAAGGATAGATTAGAGCGGTTAGAAGATCTAGCTAGTCAAAGGTCACACACTGCGGCAACCATAGCACCCAAGGAAATAGCAAAACCCAAAAGTGCAGGATCAGGAGGATCAGTGTTGGCAGAAAAGGTAAATGAGCAGTTAGATGCACTTTTGAAAGCTTACGAAGCCAGACACAAAAACAATCAAACCCAAGAGCAAAGATGGATGACTTATCCATATGCTGAAATAGAAAAACAGAGGTTGGAAATGTGTCGAAAGATGATTGAAATAGCTCAATCATTGATAGAAAATCCTCTTGAAAAACCTGCAAGTTGGCATGAAGTACCAGCTCCAACCCCTATCACACCAACTTTAGAGAAACAAGTAGAAATGAAGGAAAGACTCACGAATGCCTCTGAGTCTAGGGGAGAGCCCTATTATAGTGCCAAATACAACAGATGAGACAAGTGATGGGTTCCAACCTAAAACATTGGTACAAATGGGTAGGGATTGTAACGGTCTAGATGACCTGTGGAAGAAAATCCGTGATACCAACAAAGCTAAGAGGGTGAGTTACCACATGAATAGCATGAGAAAAGAGATCTTACCTCCTATTGAAGAATTTGAGGCAAGATCACAAATGAACTTTGATCAATTAGTTTGGGGGAGACTAGGGATCAATTAGTTTGGGGCACAGCCAACCAGACTCACTAAAAACTCTACCCTCTTACCTAGGAGAGTATAAAGGCAAGTCTGAGGTGAAAGAAATCCCATCTCAAAGACTTTCTTCTAACAGAGTGATGGATTCACAAGGGTTGATTGAGTTATTGTCCACCCTTATGGCATGCACAATCACATTAGCCAAGCTCCTGAGATTACGACCAAACGTGTGGACCACAGTAGGAAAATTCTTAGAAAAATTTGGAGTAAAAGACCCCACCTCAAAGCTTCAAGAAGGGATCAGAGAATTGGACAAGCCTCAACTAAACACTAGGCCAGTACGCTTAAACAAGGTTGGAGAATATTGCGAGGGGAAAGATGGAAACACCAAGCTACCGGTAGAATTCTAGGGAGTAATTTCCAAAGCTATTCTAGACAGTGGAGCAGTAGTCGCTATTGCCACTAAGGAAATCTGGAAAAAATGGGGAAAATCGGCTTTGAGAGCTACCAGAATGAAATTGCAATTGGCAGACGGTTTCATGGAAAAGCCTCTAGGACTCTTAGAAAAAGTAATTGTCACCTCGTGTGGAATCGAGTATGAGCATACATTTGCAATAGCCGATTTCAACAAAAAGAACAATTACGAGATCATCTTGGGAAGACCATTCATGAGACAATTAAAGATGGTCCAGGATTGAGGTTACGACCACAAATACCTTAGACATGGCGAGAGTACAATCAAAATACACCTAAAAGACCATAGTTACAAAGATGTGAACCAGACACCAGTGGTGGAAGAGTTTGATTCAGCTACATTGGCAGGGAACGAACTCCCATCATGGTTAGGGCAACAAAAAGAGCTACGGATGTGCGGAGCTTCACATTGTGGGAGCTTAAAAAGAGAGGAATGTGTCTTAGAAAGAGGGATTGAGGACAAAGATGTTCTGGAACCTTTTCCTGAAGATGCCTTGGAACCTCTGGAATGGGAACACATACTAGCAACATTGGATGTCTGTACCATTACAGATAGCCCAACGACAAAATTTTGCGATAAGGATAACTATGATGTGCTACCTATTACATGGTAAGCCTTATACGAGGAGGAGATGAGATTGTAGAACCACCAGAACAAGAAGAGTTTTATAACTCGTCTGAGCATCTGGAGGTAAATAACGATGCAGATAATGAGTGTTCAGACAGCTCAAGCGAGCGTGGGGAGAGAACGGAGAATATCAAGTTTTATGATGTTTCCAATCAGCACCCTAGACGCCAGGAACGCTATAGGAGAAAACGAGCAGAAAACAAAATGAGAGTGAACCTGATGCCTAGGATAAAAGATAAAACTCACTCTTTAATGCTTGTCAAAGCAGAAGATTGTGTAAAAAACCAAATATCAGGAAGATTCTCGAGAGTGCGAAGGGAACGGACGCAAGAGGAAATAAAACAAGTACGGAAAGCTAAAACAGAAACAAAATTAAAAAAATCTCAAAAATCAAGAAATAACAAAAGACCCAGAGTGGACCAAATTGGAGCGTAAAAAGAAATACCAAGAACTAAAATGGTCTTTACGAGAGGTATGGACTACTGAGGGAGAAAGTGATGGTAAGGAGGAGTTAGAAAAAGGAAACATGAATGTACCATCACACTATCGGAAATTCACAATCCAGGACAGAAAAATCATAATAACACCACCAGTCAAAGAAAGAATAAACCAAGAATCTTACGATGGGCCGGAAAATGCAAAACGGATAGACCTCGCGGAACCAGGTGAAAAGCCTCAGCCGGTCTATATAGCAAACTGATTTAGAGCCTGGAAGAAGAGCTAACACAGCTTCTCAAGAAGTATAAAGATGTGTTTGCATGGTCCTACAAAGACCTCAAAGGAGCTGATCCATCGATATGCCAACATACAATTCCTTTAAAATCAGATGCCAAACCTAGCAAACAACGTCCTTACACATATAATGACACATTTGCTAAAGGAATCAAAGAGGAGATTGACAAGCTGATGGATGCTGAATTCATCTATGAAATCGAGCATACAGATTGGGTGTCACCCATTGTGGTTGTCCCCAAAAAGAATGAAAAGTTGCGAGTGTGTGTGAACCTCAAAAAGGTAAATGCAGCTATCATAAGGGATAATTATCCCTTGTCGATCACAGAACATGTACTTGAGAGGGTGGCTGGTAAATGGGCTTATTCCTTTCTAGATGGGTTTTCAGGGTATAACCAACTTGGCAATTGCAATAGAGGATCAACACAAAACAACGGTTGCCACAGAATGGGGAATATATGCGTATAGAGTTATGCCATTTGGCTTAACCAATGCACCAGCTACCTTTCAAAGGTTAGTGACGCATGCGTTCAAAGAATACCTGAGAATATTCTTAGAAATATATATGGATGATCTTTGTGTACACTCTCTTCTACGAGAGGAACATATTGACCATTTACAAAAGGTATTTGAGAAATGCAGAACATATCGAATCTATCTTTACCCGTAAAAGTGCATTTTTATGGTTAGGCAAGGCCGCATCTTAGGACACATTGTCTCAATAAATGGCATAACCACTGACCTAGACAAAATCAAAGTCATAGTAGACCTGCCTAGGACTACTAATGCGAAACAAGTACAATCCTTCATGGGACACTGCGGATATTATCAAAAATTCATATATATATATATGCAGTCATTGCACAACCTCTGTATTGTTTGTTAGTCAGTTTTGAATGGACTAAGGAGTGTGAAACTTCATTCCAAAAGCTTAAGAAAAACCTTGTATCAGCACCGGTACTTAAGACACTAGATTGGGAAAAGATATTCCATGTTGATATTGATGCATCTGCATCTGCAATCGGGAGTATTCTGGCTCAACCTGGAGACGGAACAATGGATTTCCCTGTTTGTTATGCAAGCCAACAGTTAAACAGTGCAGAAAAGAACTACACAACCACTGAAAGAGAGGGGTTAGGAATGATTTATGTTGTAAAGTAATTTCGGCATTATTAGCTTGCAAACAAATTTGTGTTCATCACAGATCATCAATCTCTTTTGTATCTGATAAATAAACCATGCAATGCTGGGAGAATTGTACGCTAGTTTATTATATTACTAGAGTTTGATTTCACAGTGGTGTTCAAAAAAGGTAAAACACATCTATGGGCGGATCATCTTTCAAGACTGCAAAACGGAGAAGCTCCTGAAGGAGTAGATGATGACATACCTAATGTGTATCTTTTCAATATTGAAATGATACCCAAATGGTCTCAGGTAATTGTTAGCATTCTTTCCTTTGGAGGTAGGTTTTATAACAAGGAATACAGATCCAAACAACAAATAATTCGATAAACAAAAAACTTCCAGTTGATTGCAGGACGACTGTATCATCTAGGTTTGGACCAAATTCTATGATTATGTATAAATCCAGAGGAATTCGAGTAATATCTTGAAGAAGCACACGTCCAGGATTGTGCATTTCATTGTTCAACAATGAAAACACACCAAAGACTGAAACAGCTAGGAATTTATTGCCTAACTATGTATGCTGATACACATGCTTATGTTAACAATTGTCCTACATGTAGAGCCAACCGACCAGTGGATCACGCGACATTGTTTCAAGGAAACATTGCACCTGCATAGCAAAAAGACGGCTTCTACGAGAACAACAACAATGTGGATCACCGTTGCAAATAAATGCTATTCGACTAACGAATTTTGATGAAGACATAGTGGAGCCAATAATTGCAGTAAAAGTGGGTAGCAATCAAGTTGAATCGACGGCATTGCTTGATTCTGGAGCTCAAGCAAATCTAACCTCTTACACGTTATACAAACAGCTCAAGCCCACAGGTCAACTACATTCTACTCTACAAGTGCTGAAAATTTTAAGCTCATTTTCACTATTGACTTTTGAGAGAGAGCTTTTGCCACCTAGAGCGAACGGGACTTCCAGCAGCTTCTACGATGCACATGACCACGTGACAGGCTCCAGACATGAGAGGTAGGCTCACCACCTTGAGCTGTTCGCGCATGATTGTTGTTTTGTCGCGAAAACTAGCGTAGGATTGCACAGAAAGCGAGCGGTAGAGACCTACAAGTAAAAGTGACCACCTAACGGCTAACCCAAAAGCAATGAGACTTCATCGGCAACTTACCCTAGCATAGGAGACAACTTTTGGATGACCAAAGGCAGTAGAAAACCATCGAGAAAAACCCTAATTCCTAGAGCCCCGCAACAGGCCACCAAATGGGAAATTGGCGGAAAGGCGCCCAAATGCTACCAAAACTCATGGGTAGGAGGATCTCAACATGCTCGACAAGTCTATATAGCCCACATGGCCATACGGTGACCCGAAGCGGCACTAAACTTCAAAAACGACATCAAACACACAAAGCGTCAAATAGCTCTCGCGGCCAAACCGCATGTCCGTTTGCCACCAAACTACCAAGTTCGATGGTGGTAGACCACCGCAAGTCATCGAAGACATGTAAACGCAATCATGGGCGCTTCTAGAGCGACAAATTGCCAAACAGAGCTCCTTTGAAGGCAAAGTCGACAAAAACCAGATGGCAAGGATCCCCAAGGGACCGTGAAGCTATGGAGACCAACATCAAGAAATTCATCGCCGAAAAGCACTCCCAGAGTCAGAAAACGGCTCGGAGGCTCTGAAATCCACACAGGGAGTTTCTTTCTGTCAATTTGACTTTTTTGTTGAAATAATGCTTAAAAGGGACTCAGGGGGGCTCACGGCAGGCACCAGTAGCGCTCACCATCTAATTTTAATCAGGAGACATCCTATGCGTAGGATGTCTTAAGGCCAAAACTGGGCACCAAACCTAACATCTGTCATCACTCATAGTTTCTGAATAGCCTGTACAAGCTAGCCTCCAAGTTTCATCACATTTGGACAAAAATTGACCTCATGTGCAACAAAAAACGCAAAGTCAGGGCATAGAGGCAATAATGGGCCATGGACCTACCAAAACTTGTCCAAATCACATGAAACTTGCACAATACCCTCATGAGCACATTGCCAACCTATCTGTGTGGTCACAAGTAAAAAATGATGAAATAGACATCCTATGCGTAGGATGTTTAAATAACAGTTTTGGCCCCTAGATGGTATTTTTCAACTCCAGGTCTCTTCATGACACTTTTTTGAGCTCATATATCAAGTTTCAAGCCATTCCCATCACATTTGGCCCCCAACACCTCCAAGATGCACTTTTTGAGCCCAAAACCACTACACATGCTCTTACCAACACCAATTCTTGTCCAAATCATAATCCAAGAGCAAGGCCATGTTCCACATGCCAAGAGCTACCCACAGAACAAATCTCAAGCCATTTTGATGAAAAAGACATCCTACACGTAGGATGTCTCCAGCATGATTTTGACCTTCGGTGCAAAAAATGACATCATGGGAGCCATTAACATGGTGCAAGGAGCCTGTATATCAACTTTCAACCCATTTGAATATCAATTTCCACCTGTTGAGGACATCCTACCAATTTGTGAGCCTAAAGCCTGAATCTGCCTAAAAATACACTTTTTGATGCCCAAACCCAATTCCAATCACATAGCCATGTTGCACAGGCCAAGGACCACCAGCATGCCAAGTTTCACCAAAAACTGATGAATTAGACATCCTACGCGTAGGATGTCTAAATATTAAATTTTGGCTAGAATGATACTGTGAGCACACGCACAATTTTCCTAGTTCCTTTTAAGTTTTATTTTTAATTTTCAAGTCATTTGGATAGTTAAAACTTAGTTTCTCAGCTAATATGAAAATAACGCTAACTTCGGACTACTGAGTGCAACAGGATCCATGGTAGCCGCAAAATCACCGGCAAAGAAGAGGAGGATGACAATAAAAGACTATTTAGAAGAAGTGGAGCCGTTTGTCATCCCAGAAGGAACTCTGAAGCCAACTAGCACGTGGATTCAGGATGCTTTGTTAGAGTCCAATGACTTGAAGATCTACCAAGGCGTGTTCAAAGACCCTGAAGGAAACGCCGTAGAGCTACCCATGATACTATGGGAGCTCAATGAGTTTGTCAGAAGCAAGATGGGAGATTACCTAGAAAAGCTGAACCTACATAATTACTTTGAAGCTCTGCCAGCGGGGATTGACATCAAAAGAGTGTGGGAATTTGTGACCACTATCAAAGAAGATGGAGTTGTCAGAGTCACTGATCTGCTGGGCAAGCCAGACACCATGATTATCATCACAGAGAGGGTGGTGGCAGCCGCACTAGACATCTCCAACAAAGGGGATAGTGTGACCAAGAGAAGAGATGAATTCAAGGTATACTCCGAAAAAAAGAACAACTACGCCTTTGAAGACAAGGCAAACCCAAAAGTGGCGGTCATGAGCCAGCTTTATAACCAATACTTCCACATGTGTACAAAGCGTCCACAGAAGTACAGAATGCCGCTGGAGCCATTGCTACCACCTTCACCTGTGCAATGCAGAAGAGCAAGCCAAAGGTGATAAATTATGTTGCTTATATCAATGACAATCTCGTGAAGATGGGCAACAAGGATCCCACCTACATTGTGCCGGGTGAGCTGATAACGAAAGTGGTTTATGGAGCACTACATGCCAAGGGAAACTGGCCTGACCCTCCATCACAGAATGACTGGCTAAAGCTCAAGGAAGATAAAGAGGAAGAACCACCCAAAGCACCCAGAGTAGCCACAAGGTTGAAGCGCCGGCTAGAGACTGTGCTAGAAGAGCCGCTAGAGCCGAAGAAGGGAAAGAAATAAAGTTTATAAGTTCCGATCAAAGAGACCAAGTCACAAAAAGCGGCACGGCTCGAAAGATTGATGGAAAGCTTCAGAGCCAAAAGAGCATTGAAAGGAGATTTGAGCGAGCTGTGGAAGCCCTCACTAGAAGCCATGTCGGGATCATCCCGAAGGGTGCACAGAGATAGGTTTGAAGACTACATCAAAAACTTCGAGATCCTGGATGCTACAACAGAAAATATCCCAAATGTCCCTTTCACAGAAGAAGAAGTGGATGAAGTACGATGGCAACTGCTGGAAGAGCAAGAAGGCCAAGAAGGGGAGAGAAAGACCAAGGTGGTGGACCGGGACTTCAAGAAGAAGCAACCAACTCCACCGTCAAGCCCGGAGTCCAACCCACCGCCATCACCACCTTCTCTTAGCCCTCCACAAACCCAACAAAAGGAGGAGTTGGACACATCTAATGATCAAGAAGACTCCAAGCAAGAAAAGACCAAAGGGGAAGAGCAGAAAGAAGAAGCTAAGCCCAAAGATGAGCAGCCAGAGCCAAAGGAAAGAAAGGTTAACACATTTCTTGATCTACTAGCTGCGGGTTACTCAAGAGAAGAGGCAGCTACAGTAGCATTTGAGTTGGCAAGAACAAGGCCCAAAGAACAGCTGCAGAGCCTGCGATTAGTGGAACGGAAAGAGATGGCCACTAATACAGTGGACCTACAGCCACCTACCAATGACTGGGATGTGGTGATACACAAGCTAACCGAGCTCAGAGAAAAATCATTGGCCAAGGAGAGTGAGATTGCTAATCTCAAAACCACTAGAGTTCAGATCAAAGCTGAAGTAGGCACACTACAAAAACAAAGCCAAGAGCAGATAGAGAAACAAACGAAGCTGCAAGCTAGTTTGGACGCGGCATTACAAAGATGCTAGGAGATGGAACGAGAGAATCAAGCAGCTGAAAACAAACTTCAAAGAGCTGAAGAAGAATGTAAGAAAATCAGCAAGTCATTGACAGATGCAGAGAGGGAAAGGGACAAACTAACCCTACAACTTGTTGAAGAATCCAAGGAGGTGGAAGCCCTGAGGAATGCCAAAGAGAAGGTGGAGATAGAGCATGAAGCAAGCCAGGATGAGGTCATCGAGCTAAAAGACCAGATTAAAGTCAAAGATCAAACCATCCAAAGGCTGCGGGCATCTCCTGCCAGAGTCAGAGCTACTAGCTCAACTCACACTACTTCAGAGATTGATTTTTATGAAGAACAAATGAAAGAGCTCCAAAAGCAGTTAACATTGGAGAAGCGGCAAAGGCTGATGTTGGCCGAGGGGTCATTGGTCATGCAAAACCGCCTAGAAGAAGAAAATCAAGCCATGAAGAATGAGCTAGAAGCCATCAAGAGAAAGCTCAAAGAGGCGGAAAAGATAAATGTCGATCTAAACGACCTCCTTGTGAATATGGGAGAGCAAGCGGAAGAAGAAAAGAAGACACATCAAAAGCAGATAGAAGAGCTGAGAGGCCAGCAAAAAACAAAAGAGCAGCAGTTTAGCACCAGGCCAGCAGCCATGGAGGGGATCGACCTAGAGAATGTGTCAGATCCCGTGGACACCACCATACAAGAGGAAACCCTTGTGGGACCCTCACAAGAGCCACAAGATCTGACACAAGAAGAAGAAGAGAAGCTGCAAAAGGCCATAGAAGCAGCAATCAGAGACACAGCCAAAGAAGCCTTGGAATGGGAGCAGAGGGTCTTTAAATCAATGACTATTTAGAAGATAGATGCCAGTAACCTTCGGCGTGAATGGCTACAGCCCTCTCTCCCATATCCTCTGCTGAAATATGAAACTGCCACAATCAACAAGCGGATCAGAGAGGAGCCAACAATGCCAATGTACAAAGCAGACATCTCCAAACCGGAAGGGGTCAAGCTGATAGTAGACTCTCAACCCAGGTGGAGAAAGGCATGGCTGACAAAGTATTTAATCCATCTGGTAGAGGCACCTAAAGTGATCACAGATAACCTCAGTTTCTTCCCTCTACCAAGGATGAGAACATGGAAAGCCCCTGAGTTGTTGTAGAGAAGCCAACCTACTTGGCTAAATTACCCGAAGCTGCCAGGCTCAAAGGCAGGCGAGAGAATAAGTGAGCAATACATGGTGAAAACCCTAACGGGTGCCATCAAATTGTTCACTGGCTCACCTGACCTATCTTGCATCATGATGAGAAAGATTTGTAAAACCCTTTTGGCAGTCTTCGAAACATTCAAACCAGGCCAGGCGACAGACAATATCTTCTTCTTTCAAGATACATACAGATGTGCATACGATCTGTCTAGTCAGCCTTCCCACAAGGTGATACATGCATTCTATCAGAGGATCATGTTTTTAACTTTTTATCACCTCCAGGCCTTTGAAGAATCCTTCTACACCGGCTTCTTCACAATCAGCACGGATATATTCAGCTCGACGCTACTAGCTCAGCATGCGATATAGGAATCCCTTTTAAAGATGCGAGAAAGCCTACACTGAAGAAGCAGCTCAACAGCCATGTCGGGGACGACATGAACAAGGAGGGGGGGAGTGTTAGCGGCTGGACACACCCTACGGAAAATGACTCCTCGTCGGAATATTATTTTTTGTAATTATTCATTTATTGAGAAAACCCGACATTTCACCTTTGTAAATATTGGGGCTTACAGAAGTTTTCAGATTGTATCTCATTTTTGACATTTAGATTGAGTAGATGGTTAAAATTGGAACATTAGGATTTGAGATTCTAAGGTATTTATACCACTTTTTGACCTTAATGAAAAAACCTTTGTCATTTTAAAAAACGTTGTCTGTGAGTGAGCGTACTGTGTACAAGAGAGAGAGTGAGAGTTTCATCTTGACACTATGCGCGCACCGGTGGTCGGAATCGAGTGCGGAGAAGTGCAGCGTGTTGCCCCCGACGAGAGCTACGAGCCGATACCTACATTGCGGGCGTACGGTCTGGTTTTGCGAGCTCAACCTACGAGCTTCATCTAGTGATTCGGTGAGCATACGTTGTCCATTTTTGCATTGCAGCATATCCACGCGTTCACATTGAGTAGAGCTACACATTAGGCACTTTAGTTTTCGAAAACGATGACCTGCAAATTTCCACTAGACATCCTACGTGATTTTGCACCAGGTGTTTAGGGTTGGGATTTTCGTTCATAGATCTTAGGGAGAGCGATCTATTGGTGTTAGTAGAGTCTCCTTAAATTTCTGTGGCATTTCGAGACTGTTTGATGGGTATTTGGCTCTTCGAAGCGTTGTAGGAAATCTCCTCTTATGCACTCCTGAAGGTTGTAGCTTAGACATTGGCTAGAGACCTCTGTAGCAATTAGTCGAGAGTCAGTCGAGTGTAGATTGACACCCTATGCTTGCTTCCACGCGCCTGCGGGTCGAGCTTCATCCTTAGCTGACAAATCTTGTTAGGTGAGTTCTAGATGTGCTGACGTCCGTCGCGGCGTATCCGCCAACAAGCACACGCTGACCAATTCATACGAAGACAAGGGCTTCCCCTTTTACTATTGAACATCACAAACCCACAACTTCAACATCAATTCCACAGTTCATAGATACATGCCCTTCCAATCTGTCTGCACACAATATCCCACTAGGCTGCCATAGCCATAGCCCTGCAGAGAACTAGTCGTAACCTGAAGAGCACAACTCCAATTGGGGCACTTTAAATCTTGAGAGAAAGCTTGAAAACGACTAGCAAGAAATCTGAAGATGACCAAAATTGAATCTACACGCCACTACATGAAAAAAAACTGCAACAGAAACCATCAAGGAGGCACAACGAGCTTAAACCTAAAAAATTATGGAGTTTGGATGAAGTTTTTTAAGTTTATACATG